>NW_022900928.1:82737539-82751748 GCF_012274545.1 Fukomys damarensis
TTCTCTCTCTCTCTCTCTCTCTCTCTCTCTCTCTCTCTCTCTCTCTCTCACCAGAGATCAAACTTGATTCCTTGCTCTTGCGAGACAGGCAGCAGAATCACTGAGCCACATAACCAGCACAGTTTGTTTATTTTTTAAAACCACCTGGAAATGTCTACATACATTTAATTTAATTTTAATTAGATAATCTAAGTAGAATTTGAGCCTATTTACAAACAAAATAAGGCTCTCTTCACATCATCTAAGAAGTCTATTCCACAATAGTGTTCAAAAGTTTTCTGAAACATAAATTTTATTTTTATTTAGTTATGCTACTGAATCATTTAGTCCACTCTTTAAAACATGGTTTTTCTGAAATTTCTGTGTGCGTTCATATTATGGTCTATATCTACTGTAGTAAATCACCATAAGTATAGTAGTTTAATACAACATAAACTTATCATCTTATGAATCTATACCTCAAAGTATAACTCACTAGGTAAAAAGTGAAGGTGTCAGCAGTTTGGCCCCATGAAAAAATCTCTGTCTTTGCCCTTTACAGCATAGGAGCTGTGTTCATTCCTTAGCCAGTGAGCTTTCTCTCTATCTTCAAAGCCACCAACTTTAGGCTCGATCTCCTTCCTATTGGCTCAGTTGGACACTGGCTGTTCTGCCTCCTTCTAATTTAATATCCCTTGTAATTATTTTTCCACTTTGATTGTCTCAGTCCATTTCATATTACTATAACAAAATGAATAAGCCTAGTGCTTTATAAAGAAAAAAGGCTAATTTAGCTCAAAATTGTGAAGGTTCAAGAGATGATACTGACACTGGCTCATTTCTGGTGAGGGCCTCTTGGTGAATGACATTGCAAGGGCAGATTGTATATGACAGGTGAAGCAGCACATGTGTAGTGGAATTCAGGGAACTGCCACCATCTCGTGGAACACCTCACATTCACAGAACTAGCCAGTTCTACAGGACTGGTGTCTTCCCAAGGGTGGTGTCTTCACAATGAGATTACTGCCCACCATTCCACCTCAGTGAAACCATACTGGGACCAGCTTCCAATGTGTGAACTTTAGGAGACACGCTCAAGCTATTATAGACAGCTAAGTTAGAAATTAATACGCAGCCAGAGAGGGATTGGGCTCACAAGCAAATCTGCACAAAAGATGAGACACACAAAAGTTGTGGCTGGAGGCAAGTCTGAAGAGAGCCCCACCCTGCAGTGGAGAGGCCATAGCCAGGATTGCAAGATAAACAGAAATTTGAGATTACACTGTAATTAGCAACACCTGGCCCAGTGGCCCAGGTAAACATCTGATGTGTAGGTGGATGACCAGATCATCTGGATCCACCCACTCCCAAAAATGACTTTGTTCTTTCCATATACCCTTGCTGTATGATTCATTTCTCTATTGGATCGCTACTCGCAAAGAAACTATAGTTGTAATCCTGTAGATTGATTGCAATTTGACCCATTACTGTACCCACATTAGGATTTGTTGTATAAATTACACCTATCAAAAAGCCTCAGTGGCTATACACTCAGGATCCCTTGGAAGTCCAGGAGACATTTTCCTACTCCTTATTTCCAGTAACTCTCCTAACTCCCTCCTTAATTAATTCATTAATTCATTCCTTGATGTTGTGAGACCACAAACTCAGCACATCTGGCATATAACAGGTTAGGAGTTATTTTTCCCATATCAAAATCATCCAAATCATAGCATAGCTAATCCAGGATAATTTCCTGGTTTTAAGAACAGCTGATTTAGCAACCTTAATCCCATTGCAATCTTAACTCTCCTCTGCTATATAACACAACATATTCATAGTTTCTGGGTTCAGGATAGACATGACCTTGGGCAGGCATTACTTGATTTTATTTATCACAACAGTATTTTTCCATCTTTATTGCTTAAATGTTTTCTTATTGCATTTGAAATTTCACATACATGCTTTATTTAATCTTGTCTCTCTATCTTTCTAATTAATCTATCTGTAGTCTAGAACAAAAGCATCTAGTAAAATCCTAAATGTTATAGAAAGGCAGTCAATGAGGATAAACTTTACAAAACCACAGAGTCTGAGATTATTTGAGAGTTAGGATTATCTGGGAGTTTGGATTATCTGGGAGTTAGGATTTTCAGACCTCATCATACCAAGTAAGAAGCTGGCTATTGAATATATGCACTGTAATACATTCATAATATTTTGGAGTTTCTTGTAAACATCTGAATGTATATACTTTTACCTTTCAAAGCTTTTCCATAGGACCATTGGTAGAGCAAATCTTTTTGTTTTTTAACTATTTTACCAACAAAGAACAAGAGTAAAAATTGTACTGCAGGAAGCAAACAAAGCAGTTTTTCCAGGAGGGATTCATGTTTTGATATAAACCAGAGTTTTGAAAATTGACTGCTCTGGCTGCATCCCATCTGCCATCTGTGTTTGTAAATAAAGTTTTATTAGTCCACAGACAGAGCTTTTCATTTATGTAGCTGTTTTTATGCTGTAAAGACAGTCTGCCACAGAGATTTTGCAGCCTACAAAATCTAATCTGTTTACAATGTGACATGAACAAGTTGCTGTCTGATACCAACAAATCATAAATGAGGAATGTTTGCAATTCCCAAATCAAACAGAAAAGAGGAAGGGGCAGCACATTCAGCCCCTTCATACTTTTGACCCCAGAGTACAGATTTTCTTTTACTTATTTTCTTTCATAAACTACAAGATTGGGGGAGGGATGCCCCCATGAAGATTTTGAGAGAAACAAAGCAAAATTTGAACAAATGCTTATTAATGAACAGGTTGCAGGGCTAATTTCTGACCCTCAGGCTCTGGAATTGAACACTTGTAAGTCTGTTCGCCAGAAACAGCCTCTTAAACCTTTAAAAGAAAAGGAACAATTTAAGGCAGAAAATCCATGAAATAAAATTTTATAATATAGAGAAACAAAAGAAAATACAAGAGCACAAGAAAAATCAGGTTATTAAAAATATTTATAAAGTATATCTCTAAAACAAAAGTTCTAATATGCTTTTCCCATTGGTTCACAGGCCTGGGCAATTTTATATCCCATGGGGCATTTGTCAGTATCCTGAGACATTTTTGCGTATCATATCTGGGTGGAGGGTGCTACTGGAATCTGGTAGGGAGAGGTCAGAAATGTTTTTAAACATCTCATGGTACACAGAAAAATCGAGGCCTACTTACTTAGTGGTTATTTCTAAAACAAACTGCGAGTTAACTAATGTAAAAATCTAAGCCTGTTGATCTCATACAACCAGCTGCTTGGCTATAAATTCTAGGACTTCAAAGTGATCTGGAAGAAAGTTCTAGAACTGAAATGATGATGACTGAAATGCAAGGATGAGGTTGATTTGCTGCTTTCCATAGTGAGGGAGCCAGGCTGTAGTCAGGAGTGCTCTCTGAGTAGGCAATGTGCTGTGCTAGTCTTTGTTTCTGTTGTTGTTGTTAATATTGTTGCTGTTTACTTTTATTAGTCTGTGTTTGCAGTACATAAAGATTGCATTCATTGTATGGGAGTGGTACATGTGTGTAACACATTTCAATTCCCTTCTTTTCCCACCCTCCTTTCACTTTTCCAACATCAGATTCATTTATTTATCATTTCAGACCTTATATAGTTAATGATCATATATACTGATTGAAAATTAGACTAATGGGCCAAAGAACATACAAAATGTGTAAGACAATTATACTATGTCAAAATACACTTTTAGACACATTGTTCACATTGGATTATAATACCTTTTACTTTCTCCTTTTTCCAATTATCTTTTATTTAGCAATATATATATATGTAATATATTTTTTTCTTAAGTTTTATTTATTTTTAAATTCATTGTTACTTTTATTGGTACACTTTTAAAACATTTTATTTTGTTTGGTTCAGGGGATCAAACTCAGGACCTTGCTCTTGTGAGACACATGGTGGCACCACTGAGCTAAATCCATTGGTACATTTTATACATATATATCACATTCATAATAGAGAATTTGTACCTATTCATAACATATTTTGATTCTTCTTTTTTTTCTCCAATCTTCTCCCCCCCTTCAATCTCTCCTCATTAACAGAAACTTTGTTTCCATTTTTTCCTTCTATTCTCTTTTTTCTTTTCCTGCCCATCTTTTTCCCCTCTCCTATCTCTTGTTCCCCTTCCCATTTCAACATTTTTCCCATTTCCCAGTATCTATTAAGTTTTGGTCCTTATTTACAATTTCCTTTTCTTACATCAGATAAACAACATGATATTTAAGCATGTGTGTCCAATTTATTTCACTTAAGAGTATGGTCTCAAAGTGCAACAATTGTCTCAAGGTACATATACTTTTCCATATAAGAGAAACCATGTGATATTTAAGGTTGTAAATCTGAGTTACTTCACTAATATTACAGTCTAAAGGCCCATTTTCTGACCCAAGTTTATCCTTTTTTATCACAGAGCAGTACTCTATTTAGTATAAATACCACATTTTATCCATTCATCTGTACATGAGTATTTCCTAAGTTTAGCTATTATGACTTGTTCAGCTATGAACATAGCTATGAATACATCACTATGGTATGATTTGTTTAACTCTTTGGGGAAGACACTTAAAAGGAGCATAGCTGGGTGAAATGAAATTTCTACTTTCAGTTGTTTTGTTGTTTGAGGACTCTTCATATGGATTTTTATAGTTGTTTCATTAGTTTACACTCCTACCAACATCAGAGAAGTTTCCTTTCTACCCCACAGCCTTGCTAGCATTTATTATTGGCTGATTTCTTGGTGGTAGCCATTCTTTCTGCAGTGGGGTGGAATCTGTGTTGTTTCTCAAATGGCCAGTGAAGTTGAACATTTTTTCATGTATTTACTGGCCATTAGCATTTCTTCATCTGAGAGTTGTTTATTCTTTTCAGACACCCATTTTTAATTGGGTATTTAAGTTGGGGAGTTAATATTTTTTAGTTCTTTATATATTCCAGATGTTAGTCCTTTGTCTGAAGAGTAGATGGCAAAACTTGTTCCCATTCTGTAATTGCCTCTTCAGTCTGTTATTGGTGGATGTGCTGGTCTTATAAAGGTATCTCCATGTGTGATGAGAGTAGCACCATCCACAGAAGCAGATGACCCAAGTGAGACTATGATTATTGGCTGGCATGCAGAAGTATTGTGGGCAGGACAGTGATAACCCAAGTTGAAGGCTGTAGAAGTGAAGCCTCTCTGATCCCCTGCATGCCTGTGTCTCACACCTCAGTCTCCTCCAGGATGGGTCACATAAACCAGAACCTCTTTCCTGAAGCCAGTCATAGATCCTAAAAATTGTACCCTAATCTCCTCCCCACCCCACTTCTCTGTAACAGCTAGTCATAAAGAAATTAAGGAACTTATTTCAAAAGGGCTCTTTCCCAAATGCAGGAAGAAGTATAAACCTCAGCAAAAACAGGTCTTCAGAAGAATCTAAGAAGCCACCTGTCTTAGTTACTTCTCTCTTACTGCTGAGACAAAAGCCCAACACCAAAATTAAAGGAAAAAAGATTTATTTAACTCACAGTTTGTAGAGTTTCAGTCCCTAGTTGCTTGGATCCAAGGCAGGGTGGCATGGCAGACAGGCATTGCACAGGAGAAACAGTTCATGGCAGGCAGAAGGTAGCAAAGCAACGAGGGGTGATCCAAGCATCTTTCTATTCCTTATATGTTATTCAGGCTATTTAGGGTGAATAGCACTCCCACTCCTAATCTCAGTGCCCTTGATCTTAGCATTGCACCATGAATCAATTCCAGGTTCACACACTCTAGATACAACCACCTCTTGCAAAAGCCCACCTGTGACCACATGAGACTTTAGGGGAACATCTAGACACAAGCCATAACACCAGCCTTCTTGGGTCTCCACACTCAGGCTGTTCATTAGCTCAGGACATTTTTGTCTAATCACATTTCTACAAGGCCGTTCCTGCTTCACTGAACCTAAGCATGAAATCAAATAGCTTCCCCTGGGTCTGTGCATCCTTCATCTGAAGGCTCCCTTGAAGTATAAACTTAGATTAAATGAGCTTATTATTCTTTCTGCTGTTAAGCTCTCTTTTGTTAAAGGATCTGATAGGCTAGGAAGCAATCACTCCTTTTCTGTCTATGGAGGCCCCATAATTTATGTCACTCCAGGCTGATGGGCCAAGCTCTGAGTCAGGACTGCAGAGTATATCCATGGAGTGGTGTGTTCCCTGAGGGCAACCTATTGAAAGAACAACTCATAACCATAGCTAAGCAACAAACTTCCCCTCAATTTGTAGGATTAAATTTTTTTTTCAGATATCTTCACTTTCCCATAGATAACTTCAACAGCTTGCCTTTCAGCATAACAGAAGTGGAATCCTTCCCACAGGACACAGGGTCCTGTGCAGACCCCTGCTCTCCCTTCCCTTGGCACTCCTTGGCACCCCTTGGCTGATGATGTTCCAGCCTTTCCACATAGCCCCTCAAGCTCCAGCCTGCTCTTAGAGGTGCTGAATCTGTACCCAGCCTCTAAACTGAAGTTATGTGAAAATGTGTTGTTTGCACACTCTGTGGCAGCATCTTTTCACTGTCTGATGCCAAGTCAGATACAAGGAACCCTTTAACCCGCTTGGACCTAGGTGACCCAATGCACCCCTCCCCAGCATTTTCTATCCCACAGTTGTTACTGCTGGCAAAGATCATTGTGTTTACTTATTTCCCATTTGTTTACTCTTTACTCTCTCACCACCTCTTGGGATTGCCAGTCCTGTGGGGACTGACTAGCTTTTGCTCTTATTCATTCCTATGAAGGGAGAAAACCTCAATGCCTAGTACTGAGAAGCAACCATATAATAAGCTCTCAATAAATATTTGATATGCGTAGTTTTAATTAATGCATGTTTTTATGAAGAAGTAATCACAGTTTTTTTTTAATTTGAGAAACCATGGACTTGATATAACATATTTCTAAGTTTGCTTGCACTTCAGAGTCTAAGAACAATGTTTGCCTTAGCAGCAGAAAAGAAATTCAGTAAGGTTCCTGCCCTGCAAGGCCTAACTTTGCCCTCCAGAGTGGACTTTGGACAGTGGGCTGCACTGAGAATTTGTGTAGCTTGGAGGGGTGGGGAAGAGTATTTGGGAAAACTTCATGGGACTAGGGGTAGTAGTCCTGTTGGTTTTAACAACATTATTCAGAGAGTAATTTCAAATTTTCTCATCACAAAGCAAATAAATATTTGAAGTGATGGATATGTTAGCCTGATTTAATTATTCCACATTACATGTGTGTATATCATAATATCACATTGTACCCCACTGTACTTATAATTTGTTGATTAACAATAAGTTAGTATGCACTAGGTTGATGATGAAGGCCAGTAACTCCAGCCAAGGGAAAAAGAACATGGATGAATTTGAGGATTGGCCTTGTGCAACTTAGCTGACTGCAGGCTGCTGACAGTGTTGAGAGCAGTGTGAGGGAATCTGCAAAAGACACAGGAAACAAACTGGGCTATATTACTAAAGCCTGCATTCTCTGCTTAGACCCACGAACAGATTCCACATGCAGTCCAAGCCCTGGGAGGCTTTGGTGAGATGACAATCTACATCTTAGAGAGGTTAGATTGGTATTGGGTGAAGGACAGTGGGGATGTTGTGAAGGCAAAGGCAGTGGACCCTGAGAGGTGACCTCGACAGTCCAGATTACCCTCAACTAACAGATGCTATGGGAATGGAGAGAAGGGGACAGGAAAATAATGTGTGGGAAAATATATAAAAAACAAATCAGGGCAGGCTCTCTCACTCTGTGGGTTCTTAATTCTAAACCCAGTCTCTGGCACCAATCACCAGACCCAGGCCCGCACAGTGCCCAGCTCCTAAAACTACACCTGCTGATTGAACATGAGCTCAGGCAGTTGGAGTGCAGCTCCTTTGCATCATTTCTCCTAGAGCCAGAGAGAGCTGGGGGGACAGGCGTGGAAGCAGCACCCACACATGTTTGAAAGGACATATTGAAATGGCTTAGATTCTTCATGTTTCAGCCAAAATAAATTTTCACAGGCAGAAAATTTTGAATGTGTGTGGAATTGCATCTTAACTGAGAAAGATATATTTCTAATACTTTGAAAACAGGGAGGAGGAGGTGGCTGCTCCCAAGCCGTATCTGTGGTTCTGGTACAATAGACCAACATGTTGGCCTTTTCTTCAGTGTCCATTCCCAGAGACACAGAAAACCAAGTAGACCTCAATTCCTAGGGTACTTTGGGAGGCTCTCAGCAGGGAGCAAATTAGGAGGGATGGGGAACTGTAATGTGTTTGGGGTGCAGCATGTGTTGGGATAGTCCTAGCCAGGTAGATGTTTCTCACTTTGGGGTGACAAAACGGAATCAAGGAGATGCAGTAGCCATGTCAAATGTACTCCTTGAGAAGTAATAGAGATAACCCAGGGCTTAAAGTGAAGTAAGGGACATACTTGAATTACAGAGTTTCCAAAGGGGCATTTGCTACTTTTCTCTCAGACCCCCTATGCTTGTTCCTTCCCCTATCCATTAGTTGTTAAACAAACACTTCCTGAGCATCTGTTATGTTTCAAACATGGTGCTGGGCACCGGGAATACATAATTTTTTATGGTAGCATAGAAGCTGCAAGATAAGTAAAGTATAACCCAGAGACGTGGATGGTTTATAATCTTATGGGGAGCTAATACCTGCACACAGATGGCAACAACACAGTGAAGGAAAAAAGGACCCCAAAACTTATAAACAAACAAACTACAGTGGAAGTAGGAATAACTTCAAAATTTGCAAGCATGTATCAGAGAAGGCTCCATGAAGGAAACAGCATTTGATTTGACCCTTGAAGGCTGAGGAGAATTTAAACGAAGGAAAGTTGGATTTGCTGTGCAGAAAAGCTTCTGTCATAGGAAGGATGAGGCCATATTCATTCACTAGTTTCCCTAGTAGAGGAATGGAGGCAGCCATGTGTCCATGTATACAGTAGCACGGTGGGCTTAGACTCACAGGCAGCCTTCCTGACTGTAGGGTCATGCTGGGTCTGTCTGCAGAGTGGCTGATGATAGCCCTGAAAAGCAAGGAGGCCACCTGTTCATCCTGGTGAGCATGATGCTCCTGCCATTCCTCTGTTGGCTGTAGGTGGTGCACTTGAGGGCACCCAGATAATTCAATGCTGCAGAGAAGCAGCCCTTCTGAGTAGCACCGTGGTAGCCTCTGCTTCTGGCATCTCAGTGTGTCCGTACCTGTTACCAAGTGACCAGTCAACTGACTCAGACTGCGCAGTATGCTGGGCCCCTGCCCAATGCCCTGACAAATCACCTGAACTCTTCTCTGCCCTTCATTATGCTGCTGTGAAGCTGCCATCTCTTCCTGCCTGGACTGACATGGTCACTATTAGGCAATCCCTCTTGTTAGATGACATCCAGACACCATGTTCTGAAAACCCAAGATGAGGATGCTGAAGATGATTTGGGAAACTGGAAAGGGGAATCCGTTTCCTCCAGACTTTTCCCCTGTTGCCATGTTTCAGATTAGCAGCTATCTCTCTACCAGGATCAGAGAGCACAAGATGGGGGAGGAGTGTTGAGCAAAAGACAGAAGACCCAGCTCTTCTTGTACCTGCTCAAGGATCACCTGGTTTAAAAACAAAACAAAACAAAAAACATGAAAGATAATGGTTCCTGGGAGCTTAACTTATCCAGGGCTGCCAGCAGGAGCAGCAAGCTACCTTGCAGCTTTGAGTAGAGAGCAGATGCACTGGTAAAGTGTGACAAAACAATGGCAAAAACTTTAAATAAAAGACATGCAAAACCCACTGTCCCTTACTTGATAACCTGGCTAGCCCAGCCCCCTCTAAACTGCAGAGACTTGAGCAAAGCAGGGCAACTCATGAATATAAGAGAGATCTACATCAGAAGCAAAACTACAAAAAGCTTTGATTCCCCAATTTCTTTAGTATTCCTGCTGAATGTGATTGATGGTAAGACTTTTATTTTTGAGCTCCACCTTCCTGACTCAATTTGTGTTATAAAATTGGAGCTACTGAATTTGATAAAGAAGAAAGGGACAAGAAAATTTTATGTGCTATGATTACTGACAGTGGCAGCACACAGGTTAAAAACAATTAACTGTTAAGTCAGACAAACCTGAGATCTCACTCTCAACTTTTTAAAAAAGTTACTTATTCCATAAGAATGCTGAGAGAATTCAATGTAAGATATAGATAGATGATGATGTTGAAGATAGACAGATAGATGACAGCTAGACAGACAGACAGATGAGAGATGAAAGAAAGAATGGAGGGAAGCAGAGAAAGATGGAGAGATGGGTGGAAGAATGGATGGGGGACAGAAGGAGGAAAGGTGCAGTGGGGGAGGGAGGGAGGGAAAGAAGGGAGGATGACATCTACCTGTGAAAGATACTTTGCTGGGTGCTATGGATGTATAAATAGACAAAAAGAGACAGATGTGAGAAAAGTTAATTCTAATACAGGCACATATTAAGCAGAGGAAACCCAGCAAGTGAAAAAATAAAGGAGGTTAAAGAAAACAAAAAACCTGCATATAATTACTTGAAAGATACAGAGAAGAGGGAGAGAAGAAAAAAAAAATCAAGAAGCACAGAATGAAATGGATCTGATTCTGACACTTAAATGATGAAAAGGAACTAACCAAACGAAGTCATTAGGACAGAATTTCTAGAGAGGGATTAGTGTACACCAAAGCCCTAAGTAATGAACAGCTGGTTATAGGTGCCCTGAAGAGGGACAAAACAGTGTGGCTGAGACCTTGCAAACAAGGGAAGAGAGACAGGAAATAAGATTAAAAAAGCCAGTAGCTGCTATTTCACTTTCACCTGGATGGCATGGTAAAGAGGTTCCATTCTATTCTAAGTACATAGGGAACCCCACAGACAGTGTTAGGCCAGCACAGCTGGAACCCTTGGGATCAATACAGAGGTGAATTTTCCAGAGATGAGGAAGGAAATAAGAACCCTTTGGAGGATGTGGTAAAGAGGCTCTGGTAGCAGGCTGGATCTGAAGATGCCTTGAAAAGGCTTTAGTCAGCAGGAGAGCACAGGGGTTAGACATACAGATTGCTCAGGTTAAAATACTAATTTCACACTTTCTATTTTTGCAACTCTGAGCACTTTGCTCAGCCTTAGATCTACTGTAAAATAAAATATAGGACTAAACCTGTATGGACTGTGTAAGGATGTTAGAAGGTTAACAATATGAGGAGTGTAAGTTGTTCAGGAAAGTGTTTGCACAGATTATGGCTTAAGAAATGGCAGGCATGGGCTGGGGATTTAGCTCAGTGGTTCCACTGCCTGCCTTGCAAGCACAAGGACCTAAGTTTGATCCCCAGTACCAAAAAAAAAAAAAAAAAAAAAAAAAAAACAAAACCCCACAAAACAAAAACAAAAACAAACCAACAAAAAGAAATGGCAGGCAGATGTCTGCAATGGCTGAAAGGGGAGTGTAGTGAAACCTCTTCTGAAAGAGTAATGATGAAACAAGAACAGAATACAAAACTTAACAGTAATTGGTAAATTGGGATAAAGTCAAACCTTGTGCTTTGTAGAAGGTATTGCTAAGGGAAAGAAAGGACAATCCTAGAATGGGAAAGGATATTTGTAAAACACGTATGTGATAAAGAAATGGTTTCAAAATAAGCAAAGAACAGTGAAACATAAAAAATGAGAAAATACAGAGCCACGCCTGCTCCCACCCCAGCTGCCATTGCTCCAGCACTGGGAAGGTAGCCGCACTGGTGCCCCTGAACCCCCATACCCCCCACCCCTTGCACACGCACTCTCAGACCTCCTGACTGTGCCAGTCTTTGGACCCACTCTGCAGAGGCAGAGGTGGTCATCAAGGGTATTTTTTTGAGTTCCCAACTTTGCACATCTTTAAAGAAAGGGCATGGGAAACCTGTAATAGAATGTTGTGGAGTTCAACCATTCAGAAGGTTGGGGAACTGAATCTGGGCCTTGCAGCCCAGGTCAGTCAGCATCATGGGGTTCAGCCATCAACTAACTGAGACCAGGGGTCTTGCATCCTCACTCTGTCTGAGCCATTAAATGGTAAACACACTATATTGAAATTTTGTTCACTGCAGACATGTTCTGGACTGCTTCTTGATTTCAATTTAATTCAAATGATTTAAGGGTGATAGATTAGTGATTACCACAGGTGATCAGTTTCCAAGTTGTGTTTGATCTTAATGTGTTGCTGATTGTATCAGTTGGGATAAAGCATTGCAGTTGATTTGATGAGCTGTTTTGTCTGATGTTATGAAGATGAGAATGTCTGTGGGTTGCTAGAGACACAGAAGTTAGGACACAACTATATCAGGAAGATTTGGGTGATAATCCAGAGATTAAGCCAAGAACAGTCCGACAACAAAAATAAAAATGAGAAAACACTTAAGCAAGACACAAGGACAGACTTCCAGTTCACCAATGGCAAACAGTAGGGCAAATGAGGATGAAAAGGCCGATAGTGAACCACCAGAACACCCTGAACTCAAAGCACAGGAAGTAACAAAACAGATCAATCAGGCTCTAGAAAAAGACAAAACAGAAATAATTCCTCAGATAACCATAGAGATACTGAACACAATGGAAGTCATGATTCGAGACTCTAGAGCAGAAACTGATAAAAAAAATAGATGAGCTCAGGACCATGATAGAAGCCATGAAGGCCCAGCATAAGAAAGAAATGGAAAAAATAAATGCCCAACATAGGAAAGAAATGGAATCCATAAAACAGATTCAAACAGATATCCAGGAGATTAAACACTCCATAGAAAGTGTATGCAACAGAATAAAAGAATGCAAAGATAGACTCTCAGATATAGAAGATAAGATTGCAGTCAGTGACCATGAAAGAGAGGTCTCTTAAAAACAGTAAGGGATCATGAGAAATCTATCCAACAACTCCTAGATGATGCAAAGAAGAATAACATAAGACTGATAGGAATACATGAAATATCAAGAGAAAATACAAATGACTTAAAAAAGCTGTTGGCAGAATTAGTGACAGAAAACTTCCCAGACAGAAGGGAAGAATTTGACATTCAGATAACTGAGGCATATAGGACCCCCAACTAGCTACAATCAAAAAAAAAAATCTACACCTAGACATATAATAATCAAGATCCCAGAAACTCAACAGAGGAACAAAATACTACAAAGCAGTAAGAGAAAAGAAACAAATCACATACAAAGGAAAGCCCATCAGAATCAAAGCAGACTTTTTAACACAAACCCTTGGGGCAAGGAGAGCCTGGAATGAGATATTTCAAGTACTAAAAGAGAACAAACTCCAACCTAGACTGATGTATCCTGCAAAACTCTCTTTCAAAATGGATGGAGAAATAAGACACTTCCATGACAAAGAACACCTGAGAAACTACATGAATACCAAACCAGCACTAGAAACAATGCTAAACAAGATCCTAGAAAAAGACAATGAAGGCAACAGTACCATGAGGCCCAACAGAGCAAATCAAATAGGCAAGGCAAGAAACTAAAAGGAGAAGGTGAAAAAGTAAAAAGAGTCAACAAAAGGCCAATAACATGTCAATAATAAGTCAGTACATATTAGTTATAACCAGCAATGTCAATGGCCTCAACTCACCAATCAAGAGAAATAGACTGGCAAAATGGAATAAGAAGCAAAATCCAAGAAACACACCTAGTACAAAAAGAAGCCCATAGATTGAAAGTGAAAAGATAGAAAACATTTCTCCATGTGACAGGAGCCCAGAAAAAAACAGGGGTAGCAATCTTATTTCCAAAGTAAATTTCAAACCAAAACTGATTCTAGTATTATTGATGTAGGATGGTTCTGTATCATACCTCTATGGATGTAAAATATCTTGTACCTGCTTTATGATACATAGTAGTGACCATGCTTTATCAGAGCTACATTTAATGATAATACTCTAGAATGTTCTCTTTCCAGATGATGATTAAGATGCTAATAAAAAAAAATGGTTCCATGTACCACAACAGCAACAGAACTTTGCTGTTTTCTGGATATTATTCTATTCTTTGTTTTCTGTTTTGTTTTGTTTTGTTAATGGAATGTGCTGAATGTCTATAATTTTGTTCAGGTGAATGCAGAACCTGGAAAAGCTATTGCTGCTATTGATACATAACATACTGCCATTATTAGTCTTTTTATATAAGTATAT
>NW_022900928.1:82751782-82759840 GCF_012274545.1 Fukomys damarensis
AACTTTAATGGTGCTGCCAACTTTGGAAAAAGTCATCCCAATTTACTGTGTTGAGTTGGCATTGTACAGAAATGGACAGCCATATTGGTCTAGAAATTTTAATTTTTTTTTATTTTTATTTTTTTTCATGTGTACAGAGGTAACACATCGCACTAAATATGTAAGGTCATATCTACATGGGTTTGATTACAGAAACTAATAAAGTATTCTCTAAATAATGAAAAAAATAAGATAAGACTATAAGAGCAAGAAGCAATTTAAACATGTTGAGGGACAATTTTCATCTCCAGAATTAAGGATTATTTTAATGTTACATCATTGCCTTTTATTTTTAACTCTCCTTTTTAGTTTTATTTTAGGATTCTCTATTTTTAATGTTCATACAGAGATGTCTTTGACTGAAATACCAAATAGTTTCTTTGGTGTGAAAAACTATAATAGTACACAGGATCCTAATGAGATAATTAATAATGTGAAATAGGAAGTAAAGGACTAAAGGTTTAGGGAATGTAACCAATGTTTATAGCGGCACAGTTTGTAATAGCTAAATCTTGGAAAAGCCCATCTGCCCATCTGTTGGAAACTGGATAAAGAAGATGTGGTTTTTCTATAAAATGGAGTACTGCTCAGCCATAAAGAATGATAAATTAGATTCATTCACAGGAAAATGGATACAATTTGAGGATATACTCCTAAGTGAAATAAATAAGTCACACATGTGTAAATACTGAATAGTTTCTCTGGTGTGCAAAACTAAAATAGTACACAAGATCCTAATGGGATAATTAATAGTGTGAAATAGGAAGAAAAGGACTAAAGGTGTAGGGAAAGTGGGAAGGGTAGGGGAAAGGGAACAAGGGAAAAGAAAAAATATGAGAAAATGAAAAAATGGAAATAAAGAGTTTTTAAATGGGGAGGGGAGAAGGGGGTGAAGGGAGGGTGGGGAGAAGGGGAAAAAATGAGAACCAAGAATTGTCATGTAAAGGTACAAGATCCCAGTAATGAATGTAACTGTATTGTAGGCCTACATTGTACCAATAAACTCAATAAAAAGAAAAAAAAGTGAAAAAATATATATTTAATATTGCATAATAGGAATAAAAGTTCTTTAAAGATTAGGGGATGTGGGAGGGGTGGGGGAATGGTAAAAAAGAAAAGAAAATATATGTCAAAAGGAAAAACATGGAAACAATATCTTTATAAAGAGAGAAGGGTAGCTGGGGATTTAGCTCAGTGGTTCCAGTGCCTGCCTTGCAAGCACAAGGACCTGAGATCGATCCCTGGTACAAAGAGAGAGAGAGAGAGAGAGAATGGTAGAGGGGGTGGTATATGGGTAAAAATAAGAACCAAGATACATGATGTAAAGGCACAAGTTCACAATGATGAATGTAACTGTATTTTATACCTAAAATGTACCAATAAACATAATAAAAAAGATGAATATGCTAGTTGTAGAAGATGAAAGAAGAAAAAAAGGAATGACAGTTAAGAAACAGAAAAAATAAAAAGATATAACATGAAACAAAGAAATGAGATAATATTTTTGTTATATTTTATATTTGGAATGGAGAGAAGGGGGAGTAGGAGTTTGAGATGTTATTTTTAAGGGTGGTAGAAAAGGAGAGGGAGAGAAGTTCAAGTGATGATTGAGGGAAGCAGTAGGTTCAGAACCAATTAATATACTGATAGAATGCTTATGTTTGAATCTTCCATATACAATTTTTGGTGGGGATAAACCTGACATAGTCATGAAAGATACAATATAAATAAAGGTAATAATTAATTCTTATCCTCTACTTTACATATGTAAATCCTCTCATACATATTCTAGGACAGGAAGAAAAAAAAGACAAAAATAAGTATAAAAAATATTGTGCTGATAGTATTTGTGTCACACAAAAGCAAGGGATATCCAGGAGGGATTAGAGAGGGTGTGAGAGGAAAAGTAAGTAACATAAAGAGGAATGTGGAAAGATTTTTAAATGGAGTGTGATGGAGGGTATAGAGTGGCTTTGTCCAATTTATAACCTAATGATAAACTAGTTTAGCTAACCCTAGGACATAACATCTCGAAGAGTAGTGTGTGTAGGTAAGGAATACAGTGATAAAAGGATTAACTCATAGTCCTACACTCTTATTAGCATACTGCCTACCTGCTAGGTCTCAGAAAGAGCAATAGAAGATGAAAGAGAGAATGAAAAACAGGGGAAAAAGAGTTAAAAATATGTGGGTTGGTAGAATTTTTAATGCAAGAGATGATGGTGAGAGATTTGCGAGGGTACAAGGGGAAAGCAAGTAAAAAAAGGGAAAAAGGTGTTAAAATTGAGGTGTTGTAGAGGATACAGAAAGACGGACCAATTTATGATGAAGCCAAATTGCTAATTTAGTTAGTCTTATGAAACCTGGGAAATTTAATGTAATGTTGATATAGGTTAAATGTAACTCCTAACTTGACAAATGCCAGGTATGCCAAACTTGGGTTCCCTAAAATTGAAGAAAGAATTCCAAGGAAGAAAGGAGGTTAAAAGTAGGAAAGATTTATTATGAGATGGCTCTTGAGAGACAGGAAAAGTTTTAAAAGTTGGTGGCCCCTGAGGTCCTTTGTCAGGAGAATTTATATAGCAAAGTTACAACTTGAGTGCAACATGGATCAAAGTACAATAATCCTATAGGATTACAACTCCAGCTTCTTTGCTACTATTGGTCCAATAGGGAGCCAGGTCACAGATCAAAGGTAAATGAAAAGAACAGAGGCACTTGGGGAAGGGAGAAATACAGGTGCGCTGGTCACCCACCTGGGTAAGTGATGCCTATCCAGACTTCTGGATCAAGTTGTGCTAATTGTAGTATAATTCCAAATTACTGCTTATCCCTCAGGAAGGCAGGGAGGCCTGCCCATTGCATCTTTATCTTGAGGGCTGACCTTAGACAGATTCACCTATTGTAGATAGCACAAATGAATCCACTTGTCAAAAAATAGGCTTTTTTGATGTAAGAAAAAGAAAAGTTGACTCCTATGAACAGGGACTATAATCAGGAGATTCTAGCAGCCAGCAGGGAAGGAAGACTATACTTATATAGATTTTTGGGAAGGGGTTATAATCATAAGGAATGTTAATAATTTGGATGCTCAAGGACAGTCTGCTCAAGTGGGTAGATAGCCATTGGACTTCTTGGCACAGGGAATTTTATACTTCATTTTGAGTCCATTTGCCCTATTTACTGAGATGCTGCTATTGTTTGCTGTAAACAGCCTGTTTGCTTTGTTTTGATGGTTTAGGCCAGGTTGGACAGCACCTCCAGCTACAATCCTGATATCTCTTTTTGTGCTGACTTCCTTGAGAGCCCTGTACCTCTCAGAGTGTATATTAATTTTTATTTAATTAGCTGCCTGTAATGCCTTAATCAGATCAATAGCTCAGCTTCCCATGATCTTACCCCCCATTCTAACACAAAAATAATACAAGGTGAAAGGAGAAAAAGAAAAATTAAACACACACACAATTTAAAGATTTCTCTCAGTCTCATTTGTACTGCAGTCAGAATTTACCAGTGTGTATTCCCCCCTTAGTTGAAATATGGAGATATCTTGTAATGCTTGTGGAACACTGAGCTTCAGTCCTCTGTGTTTGTGACTAGGAAGATAGTTGTGTCAGCTGATGCTTAAACTGGTTCCTTCCCCATGATGTGTTTCCTTGCCCATCAGGGAGTGAAAGAACTGGGTGGTGAAACAGGAACTGCAATATGGAAGATTAAAAGCCTTTTTCCCCCTTTTACAGAAAAGGGGCTTTCTGAGGACTAGGAGATAAACAGCTCCCCCCTGGTCTCCTCAGCTCAGATATATAAACAGAATATGTGGATGTTAACACCAGGAAGCCTGGAGATCTGTTCCCTTTTCAGAAGAAAAGGACAATGAGCTGAAGATGTTTGGAAGTTATAAACCAACTGTGGAGATCTGCTGTACTTCTCTGTGCTTCCCTTTCCCTCTGTTCCTTCCTATAAAAGAACCTTGCCCACCTGTACATAAGGAGATGGTGATTTGAGGCAAATGAGACCTTTCATCTTCTTGGAGATAGCTTTGAATAAATCTTTTTTCTTTTTTATCCAAGTATATGGTCCCTTTTGATTTGGTCAGAGGACAGCAGAGCATATTATAAGCAGCTCCCTCCTGTGCTGTAACTGGGTCCCTTCTATTGAGGCAACAAAGATTGAAGCCAACAAAACAGCAAGCAGCAAGCAGTGGGGAATGACTGAGTGTATGTTTAATAGAGAGAATAGAAAGAAAGCTTCCCACTTGTGGGGAATGTTTTAAGTCTGTTGGCTTTTTATACAGTTTTTGGTATAGGTGAATATGATAGAAAGCAGGGGTGCTCCTAGTTGTAGGTAGGCATTGGGAAAGTAATCTGCTTTGTTTGCATCTCACTTCTTCAGGGTTTCTCTCATTTGTTTAGGGACCTTACTTAAGTTAATTATTTGAGCTTACTGATGTGTTAATTCACTTAAGTCCCTACTTTTAGTTTACTTAACTCATACCAGTACCATATCTGCCTAACTTCGATCTTGTGGCTTCAATATGAACCCAAGAGGAGGTAATAGGGAATCCAGTAAGACTGCCGAGTACATTTCATTCCCTCTGCAGGCAGAGCTCTGCTAGGTTTCAGATACATTCCTGTGTGTGTGTGATTAACTGGAAGCTTTTCCCTCAGTCTTATTGAAACAGTTCATGAATCAGTTAATTTTGCATAAATTCAAATTCTTTGTCTCCCCAAATTGAAGAATAAATCTGAGGACAAAAGGAGCAGTTTAGAAGGTTATTTATTCAAAATAATAAGGAAAGCTGTTCAGCTGCCTGCCTGCCTGAGATCACCCGGTGGGTGCACAACCTCCCGGACTGCACGACACAGATCCAGCAAGGACCCAAAGACCCCAGAGGGGGTCTCTTCAGCTGCCTGCCTGCCTGAGATCACCCAGTGGGTGTGCAACCTCCCAGACTGCGCGACAACAGACCCAGTAAGGAAGGTAGCCATGCGGATGCCCTTGAAACCCCCCCACGACCCCCCCCCGTTCTCAAACCTCCTGATTGAGCCAGCCCTTAGACCAACTCTGCAGAGGCATAGGTTCTCATGAAGGGTAGTTTTCTGAGCTCCCAACTTTGAACATCTTTAAAGAAAGGGCAGGGGAAACCTGTAATAGAACTAAGTGGAGTTCAACCCCGAGGGTAGGGAAACTCAAGTTAGGCCTTGTAGGCTGTGCTCAGAACTGCCATTGGCCAGCTGAGACCAGGGGATTTGGTTCTGCATATGGCTGTACATGTGGTACAATATGAGAACAGAGACAGTCTGAAAGAGGCCCTTCAAATTCTTTTTTTTTTCCTCTCTCTCTCTCTTTTTTCTTTTCCTCATTCCACCCTAAAATTTCTTTCTTTTTTCTGTCCTCTCTCTCCAACTCAGTCTCTTGCTCCACCATATTGTCCCTCATCTCCCTTTTTATTCTGGCTCCTGCCCTAACACAGACTTCTTCTTTTATTATTTTTTGTTTTTAGGAGGGGTTTCTCTTTATGTTCTTTTCTCGGCTCTTTTTACCTCACTCATGGCTCTGTACCTTCAAGGGAAGGCAAGCGCCTGTTATTGTTAAGGGGATATATTCTTGTCCTTATTCCTGCACTCTCTCTATCCCCCTGAAGCTAATAGCTTTGTAAAAATAGTAAGGTAATTCTACAACCTCTGGATTCACTTCAAACCTGCTCTAAATCTTTCACTTATCTAATCCTCTCATTCTAAGTCTAATCCCCTCATCCTAAATGGTAAAGATGCTATATTGAAAAGCATATTCACTGCAAACATACTATGGGCTGCTTCTTGAAATTAATTTAATTCACATGAGTTAAAGGTGATACATTAATGACTACCACAAGTGGTCAGTTTGCAAGGTGGGTCTGATCCTATTGGGCTGCTGAATGTATCAATTGGGAAAAAGGGTTGTGATTGATTTAAAGAGTTGTTTTCTCTGATATTATGAAAATGAGGATGTCTATGAGTCATTAGAAACTTAAAAGCTAAAACGCAACTATATTAGGAAGATTTAAGTAATACCCAGAAATTAAAGAAGGACAACCCAACAATAAAACTAAAAATGAGAAAACACTTAAGCAAGACACAAAAACAGATTTCCAGTTCACCAATGGCAAATAGTAGGACAAATGAGGATGAAAAGTCTGATAGTGAACCAACAGGACTCCCTGGACCCATAGCACAGGAGGTAACAAAACTGATCAATCAGGCTCTAGAAAAATTCAAATCAGAAATAATTTCCCAGCTAACCAGAGAGATGATGAGCAAAATGGAAGTCATGATTCGAGACTCTAGAGCAGAAACTGACAAAAAAATAGATGAGCTCAAGACTATGATAGAAGCCATGAAGACTCAGCATAAGAAAGAAATGGAAACAATGAATGCCCAACAGAGGAAAGAAATGGAATCCATAAAACAGATTCAAACAGATATCCAGGAGATTAAAAACTCTATTGAAAGTGTACGCAACAGAATAAAAGATTGCGAAGATAGAATTTCAGATATAGAAGATAGGATAGCAGTCAGTGACCGTGAAAAAAGAGGTCTATTAAAAACAGTAAGGGATCATGAGAAATCAATCCAACAACTCCTAGACGATACAAAGAAAAATAACATAAGACTGATAGGAATTCATGAAAAAACAGGAGAAAACACAAATGATATAAAAAAGCTCTTCACAGAATTAATGACAGAAAACTTCCCAAACAGAAGGGAAGAATTAGACATACAGATAAGTGAGGCATATAGAACCCCAACTAGCCACGATCAAAAAAAATCTACACCTAGACATATAATAATCAAGATTCCAGAAATCCAACAGAAAAACAAAATACTACAAGCAGTAAGAGAAAAGAAACAAATCACATGCAAAGGGAAGCCCATTAGAATCACAGCAGACTTTTCAACACAAACCCTTAGGTCAAGGAGAGCCTGGAGTGAGGTATTCCAAGTCCTAAAAGAAAAGAATCTCCAACCTAGACTTTTGTATCCTGCAAAACTCTCTTTCAAAATAGATGGGGAAATAAAATACTTCCACGACAAAGAGCACCTGAGAAATTTCATGAACACCAAACCAGCACTGCAAGGAATTCTAAACAATATCCTAGAAAAGGACAACGAAATTCACAATAACATGAGGCCCAACAGACCAAATCAAATAGGCAAGGCAAGAAACTAAAAGGAGATGGGAGAAAAAGTAAAAAGAGTCAACAAATGGACAAAAACATGACAAGAATAAGTCAAAATATATCAGTTGTAACCATCAATGTTAATGGCCTCAATTCACCAATCAAGAGAAACAGATTGGCAGAATGGATTAAGAAGCAAAATCCAACAATATGTTGTATACAAGAAACACACCTAGTGCAAAAGGAAGCCCATAGACTGAAAGTAAAAGGATGGAAAACAATTCTCCATGCATCAGAAGCCCAGAAAAAAGCAGGGGTAGCAATCTTATTCTCAGATAAAGTAAATTTCAAACCAAAACTCATTAAGAGAGACAAAGAAGGACACTACATCCTTGTAAAGGGAACAATTCAAGAGAAAGAGTTGACAATCATAAACATATATGCACCAAATATAAATGCCCCCAGCTATATAAAACAAATATTAAGTAACATGAAAAATCAAATAAGCACTAATACAATTGTAGCGGGGGATTTAAATACCCCACTATCATAAGTTGACAGATCACCTAGGCAGAAAATCAGCAATGAAATAATAGAACTGAACCAAGCTTTGGAACACATGGACTTAATAGATGTTTGTAGAGCATTCCACCCCCAAAAATCAGAATATACATTCTTTTCGGCTGCACATGGATCATTCTCCAAGATAGACCACATACTGGCTCACAGAACAGGTCTAAATAAATACAAAAAAATTGAAGTCATCCCCTGTATATTATCAGATCATAGTGCAATCAAACTGGAGAGCAATAGTACAAGAAACTATAGAAACTTCACAAGCACATGGAAACTGAATAACA
>NW_022900928.1:82761771-82763111 GCF_012274545.1 Fukomys damarensis
TATACGCGCAATTAAAGCTGAAAAAAAAAGGAAAAAAACCTCATGGTGAACCTAGAAAGAACCTTGAATTAGTTCTTAACCTGGGTGGGCTATGTTCTTTTAAAAATTAATAACATTTATTAATAATCATATTTTGTCTATGTTTCTTCGTACCAATAAACTCAATTAAAGCTGAAAAAAAAAGGAAAAAAACCTCATGGTGAACCTAGAAAGAACCTTGAATTAGTTCTTAACCTGGGTGGGCTATGTTCTTTTAAAAATTAATAACATTTATTAATAATCATATTTTGTTTCTATGTTTCTGTGGAATTATAAAATTTTAGGAAATTATATTTCAGTTTGTATTTTTACCTTTTTTTTAGTGGTATATTTTAGATATATGTAATGATAACATTCATCATAGGGAATTTGTACTTGTATATAATATATCTTGCTTCTTAATTTTTCCCATTTCCCTGCTTTCCCTTTAACTGCATCCCATCTACAAAAGGCTTGTTTCCATTTTTTTCTTTTTTTTTTCTTGGACCTTTTCCCCCTTCCCCTCCTTCATTTCCCTTATCTTTTGAACATTTTCTTCCCATTTCCCAATATGTATCATACATTGTAATACTTACTTACACTTTTAGTTACTCATACCGGAGAAACCATGAAATATTTACATGTGTTTCTGGTTTATTCCATGTTTATAGCGGCACAGTTTGTAATAGCTAAATCTTGGAAACAGCCTATTTGCCCATCCGTTGGAAACTGGATAAAGAAGTTGTGGTTTTTCTATAAAATGGAATATTACTCAGCCATAAAGAGCGAGAGAGTAGATTCATTCATAGGAAAATGGATACATATTGATGATATACTCCTAAGTGAAATAAATAAGTCACACATGTGTAAATACCAAATAGTTTCCCTGGTTTGAATATTCTGCAACAATGCATAAGATTCTAATAAGATTACTGACATTTAGAAATTTGAAGAAAGGAGCTAAAGGTGTAGGGAAGGTGTGATGCATAGGGGAAGAACAAAAAGGGAAAAGAAAAAAATGTGAGAGAATGAAAAGAGGAAAATAAAGTGTTTGTAGATGGGGAGGGGAGGAGGAGGTTAAGGGAGGGCAGAGGTAAGGGGAAAAAATGAGAATCAAGACTTGCCATGTAAAGGTACATGATCCCAACAATGAATGTAATTGTACTGTATCCCTAAAATGTACCAATAAACTCAATAAAATTTAAATTTAAAAAAAATGACTGTGGTCTCAGGCTGGGGATTTAGTTCAGTGGCTCTGCTGCCTGTTCTGCAAGTGCAAGGTCCTGGGTTTGACCCCCAGTACAAAAAAAAAAAAAAAAAAA
>NW_022900928.1:82763137-82774136 GCF_012274545.1 Fukomys damarensis
GTTTTACCCCAAAAAAAAAAAAAAAAAAAAAAAAGACTCTAGTCTTAAGGACCATCCATTTAACTAAAAATATCTTGAGTTTATCCTTCTCCATGGCAGAATATTACTCCATTGTATATTTTTAAAACATGTCTTTACACATTCATTATTTTGTGGACATTTGGGCTGTTTTCAAGATTTAGCTATTATAAACTGTGCTGCAATAAATATGGGTGTGCATATATCACTGTGGTATGATGCTTTTAATTCTCTTGGGAAGATATCAAGAAGGGAAATAGCTGGGTTGAGTAGATCCTCTAGTTTTAGTTTTTAAAGGATTTTCCACTCTGATTTCCACAGTGATTGCACCAGTATACACTCCCACCAAAAGTGGAAAAGTATTCCTTTCTCTCCACAGCCCTGCCAGCATTTGGTAGTCAGTGATTTCTTCATAACAACCATTCTTTCTGAAGTGAGATGGAATCTTAGAGCTTTTTTAATTTGTACTTCTCATGTGAACAGTGATGCCTGACATTTAAAAAAATATATTTATTTTCCATTTCTACTTCTTCATTTGCAAAATATCTATTCATTTCAGAAGCCCATTTTTGGATTGGGTTTTTTAAATTTGTGAGGTCTGATTTTTTTTAGTTCTTTGTATATTCTGGATATTAGTCCTTTGTCTGAGGAACAGTTGGCAAAAGTTCTTCCCACACTGTGGGTAGTATCTTCACTCTGTTGGTGGTTTCTTTTGCTGTGCAAAAGTATTTTAGTAAGGTGAGATTTCAGTTGTTGATTCCTTGTAATATTTCCTGTATCATCAGGATTTGGTTCATGAAATCTTTGCCTACATCAGTGTCTTCAAGAGTTGTACCTTTTCTATCTTCCAGTAGATTTAGCATCTCTGGTTTAATATTTAGATCTTTCTTTTCTTTCTTTCTCTCTCTTTGAGTTTATTGGTTCATTTTAGGTATGCAGTACAGTTACATCATTGGGATCTTGTACCTTTACATGACAGGTCTTGGTTCTCATTTTTTCCCCTTGTCCATACCCTCTATTCACCCCCTCCTACTAATATTTACATCTTTCATCAATTTTGATTTTAGTTTAGTGTATGGGAAAAGATATGGTTCTACTTTTAATCTTCCAGGGGTCCCAAAGGGAGAGGGACTTACTTAGAAAAGGACTCAAAATAGTGAGACACAGAGAAACAGGGAGTCAGAGATTCAAGGAGCAAATACCATTTGACCCAGCCATCCCTCTGCTGGGTATCCTTCCAAAAGAATTAAAAGAATAATACCCCAGTGATATATGTGCACCTATGTTTATAGTGGCACAATTTGTCATAGCTAAAACTTGGAAACAGCCCATTTGCCCATCATTTGGAAACTTCATAAAGAAGGTATGGCTTTTCTATAAAATGGAATATTACTCAGCCATAAAGAATGAGAAATTAGATTCATTCATAGGAAAATGGATACATATTGAGGATATACTCCTAAGTGAAATAAATAAGTCATACATGTGTAAATAATCAATAGTTTCTCTGGTGCAAATACCAAGATCTTTATTTGTTCCTCTGGTTTTTTTTTTGTTTGTTTGTTTGGGTTTTTTTTTTTTTTTTTTTTTGGTACCAGGGATTGAACTCGGCTCCTTGCACTTGCAAGGTATGCCACTGAACCACTGAGATAATCCCCAGCCCTGTTCCTCTTTATGTATCCTACAGAGTGAACCACTATATGTCACTAGTCACAGGCTACATTAATCATTAAAGATGTTAAAACACTACAAAGTTTATACATATGGCAACAGTAAATTCAGTTTCTGTAGCCAATCTATGGCAAGCATACATCTGAATAAACATACTCAGGAAGACATTCTTTCCTTGTCTATGAGGAACAGAGAGCACCTGAGACACTGCAAGTGCAGGTCTAGAAGAACATCTTTAATCTTTTCCTGTCAGGCCTTCCTAACAACTTCATGAATACACACATAGGTCACCCAGTGTTATCCTGTACTAAGACAATTTCATCACTTCCACATGTGGAAAGCCAGTTTTTCAGCACCATTTATTAAAAAGGCTACCTTTCTTCCATTGAAGGTTTTTGGCTTCTTCATCAAAGGCAAAGTGGCTGAATATTTTGGAGTTGTTTCTGCATAATTTGTTCTGTTCCATTGATTCTTAGGTCTGTTTTGTCATCATCGTTGCTGTTGTTTTCCAATACCATGCTATTTTTATCACAATAGCTTTGTAGTATAATTTCAAGCCAGGGACTGTGATGCTCCTGCCCTGTCTTTTTCCTTAAAACTACTTTTGCTATTCTAGGTCTCTTTCTGGTTCTAAATGAATTTTAGAATTGCTTTCTCCAATTCTGTGAGGTATGCTATTGATATTTTCATCAGAATTGCATTAAATCAGTATAAGAATTTGAAAGTATGGTCATTTTCACTGCAATGGTTCTTCTGAAACAAGTACAGAGAATATATTTCCATTTTCTAATACCCTCCTTATTTACTTTTTCAGAGTGCTGCAGTTATCAATGTAAATGTCTTTAACTTCCTTCATCAGATTGATTCCTAGGTACTTCATTTTTTGGATTCTATTGTGAAAGGTGTTTCCCTAATTTCTCTCTCAGTGAGTTTATTATTTGTGTATAGGAATGCTATTGATTTTTGAGTGTTGCTTTAATAACCAGCTATGTGGCTGAATTTGGTTATTAAATCAAGAAATCTTTTGGTAGAGTTTTTTGGGTTTTCTGTGTAGAGTATCATGTCATCCACAGATAATGATAATTTAATTTCTTCTTTTCCTTCTTTTTATTTATTTTTCTTGGCTAAATCTCTGGCTAATATTTCCAGAATGGTATTGAATAAGAGTGATGACAATACACATCCTTGTCTTGTTCCTGATATCAGAATAAAAGCTTTCAGTTTTTGTCCTTTAAGTATTATGTGAGCTCTTGGTTTGTCATAGATGGCTTTTATCAAATTGAGATAAAGACAATCTATTCCAATTTTCTCTAGAGTTTTTAATCATGAGTGGATGTTGGGCTTTGTCAAATGGTTTTTCTTCATCTATTGAGATGACATATTTTTTTTTCCTTGGCTTGGTAATACAATGTATTACATTTATTGATTTGTGTTGTTGAACCATCCCTGAATCCCTAGGATAAATCCTTCTTGATCATGATATAAAATCTTCTTGACTTGCTGCCTGTTTGCCAGTATCTTATTGAGAATTTTGGCATCTATGTTCATTAGAGAAATTGGCCTGTAGTTCTCTTTTTTGGTTGTATCTTTCTCTGTGTTTGGTATCAGGGTAATGCTTGCTTCCAGGAATGAGTTTTGGATATTGCTTCCATTTTAATTTCATTAAAGTGTTTGAGAAAAGCAGCATTAGATCATCTCTAAATTTCTCGTAGATTTCAGCAATAATTCCATCAGAGCCTGGGATTTTCTTTGTTGTTAGGTTTTTTATTATATTTCTAATTTCACTGATGGATATTGGGTTGTTTAGAATTTTTTCAGCTTTGGTAATTAATATGTATCTAGGAATCTGCCCATTTCTTCTTGCTTTTATCTATTAGAATACAGGTTTTGTAAGTAGGTATTGATGATCGTGTGGATTTCTGCAGGATCTATTGTGATCTCACCCTTTTCATTCCTAATTTGAGTCTTTTCTTCCCTTCTTTTGATGAAATTGACTAAGGGTTTGTCAATTTCATTTAATCTTTCAATGAACAACTCTTTGATACATTGAGTCTTTGTATTGTTTTCTTAGTCTCTATTCCATTAATTTATTTTCTGATCTTTATAATTTCCTCTCTCATGTAAGTTTTGCACTTGACTTGCTCTTCTTCTTTAGAAGCCTGAGGTTCAATATTAGATTGTTATTTGACCTCACTCTGTTTTACTGGTATGGGAATTCACCACTATAATTTTCCCTCAGAGACTGCTTTCATTGTGTCCTGTAAATTCTGGTGTTTTATTGGCATT
The DNA here is from genome assembly GCF_012274545.1 of Fukomys damarensis. Classification (NCBI taxonomy): domain Eukaryota; kingdom Metazoa; phylum Chordata; class Mammalia; order Rodentia; family Bathyergidae; genus Fukomys; species Fukomys damarensis. The sequence goes on from NW_022900928.1 coordinate 82,767,113, forward strand.
ATCATTAAATTGTAGAAACTATCTTCTTTAGTTTTATCTGTGATTCATTGGTTGTTCAGGAGTGTGTTATTTAATTTCCACATGTTTATAAAGTTCTTCTGGTTTCTTTTTCCATTGATTTCCATTTTCATTACACTATGGTCTGATAATGTGCATGGGACATATTCATTCCTTTGCAATTATGTAAGCATGTTCAATGAGATAGTATGTGGTCTATTTTGGAGAACATCCCATGGCAGCTGAGAAGAATGTGTATTCGGATGTTGTGGGGTGGAACTATCTATAGACTTCTATTAAATCCATTTGTTTAAAAGTTTGGTTCAGTTCTGATATTTCTTTGTTGCTTTTTTGTCTAGCTGATCTGTCCATTTATTACAGTGAGGCATTGTAACAGTGGGGACCCATTACAATTGTATTAGTGCTTATTTAATTTTTCATATCCATTAGTATTGGTTTTGTATTGTTGGGTGCAATAGTATTTGTTGCATACTTATTTATAATTGTTATCTCTTTTTCTTATAGTGACTTTCTTTGTTTCTCTTAATTAGTCTTGGTTTGAAATCCCCTTTGTCTGGAAATAGAGTTGCTACACATGCTTTTACTTTGTTTTTACTGGCATCCTATTGTATGACTATTGTTTTCCATCCTTTGAGTTTCAGTCTATATATTCTTTTTCAATTAAATGTGTTTCTGTATGTACCATATGTTGTATATTGCTTCTTGATCCATTCTGCCAGTCTGTTTCTTTCCATGGTGAATTGAGACCATTAACATTGATGGTGATAAATGATATGTATTGGCTTATTCTTACCATGTTCTTTTCCCATTGTTGGTTCCCTGTCTTTCCCCTTCTGTTTAATTGCTTTTTCTGCCTGGTGGAGCCATTCTTTTGGGGTTCATGGAGTTGTCGTCCTTGTTATGTCTTTCTAGTATGTCCTTCAAAACATTTGGGAGGGCTGGTCATGAATTTCCTCAGGTGTTCTTTGTCATGGAAGTATTTTATTTCTCCATCTGTTTTAAAGATAGTTTTCCAGAGTACATCAATCTGGGTCAGAGATGTTTTCTATTAGAGCATGAAGTACTTCACTCCAAGCTCTACTTTACTTGAGAATTTGTGTTGAGAATTTTGCTGTGATTCTAATGGACTTTCCTTTACAGGTAATTTGTTTCTTTTTTCTAACAGCTTTTAATATTCTGTTCCTATATTGAATTTCTGAAATCTTGACTATTATATGTCTTGGTGCAGATTTTTTTTGGGGGGATTTTGGCTAACTGGAGTTCTATAAACATCATTTACTGGTATGTCACATTCTTTTTCCATGCTTGTGAAGTTTTTTGCCATTACTTCCATGAACAGGGTTTTAAAATATAATTTGTGCTATCCCCTGCTTTTATCCCAACTCTGATCTGTATTATGTTGTTTTCTTTGCATTATCTAGAAACTGTTGAATTGCCATTTTTAAGAAATCTTTCTTTCATGATCCCTAACTGCAAAGTTGTCTTCTATATCTGATATTTTGTCCTCACATTGGCTCATTCTACTGCATATAATTTCAGTGAAATTTTTAATCTGCTGGATATCTGTTTTAATATATTTCATGTATTCTATTTTACTCCTATGTTGGAATTCATGGTTTCAATCCTTTTCCTAAGCTCTTCTATTTTTAAAAATCTGTATCTGCTCTAGAGTCACTAAACATGTCTTTCATTGTGTTCACCATCTCTAGTTATCTGAGAAATCATTTCTCATTTGATTTTATCTAAAGCCTCATTCATCTGCCATGTTATTTCTGCTGTTATCACTTCAGAGTCCAGGTTGGTGGCTTTTGAATTTTTACACCTCATTCCCCTTTGGGTTTTCCTTTGAGCTCAAAGTCTGGGGTTGCATCTTATTTCGATTTCTTCTTGTTTTTTTTTTGGTTTGTCTGTTTGTTTGTTTTTTAAGTTTAATTCCTAGGCTGATGCTTTTAAAATGCTAATGGTGAGTAGCTTTATTGCTAGTACTGAGAACCCTCAAGAAATAACTATTCAGAGATGTTTTCCAGTTATAGCTGGCATTTGAGTTGTGTGATCCTACCTCCTTGATTTATTGGGGATGAAAAGCTTCTGCCTACTTGGCCCATGCCCTAGTTACTTGGCTGGTTTTATTTGTGGCCCTTAGGCATCTCAGTCTTGGCATAACAGAAAAAGAACTGATCAGAACAAGCATAATGCCCTGGCCATGGTAGTACAATCAGTAGCATTAGTAGCATGACACACACCTAGAAAATGACAAAACTGTGGTCAGTATTAATTTGCCACCTTTAACTGTATGAATTAGATTTGTGGCTATATAACAAAATAAAAAACAAACCAACAAATTTTATGCAGTGAACAAGCCCTCATTATGATGATTTTACCCTCAGGGGGAAAATTAAAAAAAGTTTGGGAAGAAATGGAGAAAAAGGAGAAGATGGAGGAAGAGGAGAAGGAGGAGGAGGAAGAGGAGGAGAAGGAGGAGAAGGAGAAGGAGAATGAGAAGAAGAAGGAGAAGGAGGACGAGGAGAAGGAGGAGGAGAAGGAGGAGGAGGAGGAGTAGAAGGAGAAGAAGAAGGAGAACGAGAAGGAGGAGGTGAAGGAGAAGAAGAAGGAGGAGGAGAAGGAGAAGGAGGAGGAGGAGAAGGAGGAGGAGAAGGAGAAGGAGGAGGAGAAGAAAAAGCGGAAGTTAGAAGCAAAGTTGGAGGATGCAGGAAGATTAGAAGAGCTTTGTGAAACTGATGAAGCAGACAGGAAGGAAGGAAAGAAGGAAGAAATAAAAAGAAGAACTGGACAACAACAACAACAAATCACAAATAATGCTTTCACTCCTACAAAAACAAGAATAATCAAGAAAAAACAAAAAGAAGAAAGAAAAAAAAGGAAGAAAATCTATTTCATATTATGTCTGTTTTCACTGGTAGACAAAGTAGGCAAACACTCGAGATCCATATTGAACAACTCCAGCATGCCAGCCACAGACCCACAGTGGAGCAGCAAACAGTTCCAGCAAGCCTATGCCTTCACTTCCATCAAAGTTCAGGCTATTCTCAGGCTGTGAGGCTAGAACCCTATTTGTTTCAGATGGCTCACGTGCCTCCTGCTAGCTAGAGCCCAGTTTCCTGATGGCTAGAATTCAGCTCCTTGACTTCCCACTGAGTTAATCCAGAAGACTCTCCCTGAAGCTGGAGCCACTAGATGGAGCCTACAGCTGCTCTAAATTCTGAGCTCAGTTTTCCCCTCTCCAAGATGGCTACTGGCAAGTTGCCCTCTTCTGGGGGAATCCAAGCTTGAAGAACTCACAAGCCACTGCAGTCTGCTGCATCCACTGCTCAGTTCCACTGGTGCATTTCTCTGTGGAGGCCTCTGGGGCTTCCAGTAATCACTGTGTGCCTGCAGGTTCCAGCTGTTGCTCCCATTCAGTAAGTCAGAGCTTGGGAGAATGCACCACTTGCCACCTCCATCTTCCTAATTGAAGTGCCTCTCTTTGCTCTCCCTGTAGGGTGCAATTCTTGCTTCAGATCCTGCCTAGGTCCCACTGGGCCCATTTTCTTCCTCTTTCTCATGTTACTATGTTCCATCATCTGGACACCAATCCTTGGAAAGGCTTTTTCTGTGCTATTCATCATCCACCATCTTCCCAGAAGTCTCTTTTCTTTCTTTTACATTTCTGAGCTTAACAAGCTGCTAAACTTAACCAGCTGTTTGCTTAACTATTCCATGTGATCTTACCTTGGTATTCTCTACCTGTTTTTTGAATCCATGGTGTGGAAGGACCTAGTCAAGTACCCAATATTCCACTGACCTCTAGTGGGCCTTCTTTGATCTCTCCATTCTTCCCTCTCTACTAAGTCCTAAAACTGCTTATATCTGCTCTTTCTATGCCTCCACGGATGAGTGCACCATATTGACCATGCCACCCTTCCAGCTTTTTGCCTGTACCAACTCTCTATTCATGCCCCCACAAAGAGTCTAAGCAACCTATTAATTCAGTGGCTTTTAGAGCTTGGTGAAAGGGGATCTTTCTGCTTAGAACTCAGGAGCATTTAGAGGATGATGGGATGAAGCTTACATGGGCCCAGAGCTCAGTAATATTGGTTGGGCAGTGGAATCCTACACAAGCGCTGAGCTTGGCAGTGTCTGCAGGGCGGGCAGGATAATACATGGGCACAGATCTTTGTGGCATTTGGGGGGATGTGAAAGAGTGCCTATGTTGCAGGAACTCTTCTGAGAAAGAGCAATTATGATCTAGGAAATTTAGGAAGGACCATTTATTCACTGGTGAGGAAACTCAGGGGACTGGAATCCAGAAGTTGAGCTCGCTGACCTAGGTTGGTTTAGAGTTTTTGGTATGTTATGTTTCATCATGTAATTGGTTGGAAAACAAAGGTGGGCTTACAGAAGATGGCCTTACAGAAGCTGGGGTAAGCTTACAGAAGCAGAAGGCAGGAAACCAGCACTTAGCTGGGCTCACTGGGAATTTTCCACTGGGTTGTTTTTCATTTCAGTTTCACCAAGGGGGATGTGTCTCCTCAGGCTTCCTGCATCACCTGCTCTGGCATTACTCTAGTGTCTTTTCTCCATTCTCAATCACACTGGTCACAGCCATAGCATGACTCTACTACTCACTGTCACACAGATATCTCAATGTTAGTGTCTTATTTACTTTTCTTGTTGCTGAGAAAATATACCCAACATCCAAAGTTAAAAGAGGAAAGTTTTATTTAGTTCACAATTTGTAGAGGTTTCAGACCATGATCAGCTGGCTTTAAGGCTGGGTTGCATGGCAGACAGGCATTGCAGAAGAGAAATGGTTCACGGCAGGCAGAAAGTAGCAAAGCAATAATGACCACAGTTCTTTTTATCCCTTATATCTTACCAAGCTATTTAGGGCAGGTAGCACTCAAATCCATGATCCTAATGCCCTTAATTCTAGCATTGCACCACAAATCAATTCTAGCTTCATATACTTTAGATGTAGCCACCTCTGAAAAAGACCAATCTATGACTGCATGAGGCTTTGGGGGAACATCTAGACACAAACCATAACAGTCAGTTACTATATATTTTTATATACCACCATAGATCAAATATAAAATTAAAATCCAATCAAATAATATAATGTGACAATAGCACAGAAGTGTGCTGTATTTTTAAAGAATAAATCTGAAATACATGTGTAAGATCTCTTCAAAGATCTATACACATTATTGACAAAAATTACAGATCTAAATCAACAGTGAGATATTTCACTATTACAGATTGAAAACTTTAATATTGCTAAGGCACCAGTTATCCGTGTACATATTTACAGATCTTATACACTCCAAACAAAATTTGTGAGTGTGTATATGTGTGTTTCAGTACTATGGCATGTTGATTCTATAATTGACCAGAAAATGCAAGGGATAAAATATTGATGAAGCCAAGCAAAACTAACACTTTTACTGACAAATAGTAAGACATGATAAATCTATAATGTCAGAATAAATATTTCATGTTTATATTTATCTAAAAGTATAATGGTAGGAGGGGGTGAAGGGAGGGCAGGGACAGGGGGAAGAAGTGAGAACCAAGACCTGTTATGTAAAGGTACAAGATCCCAATAATGAATGTAACTGTAATGTATACCTAAAATGTACCAATAAACTCAAAGAGGAAAAAATTTTTAAAAAGTATATATAAGATCATGATTTAATCAATATATCAATGGAGCATAAAAGAGTCTAGAAGCAGACTCACACATATACAGTAAACTAAATTATGACAAAGGTTACACTGCAATATTTTTTCAATAAATATTTCTAGAACATTTGAATACAGAAAATGATGAATCTTTTTGTTGTTGTTGTTGTTTTGAGGCAAGGTCTCACTATGTAGTTTAGGCTGGCCTTCAACTCACTGTGTAGCCCAGGCTGGCCTCAAACTCTTAGCACTCCTCCTGTCTTAGCCCCCAAATGCTGGTATTACAAGCATGTACCATCACATTTACACCCTGCATCAGAATATGAAAGCTATTGATTCCTATTTCACATTTTACCCAAAAAATTTCCTCTCAGCTTGTACATCCACCTGTACACAGAAAAACAATAAATCTCTTAAAAATTCAACACAGAAAAGTATATTCATGACAGCAGGGTAAGGAGATTTTACAATCCCCAAATGGACTGTAATCTATGCATGAGAGGACAAGCAAACACTGGATGCTTTGAGATTAGATTATTGCTGATCAAAGACAAATTTAAGGGAGAGAAAATGCAAGTTCATTATTCAACAACAAAAAAAGAAAATATAGGAAAAGATGAGAATATTTTTAAAACTTCTGCAAATCCATACGAAAATAAACAGACAAGGGAGACTGAGACAGGAGGATAATGAGTATAAGCCCAGTCTGGGAAAAACTATGCCTTAGCAGGACCCTGCCTCAAAATTTAAAGAAAATTTAAAAAGGGCTGGAAATATGGCTCAGTGAGAAGGACATTATATAAAAGGCACACACCACAGCGAAAAAAGTTAAAAGTTTCAATTTCACAGAAGAATCTATTAAATGGCTAAAATGCCCATCCAAAGGTGTTCAACCTTCTTAGTCATAGGGAAATATTAATTTAAAATCACATTAAACTACTATTACACATTTATCAACATGGCTGAAATGAAATAATGGTAAAATCAATAACTGTTCCTGATATTTTAGTTTTTGTTATTAATCAGCACAACCGAAACCTCTATATCCTGCATACCAGAGCATAAATTTGTAAAAGTAATTCACAAAACATTGAAGAGTATCTATTAAAATTGAGCATACAGTACACTACCACAATCAGCAATTCTATATTTATTTGTACGAGCAACTAAAATGTTCATGTATATGTAATGTAACTTATGAGCAACAACTTTCCCAGTAAGAATTTCAATAATAGCCTGAGGCTGAAAACAAAAATCTCAAATGTATAGCAGTGGAGAAATTAGTGAATAATTTTACAAAGTCATACAACAGGTCATATATATC
>NW_022900928.1:82774445-82904554 GCF_012274545.1 Fukomys damarensis
ATATATATATATATCAGGGAATCAATAAATTATAAGTATGTATGTCAATATGGGATAATCTGTCAAACATCATTATAAGGAAGAGAGTGGACATAAATTGATTCATACTGCTTTATATGAAACTCAGAGACAGATCAGTCTGTGATTGCTGCATTGAAGATAAGTGTCATTCTGGATGGACCCTTAATGGGAAATAGAGCACAAAGACTTCATTTCAAGTTCACCCTCACCTTGAGATCTCAGTTGTTAGGGGCAAGATTTTCAGATGATTGAATTATGGGGCTTACAGCTGACTTGCTGTTGGGAGATGGGGTCTAGTCAGAAGAGGTGGTCACCATGGGCATGGCCTGGAAGTGTCTATCTCCTTTCCTGGCTCCTCCTTGATCTCTCTGCATCAAAGCATGTCATGAGCAGCTTCCCCTCTGCCCTGCTGCCCTACCTTGGAGCCAGCAAAGACTAAAAGCCCTACAAACTGTGAGCTAAATAAATCTTTTCTCCTTTAAATCTGGATTTCAGGTATTTTTCTCTACAAAGTATAAGCTGAAATAAACTTCTTCTCTTAGTTGAGGGTGACCAGTATTATGTCTCAGAGAAGAAAGTGATAAGACATCTGGCAACACCATTTCCTTATATGGTGGCTACAAAGTGTGCTCACTTTGTCCAAATTAATATAGATGTATACTTATGGCTCAAGCACTGGTTTTAATTTCTATTTTAAATCACACAAAACAAATTTCATATTCAGAAGTGTGTTGGCAAATCCAAGCAGAGTCTTTCTTGGCCTTCTGTGACAATGGTCTGGAGAAGGAAGATTATTGGGAATAAAATAAAATACAACTGACTTCTTCATTCTAAGCACTTTGCTAGACTGAATTGTGGTGGGAGTGTCACTGAGCAGTGTCCACAGTGGATCCCAATCAGAGATGAAGAACCCTGACTCACCCCTTCTGCTGGGTAGGTTGCAAATCTGCTGATTCCATTACAGAAAAAATAAATGTTCAGGATATCAGTAGGGGGTTGATTAGGCAGAATGTTAAAAATACACACACAAACAAATAGAATTCAGGCCCTCAAAATGAAGAGAGGAAACTTGTGGTCTTGAGTTGGTTATGTTTTGGAGATTTGGGGGCTTCACTAAGATGAACTGTCTAGAATGTGTATACTAGTGTCTGCCATGTTTACTCATTTGTTGGACTATGTCAGATAAAAAGCATTTAATGTGTTTGAAGGTGAGGCCTTCTGTTCTGTCTGCATTCCTGAGGATAGGGGTTGATAAGAAGAAGCATGATTTACAGATAAAATGTTTACAGGCTTATTGTCCTTAGGGCCCTAAGTTTTCCCAAAAAGGAAAAAAAAAAGTTGAACATCTTTTATGTCATGAAGCTGCAGTTTTTCTTTAAAATAAAAGTTTACTACTACCATTTTATTTATCTCCTTTTTATCAAACTTTATTTCTTTTACTCTAACTCAGGAAGAACCAGTGTTCTGGGTATGATATGGAAAGTATATGGCCAACCACTTTCACCTTTGTTATATATTTTACTGCATGCTCTGCAGAACTGGAAAATATGTCATTTACTCCCCAACCTCTGACATATCTCTCCCCTGTCCTCCAATCTAGGGGGACTTTAAAGGTGGTGTTCCATGTTCATCTAATCACCATCATTTCTGGTGAGAAGTCTCCTATTTTTATTCACCAGTTGGTGAAGCTTTTCTTAAAAACCCATTAGGCTTCCCTTAATGTTTCCTCTTTACATTTTTAAAAAGCATTTTGGCTGTAAATGAATAGATTATTTACTGTTTATGTACCCTTCATTTTGGGGAACCTGCCTCACAATTTCCAGCTGATGAAGCAGCCTGGAATTCTGATCCTCTCTGCCTGAGCTTAGTACAGACCACTCCTTTATTTAATTATTTTTTGAGTTGTATTAATTGTACATAGCAGAAAAATGCCCAGGTAGAAAGTGAGAAAGCCATAGAGATTTTCCCATTCTCCATAATGGGTAGTTTTCCTGGCTGCCTCTTTTCCCACATTGTTTTTATTTATTATTATTTATTTATTTTTGTACTGGGGATCAAACTCAAGTCCTTGTGCTTGCAAGACCAATTTTTATTTTTTGTTAGTACATGGTTGGCATTACACGATAATTATGTTCCTTATGGGGCACTGGTATATAAAACATCTCAGTTCTTTTTTGTCTCCTTCCTCTTATACCCTTCTCTCCATTTAATCTCTTTCCCATTTGGGAAACCTCTATCTCCTCACTTCCTATTATCTATCTTCTATTTTCTGTTTACTTATACTATGAGTTTCTCATATAAGAGAATGTAACATCTAAGCTTGTGTGTCTGATATTTCACTTAAGGTTATTGTCTCAGGGTACATCCATTTTCCCACAAATGACTCAAATTCATCCTACTTTATGGCTACATAGTACTCCATTGTATGTAAATAACAAATTTCCTTTATCCGTCTGCCTTGTCCACCTTTCAAAGGACATATAAGGGCCACTTTTGATATTTATCACATTCCACTTATGAAGGAAGGGCAAGTCCCAAGTCATTTAGTTCATTGTAGCCAAAATCACGAGGTTAGGTTCTTTGTTAGGCTCACTTCTGTGATTATCATACCTCACTTTTGTGTAAACCATGTATTTCTTGTTCCTTCATTTCCCCTGTTCTGTACAATTTAGAATCTTTCTCCAGATCAGATACATTTTGTTCTCAGATAGACACCCAGCTGGTTCTCTTCAGACTTCCTAGAACTCAGTCTGCTCCAGAGCTTCTGACTTTTCTGCAGATGCCTTGTTCAGTAACACACAGGATGGATGAGGGGGTTCTGAGCATCTCTGACTGTCAGCTTCTCTTCACCAAAGGCCTCTTGTGACTCCAGTCCACATCTGCTGGCTCCCTGGGAGTTTACTCATCTCAGCTGTGTCCAGGAACTATGACCCATGTGCTTCCTCTTGTACCAATGCTGGTATTGCATAGATGTAGCCCTTAGAAGTTGGGCCCCTCATACTTATTATACTGTGAGATTCTTGGAGAGATACTGCCACTGGATTTTTTTTATAGATATCCATAGAAATTAAATCTTCCATCCTCTTTACTTTAAAATTCTTATAGGCAGATTCAGTGAGATTCAAATTCATACTTATGTGAACCACATCTTGCCAGAATTCTCACTAGAAGATCTAATTTTCACTTCTGAAAGTGGTGCCATTTGGCTGATGCTTACTGAGCGATATCTGAAAAAGAGAAAGATGCTTGCAATTTGTTGTACATGTGCCCTTGGCCACTGATGATTCGATACCATCCTATCTCCACTGGGGGATATGATAGAGGCCTTCAGCTTGATTATCTACTGGTGTCCATGTTTCTTGCAAGTTACAACCTATTTTAGTAATAGTGTAAGATCTAAAGTCTCACTTCCACTCCACGGAGCATGAACAGCTGAAAAGCCTCCACGATGCTGAGACCTCTTTGGGCTCCAGACCCAAGACCCAGGGCCTTACTTTCAAAAGCCATGAACAGCCAAAAGGGCCTCCATGATGCTGGGACCTATAGCTCAGCGAAGCTCTGGGAGCTCAATGGAGGAACAAGAGTCACACAGAAAGGAACACACGAGGCTAGATGGTAAACAGACCTTCATTAATCTGGCTAGATGGCACTCCTAGAGCCAAGTAGCACAGAGAGGCAACTGCTCAGGGGCTGAGGTCCTTTTCATAGAGTTTTTCTAAACAAAAAGTCAGGTCATTCACAGAACTACCAGAGGACAAGATTCCAAACACATTGCTTATCTTATGCAGGAAATGTTCTATGGTCACCTTTTGTCATACCATTTTCCGCTGGGTGGGCTGTTAACCAAGTCAGCAATTAGCATATGAAGAAGCACAGTCTCTGGCCTATTAGCATGGAGTCACTTTAGCTCATTCAGGTCTTACATTCCCCACTGATTTTAGGTAGAATCAAATCCTTGATTCATCATTTTACTTAAATTTTTAGCTAAGGGGGTCATAGCAATTTGTAAAGGTATCTCTTAGACAGATAAATTGGGGATTAGGATCCCCAGAGCACCTAAAGGTCACATATTTTTATCATCTGTAGGCTCATAAACTCTTAATTTAAAAGCATAATAGCTCATAACAGTTTGACACAATATAAGAGTTTATATCTTGATTGTAGTTTTCATTCTTCAGCCTTGTATGGACTCACCAGCTTCCAGTGTGGTGAGAGCACAGCTTTGAGTGCATTGCCTCCTGGAGTCAGAATCTATGGAATTCTGTTTTACTTTAGAGTGGTAGTAGCTGAGTTTCAACTACCTTGACAGCTGTGGGAGTAACCGTAAGTGCCTCATATGGTCCTTTCCTTATAGGTCAGAAAGAGGTCTTTTTAAAATTTTTTTAAAAAAGTTGGTCCTGCAGTTTTATCAGATGGGCAAGAGTTAGCACAGGAAGGTCTTCTTTATTTTTAATTTACACTTGAATATTTTGAAATACTTGCCCAATTCTAACCACTGTGATTTCATACTGGATAAGCTCAGTTGAGATAATTTTATAAGGTCTCTCAAGATACAGGGTAGTCTTTCAAACAAGACCTCATATGGGGAGAACCCACTATGACTTGGGTATCTCTTATTTTAAAGAAGGCCAAAGGGAGCCAATCAACTCATAACCTCATGTTATTTGACAGTATTTAACTTATGATTCATTTTTTTAACCTTACAAGAACTCTGAGGTCAATAAGCCGTATAACAGTTTAGCTAGATCTTGTATAACCTTTGTTACAAATGCTGGCCCATTGTCACTGCATATGGAGGGAGGCAGACCAAACCTTGGAAATTTTTTTTTTAAATAAAATCTTGCATATCTCTGAAGCCCTCTTTGTTTTTATAAGGAAGGCCTCAGGCCATCCAGAAAAGTACAAACCCATAGGAACACATATTCATAACCTTTACAGGGGGTGGATATAATCATCTAAAGTTTCTGTTTAGTGGCTCTTTTGACTTATATGTCTACCTTAGCATTTCCAGTTGCTATTGCATCTTTTCTTTCTTGAACTATTATAGCTACTTTGTCAGATTTCCACATTGCCTCAAATAACTATATTATATCCTGTTTATTTTTAATAACTTTGCCCTCTGCTGTGAGAAGACCACACTCTTATAGACTGTGCCATAGATATACCAAGTTGCAAACAGGAATCTGTATAAACAGTTACCCTCTTTTCTTTTGCCCATCAGAAAGCCTGTATGAGTGCCCACAGTTCTGTTCATTGAGCTGACCATCCAGAGGGAGGGGTCCTGCTTGGACCACTTCATCTTGAGTCATCTCTGCATAGCCAGCATAGTGTACCCCATTTTCCATGAAGCTGCTCCCATTCTTGAACAGGATGAAATCAGCCTCAGCCAGTGGGTCTTCCTGTAGATCTGGATGACTGGAGAACAATTTGTCAGTGACCCTGAGGCAGTTGTGGTCAGAGGGGGCCAGGTTCTGAGGGCAAAAAATAGCAGGGTTTAAGGTTTTAACTGGAGCAAAATATAGGCAGGGATTCTCACAGATGAGGGCGTGATATTATGTGACTCTATTATTTGAAAGCCATCAAAGCCTTGTTATTTAATCATTCTAAAAGGCATGGGGAAACCGAATAATTTACTTTTTCCTAATGTTACCTGGTCAGCTTCCTTAATTAGCATTACTGCAGCTGCCAGGGCTTAAAGGAGATATTTCTTCAGAGCTGGATCTAAAATCTAAGATAAATATGTCACTGGCCAATTCTATGGGCCTACTCCTTCAATGAGCACCCTAAAGCAGTATGACTTCTTTTAGCCATGTACAAAGCAGAAGACTGGGTCACATTTAGGATCCCTGATACAGGGGGCAACAGAAAGAGTTAGTTTTAGCTGTTTAAATGCTGACTCTTGCTCTTTACCCTATAATAATCACTGTCTTTATGGGCCCTTTAAAGACTTATACATATAGAGAATCAAGATCCTGTAAAAACCTATTATCCCCAAAATTTTCTCATCTGCTTTAAGTCCTTTTATCACCAAGCAGCATAAACTTTATATCCTGCCTTCTGAAGCAGCATTAATAGTTTAAAACCCTGTGAAGTTTTTATTTAGTACATCTGAAAATTAACAATAATCATAATTTTATGTATGAAACTTTATGCATTTTAATATAATTAGGTATCAAAAGCATTTTTAATAAAACCTCTTAATAACCTTTTTTCTACAGAAATCCTATTTTGAAAATGTGCATTACAAACATATCACAATAACATATTTAGCCATGTTTATTGGGGGTATGTCTTTTCAGAAGGTCATTAGTGAATAAAGACCAGAATAAATTTTTCTAAGCAGCTGTCCTTTTTACTATTAGCAGGAATCTATCTAGACCTGATTTTATACTCAATTCTCTTGACAAAATTTTAACTTATAAGACCAGGTTATAGAAATTAACAAATTATTAGTATCTGTCATTTTAATCAAAATATAATTGGACAAACACTTTTTAAACAATTGGACAGACACAAACATATAAGACAATTTATGAAACTATAATATACTCAAATGTATTTGGCCAATTAAATTATAAAATCTCTTATTTTTCTTTGTTTTTGGTACTGGGAATTGAACTTGAGTCCTTGCGCTTGCAAGGCAGATGCAGCACCATTGAGCTAAATCTACAGCCAGATCTAAAACATCTTTTAGGTAAGACTAGTCAAAACTTTTGCAGATCAATTAATAGATCTCATAGAATTAGAATCAAAGGAATGAAAGCTCTTTGTTATTATGAAAGAAAACTTTCTGTAACAAACTTGAAACCAACAAGCAAACATACATAAATCATTTCCACACACCTTCTCTACATACTTAGGCCTTCTGGTCTTGTATATCTTTCTTTATCTCTTTTTAACAAGACAAACATACAAAATCCTTTCATATCAAAAGAATATATCTTTTACCCATAGCTTTTCTAATAGCTTTCTCTGTCTCATTTACTATTAACTTTTTATAACAAACTTCAGCTGTTAAAATCTTAAAGTGTTCTTTTTTTCTGTTTTCAGATTGTTGCATCTTTAAATTTGACTGGCTACCTATAGAAGAGTATTAACCTTGAGTTTTTATCAGCAAAGTACAAAAGAACAAGTTAACCCTATAATTGTAATTCAAGAATTTGCAATACACAAGAAATGTTTTAAGCATACCAATTAAACTTAATTCAAATTGAAACAAAGATACATTTTATCAAATAGTTAAAATTTCTAACTTGATTTTTCTTGTAAAAATTTCTTAATGCCTGGTAAAACACAACTGCAGTTTTGCACCATTTTTTTTTCCTATATTTTGTCTTTCAGAGTTTTCCTACCTGATTTTATTCCATTAGAGATTTAATTTTCTCATTTTAGTTCTTTCTAATCTGAGTGCAAGCCCTGTTCCATTTTCTCTGAGTCCCATCATGCTTTCCCATCTGCACCCTCCAGTGCAGTAAAGCTAAACAAGTTTACTCTGCCCCTACCTCCTCTACACCTTCTATCTTAGCAACTCAAGTGGAGGGGAGGCAGCTGGACCTCCTCCAAAGGGGAAACTCTGGGATTTGCCTGAAACGATGTCACATTTTCTGAGAGAGGCAAGTTCACCATGGGAAAACAGCAGATTTATCAAGCAGGTGTTCTAATACCAAAACTAAATAGTTCTCACCAGCAGCTGATTACTGCAGAGCAGAAGCTTGAGCAGCTCCTAGAGCACACAAGGCTCCAAGTTGTCAAAGTCTCAGGTAAACAAAACAAAGGCAGATAACTTTCCTTTTGTCTAGAGTTCCCCCCCCTCTGGGGCCAAGTCTGGCTTAGCTGAGACCATGATAACTCATCAAGTTTCTAAAGCATCTTTGGTTGCAGCTTTATCTTATAGTCTCCCACAAAATATTTATCAAAACTTGAATTATGCACTTAAGAACAGTTGGTTTAGTATTAGCATTCCCTGAGACCATTAAATATTCCCTTGTCTGGTGATGCAAGACAAACAAAGGGTGGGGTTCCAGTCCAGAAAAGGGCCTCATTTATTCACCAGGAGGGCTCTTTAAGTGCAAGCGCCCCCTGCCTTTGTTTTGGTGCACAGATGAGGCTACTGATAACTTTTGTAGCTCATTCCACTCACTCTCCTAACCAAGTCTCTTTCACACACACAGTCACACAAGAAGTTAACACATTCCCTCCCTGGGGCCCCTTCCAAAGGCAAGCTAGGGAGCAACTCAGGGGATCTCACCATTCAGACAGATGATTTCACTCATTCACCTTCTTTCTGTTCCACTACAAGTGAGCTGGCCTCTGAGTCCTAGAAAAGGAACCCAGGAAATCCTGGGGGTGTGCCTCTTCCCTTCTCAGGAGGCAGACAGTCACTATCTTTGGTGGGACTCGGGTCAAGGCCCAATATGGGCTGTGTCAGTTAGCCCCTTCCTTCCCATGGGAGAATGACTCCATATTCATCTTCCTGCTCAGGGGGCAGGGGGAAAAGCCAATTTAAAATTAGTGAGAAAACAATCCAGCAGGGTGTTCTTGGAGCTGGATCCTCCCATCCCTGTTTCAAGGAAAATACAAAGTTAACCCACAGCCTACAAGACACTGACAAGACAAACAGGTGCCACAAAAATGAAAAGCTTTGATTCTACTGGGAAGTTCTCATCAGGGCCGGGGTCAGGGGAGGCTTCCTGGCTTGTCAGCCACCTTGATCCTGACAACAAATTTGCAACCAGTCCAAAGCTTACCTCTGGAGGCTTTCAAAGGTCTATGTCTGATAATCTGCTGCTGGATCCCAAGACAGAGAATCTCAGCTGGATTTACAGTTCCTACCTGGGGATCTCACTGGGGCCTCCAAAAATGTTAGACTGAAAGTCTCACTTCCACTCCACCGAGTGTGAACAGCTGAAAGGCCTCCATGATGTTGAGTGCTATAGCTCAACAAGGGCTCCAGACCCAAGACCCAGGGCCTTACTTCCAAAAGCCTTGAACAGCCAAAAGGGCCTCCATGATGCTGGGACCTATAGTTTAGTGAGATTCTGGAAGCTTGATGGAGAAATGAGAGTCACACAGAAAGGAACACACGAGGCTAGATGATAAACAGACCTTTATTAGTCTGGCCAGATGGCACTCCTAGAGCCAAGTAGCTCAGAGAGGCAATTGCTCAGGGGCTGAGGTCCTTTTTATAGGATTTTACTAACAAAAAGTCAGGTCATTCACAGAACTACCAGAGGACAAGATTCCAAACACATTGCTTATCTTATGCAGGAAATGTTCTATGGTCACCTTTTGTCATACCATTTGCCCCTGGGTGGGATGTTAACCAAGCTGGCAATTAGCATATGAAGAAGCACAGTCTGGCCTATTAGCATGGAGTCACTTTAGCTCATTCAGGTCTTACAATAAAATAAACACATAGCCTACAAAATGTGACTAGGTATAAACCAAGAAAAATCAACACCTAGGAATCTCCTGAGTGTGTAATGATTTATGTGATGTGAATTCTTAAGTAATGTAAAGCTGAATAATAGAAAGAAAGTATTATCTCAGTTTCCCAAAATGTGCATGCAAGCATTCATATCCTGGGGGGTATGGGTTACCAGATAAAAATGAAAATAGTAATAATGACAAGCACCAGGGAGAGGGTTACATTTAAGAGATTCTTAACAGACCTCATCTATAATTTTATTATCCATCCTGAACTGTTAGACTAGAAAATGTTTTGAGGCCTTAGAATTTACTTTTTCCCAAGTTGATACCAGGTCATGTCTTCTACTATAACCAGCACTGCAAAATGAAACTTTAAAAGTTAGTATTTTTTCCTTTGGTGACAAGTGGCTTCCTGAGTGAGGTCTAGGGCATAAACAGTTTCCCCCACCTCTCTTCAGCCCAGATGAATGAAGAAAATAAGTAGATGCTGCCACCGGGAGGCCTGGAGCCCAGTTTCCTTTCCATAAGAAAGAACAATGAACTGAAGATGGCTGAAAGTGGTAAAGCCAGTGTAGGGACTATATTCTCTCTCTCTGTGCTCCCCTCCCCTCTGTTCCTTACATAAAGGACCCTTGCCCATCTGTACATAGGTAGATAATGATTAGAGGCAAAAGGACCCTTTATGTCCTCTGAGCTAACTCTGAATAAATATTTTTTTCCTTTTTATCCAAATAAATGGCCTCCTTTGATTTGGGTAGGAACAAACAAACAAGCCTGAGTATATGACCTTAAGTGGCTAGTAACACTATCACCTTGAATGATCTTTTACTCTTTAGTATCTCCCTTCTACTTACTACATGGAAGTATTAAAATAAAATCTTCCTTCTTCATATCTAAATTCTAGTTATTGTAGAACATTCAAAAACTATTTCTCAAGCATCAAAGATAAACTGTCAATCAGGCCCATGGAAAGAAGTAGGTAACAGGAGGATTGTTGCACAGGTGCTTAGGTACAGTCTCAGTCAATAAAAACCAGCACATTTTCCTGGGCTAGTGATATGGGGCATGAGTGGGGTGCTGTATCCCTCCTAGGGCAGGAGAGGGAATTTCATCAGAACACAGAGGTACAGATTGCCAAAGACATCCTCCTCCATCCCTGTGCTAGCCTCCTGAAGAGCAACACATGGATCCAACCCATCCAAGAAGGTATCTACTGACCTATCCCTGTGGGGACAGTATAATTGGAAACAGAAGTAAATGAGTTAGCCAAAAGAAACCCCAATAGCCTACACCTGAACTTTACCCCTTTTCCTCCCTGGGCTGCTTGTTCAAAATTATGTTATCCACCACATAGCTTACCTTGTGGTTAAGAACAAAGGTCAGGACATGTTATACTGCAGCCCTAACCATAAAGACAGGAATTTCCTGTTGGATCACAAGAATTGGATTTTAATCTAACTTGAGTCTTCTTCTATATCTGTGTGATTGCTCAAAGATGAGATCATAATATACCATTGTGTGTTTTTTTTCCTTTAAAAATTGGGTTTACCTGCTTGGTGGTATTAAGGAAGATCAGAGTAAGAGCTCATCCTTGGTCTCTGGTTAATTAAAAAGACTTTTAATTTGGACATTATCATGGTGTGGTCTTTTTTGCTGGGACAGTTATAAAAGAAACAATGGAGCTGAGGGAGTCACTCCTTTCCCTTCCCTTCATTTAATTTCAAACAGCACCCTATGGTTATTCATGCTTCCATTATCCTAAGAGGGGTAGAAAATAAGATAAGGAAACTCCAGGAGATCTCTGATGCTCTAGCTGAGAGCACATGATGTTAGATCTCCTAACATCTCTGTTGATGTTGCTACTTTTGTTGCTTAACCTTTGCAGAATGTTTTGCTGGCATTTTTTTCTGTCTGTGTCTGATGGTGGCACAGACTTGCCCTGAGCAGAACTTACCCTGATCATTCAATGAATGTTGTCATGCCTGACCAAGTGAGACCCTTCCAGAAAACATGTAGCTCTCAGCAAACAACAGAAAAACCACTTAAAAGCCAGGCTGTCTTCAGTAAACAGAACAGATTCCCATCAAGAAATTTAGGACACAACATACAATCTCCCTGGCACCAAGAAGTCAGCATTATCTAAATAACTGCACTGACCTTCTCGCGAACTTTGACCCCAAGCATCTCATCCAGATTCCTTAAAATTAAAACCCTCATCCCCAAACCCTATAAAAACGTAGTTTCTCTTCTGGCCAGCTGCTGACATCTTTCAGTTTCAACTTGCTTGAACCCAGGCAGAATAAATCAGCTCTTATTTCTCACATAAACCCTGTGTCTCATTGGTTTCTCATGTGCCATTTTTAACAAATATAGCTGTTTTTTCTACTTAATACTGAGTGTACACTAGGCAATTCTTTCCTAATCATACACAAGAGCTAGACTATTTTATCGGTCTTTTCTGTGTGTTAACAGGTGGGCTCCTGGAGCAACTTATGAGATACACATGAAGCAGGAAAGTGGGACTTGATGGATAAATTGGAAATATTTTGGTGCCAGAGATAGAGTAATAAACAAAATCATCAACTAACACATAAAGGAAGAAGATAGATGGTGACAGAGGATTCCATAGCTGGAGATCCCTACAAAGTTTACTGGAGAGAGGCTTCTGAAATTAGGTATAGAAGGAGGCTCAGAGCCAGCAAGGTTGTGTCCAATAGCTCCTCCCTTCTCCAAGCTTCTCTTAGTGCCCTGAGAACACACTCTTTTTGTATTGTAATTTCTAGGGAGAATGCTCTGTAAACATTCTTGCAGCCTCTCCTCAGCTCCTAAAAATGGATTTTCAAAAACCATGCAGTGTCAGAAGAGTAGCATGTTGTTTGCAGATACTGACCTAGGAGGTGAAAGTACTGCTTTGTTTCTAGGCAGGAAGAGGAAGAGGCGCAGTTGGGAATGTCAAAACAATTAAACCACTGCACTTGGGAGAAATAGGCCCCTGCTTCACTCAAGAACACCTTATCTGTTGTTTCACTGATTCCTCTCTTCACTCTTTCTTACTCTAACAGTCCTCAGGTGCCTGAACACAAGCAGATGGAGATCTGGGGCAATAAGAGGTTCTTCCATCTCTTTCAGAACTGGTTTTGAAAGAACTCTTTCTTTACACAGAAGACTATTCCTGTATGTTTTGGGAAGTTGTAACATGAACCTGAGCACCCCATAACAAAGGGCTATTAGGGAAAACTACCAATATTCTCTATTTTGCTACTGAGCTAATCATTAGACTTCCCTGTGACTGGTGCCATCCAAAAATAAACAAGAGAAAAGATTACCTATTTCAAGCTCACCTGAGCTTACTTAGAAAACAAACTATAATAGTAAGAATTCAATTTCCAATAAGATTTCCTTTTTTTTTTTTTTTTTTAGGTTGGAGATACCTTAGGGCATCTGTGCCTACAACTCAAACTCCTGTTAATATACCTTCAGTTTAAGCATGTTTTTCTTCTTGATTTGGAGACAATTATGGAAACACCAACACTATTAAGATAAAAATTTTTGTCTTGTGATACTGAGGGATGAGGTAAGTGCCCATAAGACAGGCAGTAAAATATATTTTACCATTAGGTGAGGAATGTAAAAAAAGTTTGTTTAGATCAGGGCATACTGACAAAAGGGACAGAAAATGAGTTTCTAAGAAAGCAACCCCATGGTTAGGGTGAGAGACTTGGAATTTATAAGGGTTTCAGGGTATGGAAAAAGGGTCTAGACAGTAAATGTGATTGTCTTAAGCAGGACTTTTCCTGGATCATTTATGTCTTCCAGAAGTATCTGTATTATGTTTAAAATACAAGACTATTTTCCTTGGGTTTGCAGACAGTTTTTAGCTTTAGATAATAACATCTATACATATCTTTTAGAGAAAGTGAGTCAGAATTCTTTGGGAAGAATGAATGGTCTTTACAGTAGAAGATTTGTTGGTGTCTTATAACTGTCTACAGAAAGCAGAATGTTTTTAAACTAGAGATTAATGTCTCATCACTTTAACCACAGTTATCCTTTTGATCTCAACAGGCTGACACTACAATCCTCTCTTTGAAGTTTACCAGGAGACAGAGAAAAACTGGGATTGGGATGCAGCTGTGTGGAAACCAACCTGGTTGAATGCCATGACTAGAATTCTCACTTCCTGGGATGGGCACAGCTGACTTAAGATGCCATGTTGAAAGAAAAGACAATTACAAGAAGAGGGAGAAGGAGGCAGAAGGTGAGAAGAAAGTTGAAGGATTATGCCATGCCTGACTTAGTGAGATGTTCAGAAGCAAACAAAGAGAACAGACCACTTTCAACAAATAGTGCTATTTCTCAACACACAAAAGACAATCTCCCTAGTGCTGCAAAGTCTAGTGATTGTCCCTACATCCATGCTGACTGTCCTTGACTCAATCATAAACATTTCACCCCAGATTCTTTAGCCCCTTCAATAGCTATATAAACCTAATTCCTTCCCCAGTTAGCTGCTAATCTCTCTCACCTGGAGTTAGCCCTTCTACTCACAGGTGAAATCTCTCCCAGCTAGCTGCTGCTATTTCTTCCACTGTCAGCCTATCCACACACAGATGTAATAAACTCAGCTTTTTCCAGCTAAGTGCTAGAATCTATCTTTGATTTTAGTCTCTGTCCACTGGAATAAACGTTTTTTTCAAAAGCCTGTTTAAATGAGTAGATTTCACATATGTTGTCTATAACAGAACAGAAGAAGAAATAGCAACCATTATTGAGTAATGAATATGTAAAAATATATATATGTATGTGTTTAGAATGCACACTTATTGTTATAGTGGTACTTTACCATATATTAACCCAGTTAATTACAATTCTTGGTATTATAGGAAGCTAAGTTAGATAGAAATTAATATACACTCATAGAGGGACTGAGATCTCAAGGAAGTCAGTGAAAAAGATACAGATATTAGAATTGTGGCTGGAGGTACAACTAAAGAAGGCCAGGCTTCAAGATAAAGATGCAATGGCCAGGACTACATGCCTCCCTAGCAGTAATTTGGGATTATACTATGTTGTAGGGCCAGGTGAGTTGGAACTACAGAGATGCACCACACTCTGAATTAAAATGAGTCCATTATTATAAGCTGGCTGATCCAGAATGGCTTATGCCGGAAAGACTAGACAAAAGAAAGGCAGTTTGCAGCGCCCTTTTAAGGGCTCTTCTATTTGGGGAGGACTCAGAGAGCAGGGGAAAACAAGTAGAATTTTCACAGGGACAGAGCTTTGCTAAATTAGTGGGGGTTGGGGGAAGTTTTACACAGTTTAGCTAAAACAAAGTATCACAGGTGCAGGAGTCGTCTGTTTACAAAGTAGTAAAGATAATATAGTTGCAGACTCACGCAGGATGTGGGGGTCTGTTATACATTAACATAGGGGATTCCATAGGGGGAAGGGGACCACCCAGAATCACTCTACACAAGTGGAGTCAGGTGCACAAGTGGAGTCAAGTTGGCTGTCACAACTATAAGGAGCACCACCTGATCCAGGAAGTCCAGACCAGAGCGTCTAGACCCATCCCTTCCCCAAAATGCCCCTGTTCTTTCTGTGTACCCTTGCTACATAACATAACTCAGTTTCTTGGATCAATACTAGCTACCCAACTATAGCTGTAATATATAGGTTGATATATTGGTCCATGTTGTACTTATGTTGTGACTGCTGTATATATTATCCCTGACAAAGGCCCTCAGTGGCCACCAACTTTTGGGACCTCTCCTGTCTCTCAATAAACCTTTCCTACTCTTAACCTCCATTGTCCCTTAGAAACCCTTTGACTTCAGAGGACACAAACTCAGCATATCTGATATCTAGCATGTTGGGAATTGCATTTTTCCTATATCATTTGGAGACATAAAATTAGTGTGTGTGTGTGTGTGTGTGTGTGTGTGTGTGTGTGTGGTAATGGAAATTGAACCTAGCATCATTGTTCACTTACCTGTATCTGCATCTCTGGTTGTTTTTCAAATTTTTTATTTTGGGACACTTTTGCCCAGGCTGGGCTCAAACTTGTGATCTTCCTGCCTTAGCCTCCTGAAGTGCTAGGACCATAGGGTACACCACCATGCCCTATTTACATTTTAAAATACAATAAAACCAAGGCAGAAAGAAGTGCAGAAACTTGTTATAAATTTAAACAGCAAGTGGAGGCTTAGAAAGAGATTTATCCTTTATCAAAGCAAAGAAAGAGCTCTCCCCACCTTCTCATCTCTGTCAGCCCCTTATTTGGCTATTGAAGGCCTTTCTTTAGCTCCTGAAATTTAGTACCTGACACCCACATCCTGGCCTAAAGGGTCAAAGGGGATTTTGCTTGCTGGAGAAGAGTGCACACATGGAGAGGGCTGCCCATAAAGAGCTCCACCCTTGAACAGATGGTAACATTTCCAGTTGGATAAAAGGGAGCCTCTGGCTGAAAATGAAAAAGAGGAGGACGAGTCTGGCATACTGTCCTGTGTATGGACACAGTCTAAACTGCCAGCACCATTATAAAGAATCTCCTTATTAAATTCTCCTCAAATGCCTAGTTTGGGTGTTACATCATTCCTGCCTGAATCCTATTTAATCCTTAAAGATGATCTATTTGGGAGGTAGCATTGTGTAGGTCTTTGTGACTCTAGATTGATGGTAGGATTATTCTAAGAAAAGGGGAATGGGGGAAATCACATCACACATGATACCTGCCATTCCTTTTCCTCTTAAGTTCCCCTAACATTTGATCCAAGAAAAATATTAAGTAAATAAACTAAGAGCAAGATCATTCATATCAGTCTTGAGGGTGCCAGCAATGTGGAAAAAGGTCAAGATCAGATCTGGAGGGGCAGATGGAAAGACATCCTACAATTTCATGCAATTTGTAGAAGAAAGGAAAATGACCTGGGTGCAAAGCCTGAACATGGAGGAGTCTGGTCACTGTGTAGTCTGACTATTGTCCTACTGCTGGGAATTTATGCTCTCTAAAGGCATTTGGTGCCAAGAGAAATTTGGTTGTATTTCCTACACCACAGACAAATGTTCTGCATTCCTGTATCTTTTTTGTCCTTCAGTATTCCTTGATGCATAGTCCAATAAATCCCTCTCTAAATTATTCTACCCTATTGGCTACAGTGTAACCAATATAAAGTGAGTAAGCTGGAAAGTTTGACTTCTGTCTGGATCCATTAGTTGTAGAAGTAGCTGTAACACAGGTGTACTAGAGTTCCTACAGTCAGAAAGGGCAAAAGAGTGGCAAGGGGCAGTGACTCCTCAGGGATGCTGACTGAAGACTTTTATTGGGGAGACACTTCACCCTGGAGAGATTCAACATAAGAGAGCTAGAAAAAGGTCAGGTCCCAGTAAAAAGAATACCTCACATCTGATCTATGATCTCCACAAAGTGATTTTATAAGTATTATCTCATTTGAGGCTCTGGCAACTGTTGTTGTTGTTGTTGTTGTTGTTGTTGTTGTTGTTGCTGTTTTGGTTTTTTGAGACAGGGTCTCACTATGTAGTTGAGACTGACCTGGAACTCAGTATGTGGTCCAGGCTGGTCTTGAACTCACAGTGATGCCCCTGCCTCACTTCCCGAGTGTCTGGCAATTGTTATTTATGGTTGATGGGTATTGTAAAGTCATACCAAAGCATGATTGAGTCACACTGAGGCAAGCAAAGTCTAAGCAACATGTGATGAGTTTATTGTTATCCGGGTGCAGAAGGGCCAAGGGCAAGATGGATGTTGGCACCAAGGGTAGGGAGTGCATGGTTGATATGGGGCACTGGTTGAGAGGGTGGAAAAATTTAGAGTCCTATGGGTGATGGACCTGGAGCTGGCTGATAAACAGGGAGGTGTTGAGAACAGCAGGGCAGTTTCTGGCTTCTTGTTATCTCTATGCTCCTATGAATGTGGGTAGGTGGAGTGCTTGGGATGGGATCCTACTCAGGTGCCTGTCAGATATAAATAGCAAAGCCAGATCTTAAACTAACTGTGGTCTTCTTGTACTAATACTTAAATCATAATGCTCAGAACAACTGAGCATTATTCCCAGTGCTGAACTTAACTTAGATCCATATTCAAAAGAAATGAATAAAGTCAGCTTTAATTAATTCAGGTTAAGTCAGACAAAAAGGAAGGAAGGAAGAGAAATAAAAAGAAAGAAAGAAAGAAAGAAAGAAATACAGAAAGAACTGTTAGAGAGAAAATTATACTAGACCACCAGAGAGGTCCCCTGAGGAAATCTAAATACTTCCATTCAAATTTTATTTTATTTTATATTTTTATATTTTTTTTAGTTTATTGGTACATTATAGGTATACAGTACAGTTACATTTATCATTGGGATCTTGTACCTTTACATGACAGGTGTTGGTTCTCATTTTTTTCCCTTATCCCTGCCCTTCCTTCACCCCCTCCTCCCCTCCCATTTACAAACACTTCCATTCAAATTTTAAAGCATGGGCAAATACTCATCCTATCTAGTACAGATTTTTGCCATTCATAAGTGAAAAACCTAAGTACATTGAAAAATAAACGCAGCCATATACAGAGTCAAGGACCCACGACTGGATTTTTAAAAGTCTACATTCTGAGTAGGAAAGCTTTATAAGTATTTCAAGTTTTTTCCATATATACATCCCATACCCACTCAATTTTCATACACCATCACCACCTGTCACTGCCTTTTCTGAACTGCTATAACAAAGAACCATCAATGGATAACTTGTAAACCAAAATTTATTGCTTATAATTCTGGAGATGCACATTTTGTACCTAGGGAGTGCCCTTTTCCTATATAAAGAGCATCTATCATGTGTTCTTTCATGGAAAAGGGATAGTGAAAGGTCTGCAGGCATGACAGAATCACCACCCAAAGTCTTCACTTTTTAATTCCTCTACACTGAGGGTTAGGGTTCACTATCAAACCTGACCATAGGGTTTGAATTCTGATCCTCCAAAATTAATGTCCTTTACATATAGCAAATACATTAATTCCATTTTAATAGCCCTGAGTCTTAATCATTCCAGAATAAACTCAAAAGTCTAAAGTCCAGAGTCTCATCTAAATATTCATCTAAATCAAATATAGGTGACACATGAGATGGAAGATGTGATTCACATGGAGGCAAGAATTCTTCCAGCCACCATCCTGTGAAATAAAGCAAATTATACGCTTGAATCTCCTCCTCCTCCTATTTCCCTCTCCATGTCCCTTCCTCTGCCTCCTCCCCTTCCCCTTTTTCTTCCCTTCCTCCTCCTTTTTCTCATTCTCCTTCTTTGTTCTCCTTCTTCTTCTGCTTCTCATTTTCTTTCTCCTTCTTTTCAATGCAGGATTGAACCCAGGACCTTACATATGCTAGACAAGTACTCTGTCACTGAGCTACACCCCCAGCCTAGCATTGAATGTTAAATTTTGAAAATAAACTTTTTTCTCTATTTCCATCTTCCAGGAATATTGGGGAGGACAGTGGCCCCAAGGCCTCAGGCTGGCACACCTCACACCTTTGCCAGGCAAAGAAACATAGCTGCCCCATGCCTTGAAGTTGCATACCTACAATCCCCCTAGGCTGGAGTGGCATGCTGAGTTTTCTACTTCTCTGGGGAAACAGGGATGCTGAAATCTCAGCCCATTCTTCAAGCTGCTCTGGGCATTGCCTCTGTGTGGTGGGCTCATTTCTGCAGTAGTTACCTATTTTCTGGGCTTCAAGTTTCTCTGGAAAATCCTTTGGAATCTAAATGAAGCTGGGGATGTAACTCAGCAGCATACAGCACCTGCCTGGCAAGCACAAGGTCCTGAGTTTAATTACTGGTATAAAAAAACAAAACAAAACAAAACCCAAACCTATGGAGACCAAGTGGAGATAGTCATGTCCCCATGGATTGTATACTTTGAAAGAGGTGGCACTAAGCAGACCTTGCCAAAGTTTACTCTTTGGGTCCTCCAGTGTGGTATCCCAAGATATCACTGGGTTTTCTGGAGTCCTAAGGATGGTGATAGAATAAGAAGAGCAGAGATTTAAAATTATTCTGTCCCCTAAGTTCCTTGCTTTCGGGGTGTGGTGGCTGGAATAATTCTAAAATGCCTTCTTCCATTTCTTTGAGGAATAACTCTGACTTTCCTTTAGCCCTAACAACTGCCTTATCAAGGGTGCCTTGCCTACACCTTTAGAATTCTCTCCCAAAAGCACTTTGTTACTGTTAACCATACAATAAGGCTGAGAATTTTCAAAATCTTTAAATCTTGCTTTCCTTACACTTATAAATCCTGTCTTTAATTTGCTTCTTCTCACAACTTACCATAAGCAGTCAAAGAAATTGTACTGATCCTCAACTCTTTGTATAGATATTTCTTCCACCAAATAATCACATTTCATTTCTTGGAAGATATACCTTCCACAAAAGTCAAGGACAGAACACAATCCAGTCCATTCCTTTGTCACTTGATAATAAGATTCACTTTTCTTTCAGCTTCCAATAACATATTCCTCATTTCCATTTGAGGCCTCGTCAGAGTGGCCTTTGATGTCCACATTTTTTATCTCAACATTCTAATGACAATCACAGAGGCAATTTCCACAAAAGATGATGCTTCTCAACATCTCCCCTCGGAGATCTCATGAGGAGCAGCCTAAGTGCTAAATGCCTTACTCATGCACCTCCACACTCATCCTCTGTCTGTACCTAGTTTCAAAGATCCTTCCACATTTTAGTGTCTCATTCTTGGTAGCGATTTCTTTGGCCATACATAAATTACCCAAATTAAGGTTTTTCAGCATGCTGAATTTCTTTTTGTCCTATTTCCTCTGATATTGAAGGGTTAACTGGTGCTAACTACAGTGTTAGGTGATAACAAAGACTGACTCCTCAATGGTCATTACAATATTTACTTTATAAAAAATATATTTATAGTAAATTCGCTCTCCCTCTTCCTAATGTTCCAATTCCCAGATTTCCGCCTGGGATTTCCCAGTCCTGAATCTTAAGGAGTGAAGAAACAAAAGCTGATTTTCATTTTTCATCTTTTCTTTTCTTTTTTCTCTTTTGATACTGACAATTGAAGTTGGAGCCTTTGTACAGGGCTGTATATCCAGACTTTAACTTTTTTTAATTTTTGAAATGGGAACTTGCTAAGTCAGTTAGCTGCTCACGTTGACCTCAAACTCATGATACTTTTGCTTCAGCCTCCCAGAGTGCTAAATTACAGGTGTGTGGCACAACCCCTGGCTTCCTGACCTATGATACTAACAAAGAGTCTGAGGAATCCAGGGCCTCATACTGTGATCAAATGAGATATATTCAGCCCTAAGAAGTTATAGAAAATGAGAAGTCTGGACTTAGAATTTTATATATAATATGAATATTGTATTTCAGACCTGACTGTAATGGTACAATATGGCTTATTTGAAAAATATGGCTCAAGATAAGAGTCACAGTACTCTTAGAGAATAAATACTGGTGCAAACATTAAATTTTAGATCTCTTAAGTGAGAAAAGTACCAACCTCTAAAGTCCTAGTCACTGTGCAAGGTAGTATTTCTTACATTGCGGAAAGCACTGAGTTTTAGTTATGGGTAGTACTGCACCTGAGTGTGGTCTGAGGGTACCAGCCAAGTGGACCTTTGACTTTCCTATTTGAAGACAACAAGACAACAGGTGATGATAAATCTTCAATGCATAGTAGGATTGAGGAAGCAGCTGAGTGGACTCTCAGTACAAAAGTAGAAAGGCTTTTCTACCAAACTGACTTGCTTAGGTTAAAAGAGACTGATTTCTGATGAGAGAAGGGTATCTTTTTAGTTAAGAAGTTTTTGATTTGGGGAACAGAATTTGGAAGTGAGTCACCCTATCTCCACTGCAATGTTGTCTCGTATTAAACTGTACAGTTTTATGTGTCATTTCTCTGGCCTTGGCCATGGCTGTTGTTGGTAGTGTGGGGTTGATACTGACTTATGAATCATGTAGATTTTTGCCAGACTCACATCTTTAAACAAGCAAATTGTGGGGTTAATTCTTTACAGTCTACACTGCTTACAGTCTGCTTTGGGCATAATCAATAGGACAGTTTCCCACAATACACATTTATTTAAATAATTAGAGTATCAAAGAAGAAAGAATGGTGTATAAATAGTATTTGATATACTTCAAGATTCATTAGTAGAGTGACAGTTTTAGATCTTGGTAATAAATGGCAATATGCTTAATGTAATAAATGCATATTAATATGTGCAAAAATATAATAATGAACTAGTAAAATTTTTCTACTTGAGAATAATATGAACATGTCAACTAGTGACACTTCTATGAAAGTGTATTGAGGAGAACTTTGCTGGGGAGAGCAGAATGGTGGCACATGCCCATAATCCCAGCACTCATGAGCCTGAGGCAGGAGGATCACTGTGAGTTCGACACCAGCCTGCCCTACATAGTGAGTTCTAGGTCAGTTTGAACTACATAGTGAGATCCTGTCTCAAAACCCCCCTAAAAAATTAATTAAGTTTATTGGTACATCTTAGATATACATAATGATCACGTATCATAGGAAATTTGTATCTGTACATGATATATCTTGATTCTTATTTTTTCTCAATTTCCCCTCCCTTCAACTCTTCCCCTACTTATTCATCCATTTTTCCTGGTTTTTTTCCTTTCCCTTCCTCCCTTCCCCCTCTCTCTCTTTTTTTCCACTTCTTATTTCAAAATTTTCTTCCCATTTCATATCTATTAGACATTTTGGTCCCTATTTACACTTTCAGTTTCTCACACAGAGAAACAGTGTGATATTTACATATCTGTGTTTGATTTATTTCATTTAAGAGTATAGTCAGTCTCAAGGCGGTTCTTTAATTTTACATGGTTTAAGTTTTTTTAGTTCTTTATATATTCTAGATATTAATCTTCTGAGAAGTAGCTGACAAAATTTTTCCCATTCAGTATGTTGCCTCTTCACTGTAGCAATTGATTCTTTTGTTGTACAGAAGTTTAGTCTGCTATAATCCCATTTGTTGATTCTTGCCACTATTTCTGTGCAGTTGAGGTTCTGTCTACAAAATCCTATATTTTCAAGTGTTTTACCTACTGTATCCTTCCAGCAGGTTTAAGTTTCAATCTTTGATCCATTTTGATTTTAATTTAGTACATGGTGAGAGATAAGGATCCAGTTTCAATCTTCTGCACACAGATAACCAATTTTCCAAATACCACTTGTTGTTTTTTTGTTTTTGGTACCAGGGATTGAACTTGAATCCTTGCTCTTGTGAGGTAGGGAGCAGAACCACTGAGCTAAATCCCTGGCCCCCAACACCACTTGTTGAATAGGCTGTTTCTTTCAACATATCCTTTTGGCCCCTTTGTCAAAGATCAAATAATTGAATATGTCTGGGGAGGGTTTTTATCCTCAGTTCTGTTCCACTGATCTGTTCTACCTGTCTGTTTTTGTTCCACTACCATGCCACTTTCGTCACTATTGCTGTGTAGTATAGTTTGAAGTTAGGTATTTCTATGTCTCCTGCCTTGTTCTTATTGTCCAAATTGCTTTTGCTATTCTGAACTTCTCTGGCACCATATAAATTTTAGAATTGTTTTCTCTAGTTCCGAAAAGTATGCTGTTGGTATTTGGATTGGACTGCAATGAATCTGTGTAACAGTTTTGGAAGTATGGCTGTTTTTACAATTTTTTTCCGTCTATCCAGAAGCACAGGACATCTTTCAGTATTCTGATATTCTCTTCAATTTCCTTCTTCAGATTACTGCAGTTTTCTTTGTAGAAGTCTTTCACTTCCTAGGTTAAATTAATTCCTAGGTATTTTATTTTTCTTGAAGCTACTGTGTATAGTATTGTTTTCATAATTTCCTTCTCATTCAGTTCATTGTTGGCATAAAAATGCAAAATATGTTTTGTGTATTGATCTTGTATCTGCTAATTTTCTGATATTGATTATTATTTTTTTCAGCTTTAATTGAGTTTATTGGTACATTTTAGGGATACAGTACAGTTACATTCATTGTTGGGAATTTGTACCTCTACATGACAAGTCTTGGTTCTCATTTTTTCCCCTTACCTCTGCCCTCCCTTCACCCCCTCCTCCCCTCCCCATCTACAAACACTTTATTTCCAGCTTTTCATTATCTCATGTTTTTTTCTTTTCCGTTATTACCCTTCCCCTACCCATCCCACCTTCCCTACACATTCAGCTCCTTTCTTCCCATTTCTAAATGTCAATAATCTTATTAGGATCTTCTGTATTATTGCAGATTATTCACACCAGGGAAACTATTCAGCATTTACACATGTGTGCCTTATTTATTTCACTTAGGAGCATATCTTCAATATGTATCCATTTTCCTATGAATGAATCTATTTTCTCATTCTTTATGGCTGAGTAATATTGCATTTTATAGAAAAATCACATCTTCTTTATCCAGTTTCCAACGGATGGGCAAATGGGCTGTTTCCACGTTTTACCTATTACAAACTGTGACGCTATAAACATGGGTATGCATACTTCTCTGTGATATGATTCTTTTAGTTCTTTTGGAAAGATACCCAGCAGAGGGATGGCTGGGTCAAATGGAACCTCCAGTCCAAGCTCTTTGAGGTATCTCCATATTGATTTCCATAGTGGTTGCACCAGTCTGCACTCCCACCAACAATGGAGAAGGGTTCCTTTCTCCCCACAACCCCACCAAAATTTGTTATTGGTTGATTTCTTGATAGCAGCCATTGTTTGTGGGGTGAGGTGGAATCTCAGTGTTGTTTTCATCTGCATCTCTAGAATGATCAGTGATGTGGAACATTTTTTCATATATTTACTTGCTGCTTTTACTTGTTTGTCTGAGAAATGTGTGTTCATTTCAGATGCCCATCTTTGAATGGGGTCTTTATATTTGGGGGGGCTGGTTGTTTGGAGTTCTTTATATATTCTTGATAATAGTCCTTTGTCTGAGGAACAGCTGGTAAAAATTTTTTCACACATTGTAGATTGTCTCTTAGTTCTGCTGGTGGTTTCTTTTGAAGTACAGAAGCTTTATAATAAGATGAGATCCCAGTTGTTGATTCTATCTGCTAGTTCCCATGCTACTGAGGATTTGTTCATAAAGTCTTTTCCTATGCCATTGTCTCCTAGAGTTCTACCTAACTTACCTTCCAGCAAGTTTAATGTTTCTGTTTTAATATTCAGATCTTTAATCCATTTGGATTTTACTTTAGTGGATGGTGAAAGATAAGGGTCTAGTTTTAATCTGTGGCAGATTAACATCCAGGTTTTCCAACACCATTTATTAAAAAAGCTATCATTCCTCCACTGAGGATGGTCAGCTCCTTTAACAAAGATGAGGTAGTTGAGTACATCTTTGTTTGTTTTTGTGTCTTCCAGTCTGTTCCACTGATCCTCAGGTCTGTTTCTTTGCCAGTACCATGCTGTTTTTATCACAGTGGCTTTGTAGTATAGTTTCAAATTGGGAATTTTTATATCTGGTGCCATGTGTCTGTTGCCTAAAATGGCTTTTGCTATTCTAGGTCTCTTATGGTTCCAAATGAATTTTTGGATTCTTTTTTCTAGTTCTGTGAAGTATAGTGTTGGAATTTCAATTGGTATTGCCTTGAATGTATATAGAAGTTTTGGTAGTATGGCCAATTTCACTATGCTGATTCTTCCTACCAAAGAGCAGGTGATATCTTTCCATTTTTTAACATCCTCTTCAATTTCTTTTTTCAGAGTGCTGTAGTTTTCAGTGTAGAGGTCTTTTGCTTCTTTTGTTAGGTTGATTCCTAGATACTTCATTTTTTTGGATGCTATTATAAAAGGAATTTTTTCCCTTATTTCTCTCTCCAAGAGTCTGTTATTTGTGTATAAGAAGGCTATTGATTTTGGGGTGTTCACCTTATATGCAGATACTCTACTGAATCTGTCACTTAAGTCTAGAAGTCTTTTGGTGGAGTTTTTTGGGGCTTCAATGTAGAGTATCATATCATCAGCAAATAATGACAGTTTAACTTCTTCCTTTCCTATCTTTATTGCTTTAATTTCTTTCTCTTGTCTAATTGCTGTGGCTAATGTTTCCAGAACTATATTGAAGAGGAGTGGTGATAATGGGCATCTTTGTATTGTTCCTGATTTTAACATGAAGGTTTTCAGTTTTTGGCCATTTAATATGATATTGGTTGTTGTTTTTTCACAGATAGCCTTTATTAAGTTGAGGTATAGACCATCTATTCCAATTTTTTGAAGGGTTTTTATCATGAATGGGTGTTGAATTTTAACAATTGCTTTTTCTGCATCTTTTGAGAAGATCATATGGTTTTTGTCCTTGATTTTGTTAATGTAATGTATTACATTTATTGACTTTCATATGTTGAACCACCCTTGCATCTCTGGAATAAATCCCACTTGGTTAGGATGGATGATCTTCTTGATAATCCTCTGTATTCTGGTTGCTAGTACCTTATTAAGGATTTTTGCATCTATATTCATTAAGGAGATTGGTCTGTAGTTCTCCTTTTTTAGTTGCATCTTTCCCTGGTTTGGGAGTCAAAGTGATACTTGCTTCCAGGAATGAATTTGGAAGTAGAGCTTCCCTTTCGATTTCATTGAAAAGGCTGAAGAATAATGGCAGTAGTTCTTCTCCAAATGTCTTGTAAAATTCAGCAGTGAATCCATCAGGGCCTGGGCTTTTCTTTGTTGGTAAATTTTTTATTGTATTTTCAATTTCACTGACTGTAATTGGGGTGTTTAAAATATTTTTATCTTCTTTGTTCAACTTTTGTAATTCATAAGTATCTAAAAATCTGTCCATTTCTTCTGTGTTTTCCATTTTATTGGAGTATAGGTTCTCAAAGTAGGTATTCATGATCTTCTGGATTTCTTTTGGATCAGTTGTGACTTCGCCTTTTTCATTCCTGATTGCATGGATCTGAACCTTTGCTTTCCTTTTTGATAAGATTAGCTAAGGGTTTGTCGATTTTATTTATTCTTTCAAAAAACCAGCTCTTTGTTTCATTTATTTTTTGTATCG
Source organism: Fukomys damarensis (assembly GCF_012274545.1). Classification (NCBI taxonomy): domain Eukaryota; kingdom Metazoa; phylum Chordata; class Mammalia; order Rodentia; family Bathyergidae; genus Fukomys; species Fukomys damarensis. The sequence continues at coordinate 82,800,931 of NW_022900928.1, forward strand.
TGTTCTTAGTTTCAATTGCATTGATTTCTGCTCGGATCTTTATAATTTCCTCTCTTGTTCGAGCTTTGGGTTTTTCTTACTCTTGTTTTTCTAGGAGTCTAAGTTTCATCATTATGTTGTTTATTTGAGCCCATTCTGTTTTCCTAGTGTGGGCATTCAATGTTATGAATTTTCCTCATAGAACTGCTTTCATTGTGTCCCATAGATTCCTGTATGTTGTATTGGCATTTTCATTTATTTGTAAAAACTGTCTAATTTCTTCTTTCTTCTATATGCCTCACTTATCTGTATGTCTAATTCTTCCCTTCTATTTGGGAAGTTTTCTGTCATTAATTCTGTGAAGAGCTTTTTTAGGTCATTTGCATTTTCTCCTGCTTTTTCATGAATTCCTATCAGTCTTATGTTATTTTTCTTTGCATTGTCTAGAAGTTGTTGAATTGATTTCTCATGATCCCTTACTGTTTTTGAGAGGCCTCTTTTCTCATGGTCACTGACTGCAATCCTATCTTCTATATCTGAAATTCTATCTTCACAATCTTTTATTCTGTTGCGTACAATTTCAATAGGGTTTTTAATCTCCTGGATATCTGTTTGAATCTGTTTTATGGATTCCATTTCTTTCCTCTGTTGGGCATTCATTGTTTCCATTTCTTTCTTATGCTGAGTCCTCTTGGCTTCTATCATGGTCTTGAGCTCATCCATTTTTTTTTTTTTTTTGTCAGTTTCTGTCCTAGAGTCGCGAATCATGACTTCCATTTTTCTCATCATCTCTCTGGTTCACTGGGCAATTATTTCTGATTTGAATTTTTCTAGAGCCTGATTGATCTGTTTGTTACCTCCTGTGCTATGGGTCCAGGGTGTCCTGCTGGTTCACTATCAGACTTTTCATCTTCATTTGTCCTACTGTTTGCCATTGGTGAACTGGAAGTCTGTCTTTGTGTCTTGCTTAAGTGTTTTCTCATTTTTATTTCTGTTGTTGGGTTGTCCTTAATTTCTGGGTATTACTTAAATCTTCCTGATATAGTTGCGTTTTAGCTTTTGAGTTTCTAATGACTCATAGACATCTCATTTTCATAATATTAGAGAAAACAACTCATTAAATCAATCACAATCCTTTGTCCCAATTGATACATTCAGCAGCCCAATAGGATCAAGCACAGCTTGCAAATTGACCACTTGTGGTAGTCATTAATCTATCACCTTTAAACCATGTGAATTTAATTAATATCAAGAAGCAGCCCAAAATGTGTTTGTAGTGAATACACTTTTCAATATAGCATCTCTACCATTTAGGCTGGGGGGGTTAGACTGAGTTAGGACAAGAGGAGTGGATAAGTGAAAGAACTGGTGCAGGTTTGAAGTGAAACCAGAGGATGTAGAATGACCTTACTATCTTTATGAAGCTATTAACTTCAGAGGGGATAGACATAGTGCAGGAATAAGGACAAGAATATATCCCTTTAACAATAACAGGCGCTTGCCTTCCCTTGAAGCTATGGAGCCATGAGTGAGGCAAAATGACTGGAGAAAAGAACATAAAGTAAAACAAACAAATAAAACAAAACAACCCCATCCCCAAAAAAGTAAAAATAATAAAAGAAGAAGTCTGAGTTAGGGCAGGAGCAGGAATAAAAAGGGAGATGAGGGATAATATGGTGGAGCAAGAGACTGACTTGGGGAGAGAGGCCAGAAAAAAGAAAGAAATTTTAGGGTGGAATGAGGAAAAGAAAGAAAAAAAAAAGAATTTCAAGGGCCTCTTTCAGACTATGTCTCTGTTGTCATATTTTACCACATGTACAGCTATATGCAGAACTGAATCCCCTGATCTTGGCTAATGGCAGGTCCCCACAACTCAGACTGACCTCAGTCCACAAGGCCTAACTTGAGTTTCCCAACCCACAGGGTTGAACTCCACCCAGTTCTATTACATTTTTCCCCTGCCCTTTCCTTAAAGACATTCAAAGTTGGGAGCTCAGAAAACTACCCTACATGAAAACCTATGCCTCTGCAGAGTTGGTCCAAGGACTGACCCAATCAGGAAGTTTGAGAATGAGGGGGGGCAGGTCATGGGGGTGTTTCAAGGGTGCCTGTGCAGCCACCTTCCTTACTGGATCTGGTGGTGCACAGTCTGGGAGGTCACACACCGGCCGGGTGGTCCGGGCAGGTAGCTGGAGATTCCTCCTCTGGGGTCCTTGGGTCCTTACTCTGATAATGATTATTAATTCTAATAATTTTTGGTGGATTTTGGGGGGTCTTCTGTGTAGAAAATCATGTCATTTGCAAATAATGTTAATTTGATTTTTTCCTTTCCTATATCTATCCCTTTTCTTTCTTTCTCTTGTCTAATGTTTCAAGTACTATGTTGAATAGCAGATATAATAGTGGACATTCTTGTCTTGTTCCTGATTTCAGGAGAAATGCTTTTATTTTTTTTACTATTTAGTATGATGCTGGTTTGTCATAAATAGCCTTTGTTATATTCAGATATTGTCCTGCTATATCTGCTTTCTTTGGGGTTTTTAAAATGAAAATATGTTGGATTTTGTCTAAGTCTTTTCTCTGTCTATTGATATGATCATATGGTTTTTGACCATGCTCCTGTTTATATGATGTATTACATTTATGAATTTACATATGTTGAACCATCCTTGCATCTCTGGGGTGAAATCTACTTGATCATAAATGTATGATCTTTTTGATAATGTGCTGCATTCTATTTGATAATACCTTGTTGAAGATTTTTGCATGTATGATCGCTAAAGAGATTGACCTATAGTTCTCTTTTTCGTTTGGTCTTTACCCAAATTGGGGATCAGGGTGACTAAAGGAATTTGTGACCACTGCATCCCTTTTCATTTCTTTGAAGAGGTTGAGAACTATTGGTAATAAAACATCTTTAAAAGTTTTATGGAATTCAGTGAATCCCTCAGATTCTGGGCTTTTTATTAGTTGGTACATTATTACTGTGTCAATTTCATTGCTTTTCATTGGGTTGTTAAGCATGCTTATGTCTTCTTGTTTTTGTAGTTTGTATGTGTTTAGGAATCTATTTTTTCAAAAATTGCTAATTTTTTGGAATATAATTTTCAAAGTAATTACTATCTTTTGGATTTTGACAGTGTCTGTTGTGATTTCACCTTTTACATTTCTAATTGACTGAGGTAAGTCTTTCTTCTTTTTCTTTTGGTGAGTCTGCCTAAGGGTTTATTTATTTTATTATTTCTTGTAAAGAACAAGCTCTTCAACTTATCAATTTTAACAGTTTTTAAACTCAATTTCATTGATTTCCACTCTCATTTTTATAATTTCCCTCTTTAATTTGGGGCTGGTTTATTGTGAGTCAAGTATCTTTAAAGTCCTCAAAAGGTTGTTTCTTTGGGCTTGCTTTATTTTCCTAATATGAGCATTGTTTGTGGTAAATTTTCCTACTAGAACTGCTTTCAAAGTGTCCCAGAGGTTTTGTTTAAATTTCTTCTGTAGCCCATTTGTTGTTCCAAGAGTTTTTGTCTTTTCTGAAATTTCTTCTGTCGTCAATTTCTATTTTCATTGCCCTGTGGTCAGGTACTATGGGATAATTTCAATTATTTTGTATTTACTTTATCTGGTTTTGTAGAGTAGTATGTGATCTATTGGAAAAAATACCATGTTATGCTGAAAAGAATGTATAGCCTGTTATAGCAGGGTAGAATACTCAGTATATACCTATTAAGTCCATATGTTCAAGGCTGTGGTTTAGCTCTGATATTGCTTTATTGATTTTTTTTGTTTGTTTAGTTGATATATCTCTTTGCAAAAGTGGAGTGTTAAAATCCCCCCTATGATTGTGTTAGAGTTTATTTGATCTTTTAATTCCAGTAGTTTTTGTTTTATGAAGATAGGTGCTCTGATATTTGGTGCATATATATTTGTCAATGTTATCTCTTGTTTTGGACTGTTCCCTTTAGGTAATGACCTTGTTTTGTCTCTTCTAATCAGTTTTAGCTTGAAATTTACCATGTTTAATATTAGAATTACTGCCCTTCTTATTTTCAGGGTCCTGTGCATGAAATGTTATTTTCCACGCTTTAATTTTTAATTAATGAATATCTTTTTTGGATTAGATGAGTTTCTTGAATACAACAAATTGTTTGATTCTGATATATATATGTATGTCAGACAATGTGTGTCTTTTAATTGGAGAATTGATGGAGTTGATGCTGTTAACATTGAGAAATATTAGTGAAATGTGTTGTTTATTTACTATCATTGCTTTTTTTATCTTTTGGTGAATCTTTGAGTTTTCTTTTCCTGACATGTTTTGTTGTTGTTTATCCATTACCTCACTAATTTTCTCTGTGTTTTTAGCTGGGCCCATTTTGTGATTTCTGTTGAGAATCGTATTTTCTCAAGAGTTGATTTAGTACTCATGTCTTTTGAGCTGGTGTTTTTCCTGGAAATACCTTATTTATCCATGTATTTTGAAGAACAGTTTTGCTGGATAAGTTAATCTGGGTTGGAAGTTACTTTTTCTTAGGGCTTGCAATAATTAACTCCAAGATCTCCAGGCCTTTAGGGTTTCTGTTGAGAAGCATGCTGTGATTCTAATTGGTTTAGCAATTTTTTTTTTCTTCCTAAGAGCTGCTTTTAAAATTCTGGGATTTTTTTTAATTTTTTTTGCTGAATATCTATTAAAATAATAAGGATATGCTTCAGTGAGCGTTTTTTGTTGTCATAATTGCTTGGTGTTCTATAAGCATCACTTATATTTTAACCACTTTTCTTATATTTTGAAAATTTTCTTATATGATTTCCTTAAATATGTCAGGAAATCTATCTATGCTATCTTCTAGTTTTTCTCTAATGTGTTAGCCTTAGATTGGTCTTTTTATTGTCATTTCATAGTTGCTGGATAATCTTTACTTTTTTTCTTTTCTTTCTGTCTTCTTTGAGTTTTTCATCAAAATTCACTATTTTTTCCTCAATATCAGACACTCCAATATTGACTTATATTGGTCTTTTTTGTAATTTTTGAATTCTATACAATTTTTATTTCAAGTATTTCTCTCTGACATTTTTTCATGGATTTTATATCCTTGTTGGATCTGTCATTCAAATTTTGAATTGTTTTGGTTAGCTTACCAAGTTTTTTACCTATTTCCTGATAATTCTCATTGGGGACATTGAGTGAAATTGCTGGGAACTTCTGATTCATTCCCTCTCTTAATGTATCTATTTTACTTATCCCTTCCATGAACTTTTCATAGAGTGACATTAACTGATATTTGTTTTCTTCTTCCTTAGTGACCCATTGCTCTGCCCTGGGAGAGTTGGATAAACTTGGGAATCCTCCATTCCCTTGCTTCCCTATTCTCCCTACCTTTTTAAATGGAGGTATTGCAGGTAGAAAAGTAGAAAAGTAAGGATAGTTTTTGGTTTATATAGAGATTTTTAGCAGGATGTTGCCTTATCATAAGCAATTTGCAGCTTTGTATATAAAGTGCAAATATTTGCTCCTTCTGTTATTTACTTTAAGTGACTTGAACCCTGTCTCTATGTTTTGCTGAAAGAATTACTCCTAGTTATAGCAGCACCAATAGATTCAACCATGAAATAGGGTAGTTCTTGCAGTAACCCTTACATTTTTGTCTATCTTTATGCATACTATGACCATTTATTATTTGTGATTTTTCTGCAATAAAATAGGTAAAATGAAGGGCATTGAGGAGGAGTGCAAAACACTAAGGAGGTTTGTAGAGGGAATAGTGACAGATGACAAGAAAAGTTTGATGTGTGTTCTGATACTACTGGAGTACTTCTAGTGGAGTTGGAGGGTTAATACTGAGAGTTTCCAAAGGATATTTGTGAAGGCAAGTGTAAGATATGGTAGTAAAAAGATGTATTTTGTGATCCTGGGCAGCTAGGTGGTTGTCAGAACCTGCTGATAGAGAGGACAATTGGCTAGGTTTAGATAATGGTGAGCCAATGCTTAGGATGAGGAGGTCAAGGGTTACTACTAGTGAAGAAAGGAGTGACTATGGGGGAGTTAAGTATGGAAAATTAAAAACTGTGGTGGAAGAATTTGGAAAAAGAATAAAGTAACAAGGTTAATAGTATTACCTTGGGAATTTGAGGTGAAGAAGCTAGATAGGGAGCTGATACAAGGGAGAGAATCTAGACACCCATTAAATCAGATCCAATGGAAGAAAAAAATACACAAAAGCAAAAACCTAATAAACACAAAACTGATAAAAGAATATAACCCACACTAGCAAATTGAGAAACAAACAAAAATGCAAAGCTTAAGGATATTTAATGAGAATACAGATTAAATATTCCAGTGAGACAGTGCATATGTAATTCACATGGAATTTCTTTGTCAGAGAGTCTGAGTGCTCACACAACTCCTCTGATCCTTCCATTGCAGTATTGAAGCTAACTTACACTCAGGGCTTCTTTCCCCCAGTTTGAAGGGATTCTTGCAGAATATGATTTAGTCTGAGTTTTGGGATTAGGAACTCTTGCTGTTCCTCTCCTTGGGTGTGATGGTGGAATCCGGATGACTGATTCTCTGTCACAAAATTGAGTCAGGGGTATTCCTATGCAAATCAATCAACTAGAGTAGTACAAGATAATCAGTTTCACTGGTATCTACCTGTGCAAGTCAAGAAGATACCATTAGACCCACTTTTAGATCTCCCTTTAAAAAAAAGTCTACAATTATAATGAAAGCATCAGAATAGCACAAGTATTGACCCACAACTAATATATATTAAATGCAGTAGTTGTTTCCTATTATGGTCTAAAGTCTAGAGGGTTTAGGAACTGGGAAATGATGGGGTTGGGGGAAGAAAGAAAAGTTTTTGTTCTTTTTTCTGTTAAAGTTCTGCTATGTGGCATGGGATGAGGAAAGAGGATGTGGGTAAATAATCCTAATGGTGGCAAACATGTTATACATTTAGTCAGGATAACAGGGAAAACTGGGTATGAAACTGGTAGTGAGAAATGGAGCTGAGAAGGGATTATATGGCTATTATAAATATCAGAGAAAAAGGTAAAGAGAGACAGATGAACAGAGAAAGAAGAAAGAAAAGAAAATAGAGGAAAGAAGAAATAAGAGAAACAAGTCAGATGAAAAGATATGCATAAAAGTAGAAGCAATAAAAAGGGACAAGGGAGAATACAAAAGTATGTGACTCAACATTTAAGAGAATATGATGTTGGGGGTCATTTGGTGGTGTTGCCAGTCACATCTGCAGTAGGAGCATGAGCTAGAAGTGTGATGTGTTGCCATCCCTGATATGGACCTATGGAGTTGACACAGCCATGTCACATAGACAAGATATTCTCTTTAAGGCACACTATTCCATTTTTAAAGTAAATTAAGGTGGAAGCCATTTATGAAAAAACAAACAAACAAACAAAAACCTAAAGTTAAATAACAGCTAAGTTATCTGCAGGAAAAAAAAAGAACCAGCAAGTAAAGTTTATAACCCATGTGCTGTCTTCAGTGTCCAGGCTTTTCTCAATTTCCTCTTCTTAGCAGGAGTTACAATATATTGTCATTATAGATTATGAGAGTCAGCTCTGCATTAGCAGACAAGGACAGTTTTCAGTCACATGAGAATTATTTCCTCCTAGAAAATGAAACCTGTCATCTATTCTCACCTTCCATCGATAGTGAATTTTATTTTTCACTTAAATACTATTTTCTGGCTTATTCCAGTCAGTGAATTTTTTCCTACCTCTTACAATAGACAGATGGCCATTAGTGCTGCTTGCAGCTAAGAAAATATTAAGACAAAGACTAAAAGACGTAGGAATAAGAGAAATAGAAAGCATATTATCAGTGTTAGGGTATATGTCAAAGTTTCCAGCTTCTAGCCTTCAATTAACAAATCCACAATTCGTTGCCCATCTTAGACTTTTCTTCTGGTAAGTGAAACTGAGTCATTTGCTCCCCCACCCCCAAAACTGTCTTGCTTCAGGAATGCAACTTATTTCTCTAGACATCTGCACTTGCTCTTCCTGTGGACAATGTAACTTACTCTAAATTTCTGTGCATAGGTGAATCCTCTGATTCTCTCCTCTCATTACAAGTGTTTTCTCTTCCTCAGCCTTCTGTGAGTTATTTTGCTGGGCATTTAATTTCTAATCTCACAGTACGTAATACAATCAATAATAATGTGTTAGTTATGTGTACTCCTATTCACTGTGTATTTCCTGCAGTAGAATATAAGCTCAATAAAGTCAGAGCCCTGCCTACATTATTTATCGTTACATTCTTAACATACAGCATTATCTCCTTTAAATGGGTAAGAGTTGTTGAAGAATATCAGAAGTATTAGAAATATATGAATGTTTTTTTTTGAGATACTTGAAAGAAAGTTACTCTTGCTCTTTCTTCCACAACAGTAGTCATAGTAAGCATTTATATAGTGATTGACATGTTACATTTCATTCCTTTGCAATATCTCATCCACTGCACACAAAATAAGCTCTGTAATGTATGGGCATCATCATTTTATGGATGTTAGAACTAAGGTTTAGGGGTGTGGAGCAGCTTGTTCCAGAGAATATAGCTAAAGGCTAAGGAGACCAAAGTTGGGAGAGAATATCTGTTCCTTCAATTCCGAATGAGAGCTTGAGTTCCTGAATTAGTGCTGCAGAATAAGAATGCCCACAGAGATGACGCTGGAATCTCCAGGAAGGCCCAGCCAGAAATAATCCTCATTAAGATAAGAGGCAAGGCACAGAGAGGGACTTCTTCCAGCAGACAAGAAAAAAATAGAATAAAAAATTACCCAGGGGATTTCTAAATCCAAGGTAGAATACACACACTCTCCTACATTTTTCCTACTAAGTACACCTATAAGTCCTGTAAATTGTATTTTAAAAAGTATAAGAAAACTGAAAGGTGGGGGAAGAGAAAGCAGAAAGCAAACTTGGAAATCTCATGAGCCAAGGAGAGGCTTTTTTTTTTTTTTTTTTTTTTTTTTTTTGGGTTAAAATATTTTTTGTTTTTTTTTTTTTTTTTTTTTTTTTTTGTACCAGGGATCAAACTCAGGCCCTTGCACTTGCAAGGCAAGCAGCAGAACGACTGAGCCAAATTCCCGGCCCTAAGAGGCATTTTGATGAGTTTGAGTTTTCTTTTTGTCCCATATACACAGACTTGGAGCTGAAAAATCTGGCAACTCAGATGACTAAAGAACACAGACAAAAAATAAAGCCCCCATTCTGTAGCCAATGACCCAAAAGAGAGGACAGCTAGCCAGACAGATAAGTTTGAGAAAATAACCATTATATTGCAATCAAACACCACACACACACACACACACACACACACACACAAAACTTCCTGCCCCATAACATTCATGACAAGAAATGTTAAATAAGACCCAAAGTCCCCTAGCATATAATATTCAGCACTTGATAAAAAGCACCATACATATACCAAGAACCAAGAATATCTCAAACCAAATGAAAAAAGGCAACCAAAGGATGACAACATTACAATAATTTGACAAAGTTTTTTAAGCTATCCTTATAAAATAACTTTAACAATTATGAACATGCTTGAAAGAAATAAAAAAAAATAGAAAACTCCAATGAAAAAAGAGATCTCACCAAAGAAACAAGATATAAAGAAGAAAAAAAATGCAAAATTTATGACTGAAGAATACCATTACCACATAAAAATGCAATGAGTAGGCTCAACAGAAGGAGGGAGATGACAGAAAAAGCAATTATAGATAGACTAAAACAAAAACGTGTCCCAGACTTGTAGTAATACAATAAAAGACCTAATATCTGTTCTGTTGCAGTCCCAGAAGAAAGAAAGAGTATAGGACTGAAAAACTACTGAAAGAACTGATGGCTGAAAACTTTCTAAATGTGCCCAAATACATAAAGATATAGATTTACAAAGTTTATCAAAACTCAAATAGGATAAATGCAAAAAAAAAAAAATCCACACCAAGACATAGTTTAGTCAAAGTTCTAAAAACTCAAGTTGAAGAGGAGTACTTGAAAGGAGCCAGAGAGAAATTGTACTTTACCTGTAAAGGAAAATAAAACGTTAGAATGATACTAATGAAGTCAGAAATGGAGGGGGGGTTGGCATTGTTCAACTGCTGAAAGAAAAACATACAGTGAAAATATCATTCAGGAGTGAGGAGGAAATCAAGACATTTTAATATCAGAGCCCCCTGCAGTGGATCCCAATTTTGTGCTCAGTGCTATGATGCATGGCAAGAAGACTTCGAGACAAAGTTAAAGAGACAGTTATGAGGAGCCAGGATGACCAGTAAAGGCTTGAACAAGTAAAAGCCATGAATATCCAGAGCTATCATATTTATGGATGACACCCATAAATCATCCACTGAGGTAAAGGGGTTATGTGAAGGGGCTACATGGAGTTACTATGGCTACCTTGCTGCTGCAGTCAAGGCTTATAAAGGAAGAAACAATGGAGAAGGGTTCCTTCCTCCCCACAACCCCACCAACATTTGTTATTGGTTGATTTCTTGATAGCAGCCATTCTTTGTGGGGTGAGGTGGAATCTCAGTGTTGTTTTCATCTGCAATCTCTTGAATGACCAGTGATGTGGAGCATTTTTTCATATATTTACTTGCTGCTTTTACTTCTTTATCTGAGAAATGTCTGTTCATTACAGATACCCATTTTTGAATGGGATCTTTATATTTGGGGGGGCTGATTGTTTTGAGTTCTTTATATATTCTAGATAATAGTCCTTTGTCTGAGAGCAGCTGGTCAAAATTTTTCCCCACATTGTAGGTTGTCTCTTAGTTCTGTTGATGGTTTCTTTTGCAGTGCAGAAGCTTTTTAATAAGATGAGATCCCAGTTGTTGATTCTTTCTGCTAGTTCCTGTACTACTGAGGATTTGTTCATAAAGTTTTCCTATGCCAATGTCTTCAAGAGTTCTGCCTAACTAGTATTTGTGTTTTAATATTTAGATCTTTAATCCACTTGGATTTTAATTTAGTGCATGGTAAGAGATAAGGGTCTAGTTTTAATCTTTGGCAGGTTGAGATCCAGTTTATCCAACACCATTTATTATAGAGGCTATCTTTCCTCATTGTTGGTGGGAGTGCAGACTGGTGCAACCACTATGGAAATCAATAGGGATATACCTCAAAGAGCTGGGTCTAGAGGTTCCATTTGACCCAGCCATAGCTCTGCTGTGTATCTTTCCAAAAGAATTAGAAGAATCATATCACAGTGACATATGTGCACCTAAGTTTATAGCAGCACACTTTGTAATAGCTAAAACATGGAAACAGCCCATTTGCCCATCAGCTGTAAACTGGATAAAGAAAATGTGGTTTTCTATAAAATGGAATACTACTCAGCCATAAAGAATGAGAAATTAGTCATTCATAGGAAAATGGATACATATTGAGGATATACTCCTAAGTGAAATAAATGTCACATGTGTAAATACTGAATAGTTTCTCTGGTGTGAAAAACTATAAAAGTACATGAGATCCTAATGGGATAATTAACAATGTGAAATAGGAAGAAGTGGGCTAAAGGTGTAAGGAAAGTGGGAAGGGTAGGGGAAAGGGAACAAGGGAAAAGAAAAAAATATGGGAAAATGAAAAAATGGAAATAAAATGCTTGTAAATGGGGAGGGGAGGAGGAGATGAAGGGAGGGCAGGGACAAGGGGAAAAAATGAGAAGCAAGACCAGTCATGTAAAGGTACAAGATCCCAGTAACGAATGTAACTGTACTGTATACCTAGAATGTACCAATAAACTCAATAAAAAGAAAAAAAATAAAGGAAGAAACAAAGCAATCTTGCACTAGGAACAGAACAGACAAAATATAAGTACTGGTTAATATTTCCATTTTTTTTTAGTAAAAAACAAAAAAGGTTTTAATTCTGGGAATGAAATTTGGGTGCAAGTTACTCTGACCTTGGCTGCCGCATTATCTAGTCACATAGGCTTTTGTCAGACTCATTTGTCAAAACAAGCCAATTGTGGGTTTACCTTTTTACAGCTTGCAACTGTTCACATCCTGCTTTGAACATAATTAGAGGGATGGTCCCCCGACTCTTCCCATTCTCTTTTTGGAAACTGCAGCAGATGCATCAGGGTGAGTTGCAGTTGTTGTTGGGGCCTGCTCCTTCTGAGTCTCAGAGGAAGGTAGTGCACCAAGTCTGGTGATCTCCATAGGTCCAAAGCCCATCACAGACAAGAAGAGTTGCTCAGATGCATCCTTTGCATGACTCTCAGTGGGAATGTCAGTTTTTAAGGTAAGCCCTAGGCTAATGGCCTTTTCTTTTGTCTCACTTACTACAAGCCTTCTGTAACAAACTTGAAACACCACATTTTAAGAGGAAAGAAACTGGAGAGCTTTTGTCTGGTGACCTGTGCTACAAGGATGACCTTGGTCTAAACAAGATGGGTATCAGAGGCCTATTTCCTCTGACTGCCTTGAAAGGGGGATTGCAAGGGCCAAAGAAAAAGACAATAGAGACTAGTGTAGTTTCAAAGCCTCTGGGGAGCAGGAGGTCAGTGCCTCAGAGTGGGCAGAGACAAAGACTCTCCAAGCTAGCCACTATTTATTGGGTACACACAATATCAGAGAGCATTATGTGACTCAGGGGCAGCGGTGACCCTGTGTCTTATCCTGTGCCTATGCAAATCTCATGATGATAAGGGAAGAAAAGAGAGCATTCCCACCTCAATAAGAGGGATGAACTGAGCTGAAAAGTAACTCACCCCTCCCCAGGTGAAACCTTTCCCTTTTGTGTTACTACTGAGTTCTCAGAGAACCAGGATGACTTTAGCTGATGTCATCTTGACATTGAACACCACAGCTTCACACACCACCAAGGCCTCAGCTATGTCCAGAGACAAAATGGAGTTATGTTTCTGTGTGGCATAGCTGGCTCTTGGACAAGGCAACATTGGCCTTAGACAGCTATAATCATACTTTAATTATGAAATGATTTTTCTCCAAAATCTGTGTAGAAATGCTCCTGACAGATGGGCATCAGAAAAGAAGAGAACTGAGAATCCCAAGAAGGAAGAAAAACGTAGTAAGGAAAATTTGGGGTAAATACAATAGATTTACCTTCTACTTTTGAGTTTTCTAAATTCTGTTTGAGAGCAAAAGGAGAAATTATAATATTGATTAATATTGTTCTAAGTATATGTAGAAGTAAGTTTAAGACAATTCTACTACAAATAAGGAGGGTAAAGAAGCCTACATGAACATAAAATTTCTATATTTAATTTGAATCAACTAACATGACACTAGTAAGTCCAAAAGTTATGTGTGCTGTGTGTCCCATAATCCACAGAAATACCATTGAATATGTTAAACAAAAAAGATATACTGAAACTAACAGACAAATGAAAAGGAAATTCTTAAACATGTTAAAAAGGGGCAGGAAAAAGAAAATAAAAAATAAGAAATAGAACAAGCAGAAAACAAAACATAAAATGGCAAACACAAACCCTAACATATCAATACTTATATTAAATGTAAATATCTTACATCAATTAAAATCCAAAATGGATTAACAGAGTGATCTAAAATATGTTATCAAGAAACTCCACTTTAAATGTAAAAATATAAGTAGGTTGAAAGTAAAAGGATAGAGAAATATATATCATCAAGAAAACATCAAGCAGTCAAGTACTGCTCCTTAAGTTTAGATGAATAAATGATAAGTGAATACACAAGCAAACAGCAAAAAGGGTTAGAACCTAACATTGCCTGTGCTGTTTTGGGATATTTTGATAGGCATAGTAGAAGAGCACACAGGAATGGCCATTGTCTCTGTTCAGAAAGAAGCAATGCAGCTTGTGGCTGCTCTCCAGCTCTGGGCTGTGCTTAATGCAGTGAGATACAAAGGCTTCTGCCCGTGTCTGCAAATCTAATCTGAGGATTTCAGAACCTGCACTGATAACATTCTCACTTCCATTGTCTCATGCTAGACCTGAAAATGGAACTCACTAGACCTGTCCGTTGCAGACTGCACACTGATGTGAACTTGGAAACCAACAGCCAGGTCTAATATTCAGACTCAGACCCTAGTCCAATGTTTCAGGGAAGTTCATCCTGCCAACAGGGGCTGCTGCTGAAGCTTGAATATTGTCCACATTGCTTCTCCCAGGGGACTATACAGCAGGCAGGCAACAACAAGATGAGGATAGAGTCATCTAAGGCTGCTCCCAATGTGCAGATCAGAAATGGAGTGGCTTCCTTGCTTCTGGTAGTGTGGATGTTCTGAAGATCACAGCCCATCAGAGAGAGTCTAGGCAGTTGGCCAGCTTGAGCATGGCTGGGCTTTACCAGCATTTGCCACCCTATGAGCCTTTACATCAGGGCCCAGCAGTGGCCTCCATGCTCAGCCTCACTGCTCTGTGTTCAGTCATGTCTGCTAGCACCTCGAGGCTTTTGTGCTGGGCTTTGGGGCAGGTGTTGCTGCGTACTGATGTTATGTGGGAGGTCCTCAAGGAGAAAGTCAAGGAAGAGGGCTGAAAGAGAGGCCACCGAAGCAGGACACACCTCCTGATGGTTCCTGAAAGAACAGCTCCTGTGCATTCAGTTGGTGGATCTCTGGAACACAAAAATAACATCCCAGAGGAGAAAGGACAGCAGGCAACAAGAAGTTTGGCCATATCCACCATGGCCTGTGTCTGGGGAAGGGTGAAAACTCACTGAAGTTAATCTCAACTCTGTCAACAAAAGTAGCAGTTCTTAAAAACCTTCCTGTCCTATCCACTAGAGACTAAGGCCTGTCTTAGACAAAGCACCACTTCTATGGCTTGTTTTACATGCTCTCTTGACACAGGGCCCTGCTTTCTGACTTACCAGGAGACTGGTTAAAAGAGGCCCTGGTCTGGGTCAGGAAAACTTTCCATAGAGTCACAGGGAAAATGAGATAAGATTACACAACCATCCAGAAACTGTGAATAGAGACATAAGTGTGCATGTGCGCATGCACACACACACACATGCACACACACACACACACACACACACACACTCACATTTCATTTTCTCTAAAATACCCATCACTACATTAAAAACCCATAGATTTGCTGTTTTCTATAGTCCTTGTCTAACATAGACTGGCAGGTGGTGACCTGGTCACTCTGGGCACAGATCTGGTGATAGGTCTTGGCCTCCATTGCATGCCAGGTATGCTCAGAGGGTAGAGTGGTGTGAGTGATCATGATGTGTACCTGTTTGGCTTTGTCACATAAAGATCCCAAGAAGGATCATCCATGCTCTTTGCTTCAGCTTCCATATTTACACAATATAATATATGAGAAGAGAATAAAAATGGAAAAAATGAAAATGAAAACTGCAACAACTATTTAGTGAATTTAGCAATGCAACAGGATACAAATCTATTATTTTTCTAAATACTATAAAAAGTTAGAAATATTTTAAAGTGTTTGTAATACCATAATAAATAAAATATTTAGAAATAAATTTCACTAAAATGTGCAAGATTTTTAGACCTAAGCCTACAAAACTTTTCTGAAATTAAAAATAAATAGAAAATAAAATGGAGGGTATTTTAACATGTCTAAGAATTGAAAGAATCAATATTAAGATGCTAATTTTCTTCAGATCAACAAAAATGTCATCACAAGAAAATAGCAGCAGCCTTTTTGTGATGGAAATAGAGACTTATGCTTAAATTTATACAGTGCAGAAGAGCCATGATATATATCCAAAGCAAGAAAGAAGGATCAAGGTGGCCGAGTCACATTTAAGATTTATTTACTTGATTTCAAATCACTATAATAAATGATAAAGTAAATAGATAAACTGATCACAGAATAGCACAGTGAACCCCAAAATAAACTTACATAGAGTAAATTCCAGGAGAACAGGTTTCCAACACGTAGTACTGGATCAACTGAAGACTCACACAGAAAAAAGGAGACCTATCTCTTAATTAAGCACAAGAAACCTGAGTTGGATTTCTTCCCTAAATATGGAAATATCTCATGACATTTCTAGAATAAAACCTAGCAAAATATCTGTGGGGCCTTTTAATAGACAAATATATTTTCATTAAAGAACAACAAAAATAGTATTAAAAGTAAAAGAAAAGTACATGACCCTCAAATTATAAACTCCTGCTTTTAAAAAGATATTGTTAAGAAATGAAAAGGCAGGACACATGCAGAAGTGATTTTAATGCATACGCCTGACAAAAGACTTGCATCCTACCAACTCCTACAGATTAAAAGATGAACATGTTTTAAATAGTCCTAGGACTTATAAACAACCTTTAAAATTTGAGTTATTAAGATCCAACAACCATATAACAACGTAATCAATCTCATTAGTTATCTGGAACATGCAAATTAAAATTCAAATGAGAGACCATGTCAAACAAACTAAAATGGCTAAGTTTAAATGAATTAAAATAACCAGTGTAATGAAGAGACCCAATAAGTGAAACTCTCCGTATTTCCTCTCCTAGGAATTTATCAAAGAGGAATGAAGTTATATTCCTACAAAAAGATTTGCAGAGGAATGTTCATTGCAGCTAAACTATGAACAACCTAAATTTCTACTGACATGTGAATACATAAGGAAATTGTGATATATTCATAAAGGAAATTCTACTTAATAATAAAAGAAAATGAGCTGTCAGTTATTTCAACTCTCAAAAATAAAACACTGAATGTAATACACTCAGATACTAAAACATTCATGCACTATGACTCCATTTATATGAGTTTTAATTTTTTGAAAGAAATTAAGTTTAAGTCAGAACTGCACTGGCCAGTGGTGGATGGATGGAAGGCACTGCCTAGACAGGACCCTGAATAAACATCTGGGATAAGAGGAATCCTAGACTTTGATGCTAGTGATTATGGATGTGCACATTAGTTAAACTCTTTAAATATGGAATATTATCATCTGTGTATTTCTATTAATACTATGTTGAATAATATGAGTTAAAAATAAATGGTAACAGAATACAGAGAGTCATCAAGAAGTTTATGACCAAGTCAGATTTATTCCAGGGATGCAAGGATGGTTCAACATATGCAAATCAATAAATGTAATAAACTATCTTAATAGAGACAAGGACAAAAACCATATGATCATCTCAATAGATGCAGAAAAAAACATTTGACAAAATTCAACAACCATTCATGATAAAAACTCTGCAAAAAATTGGAATAGATGGTCTATATCTCAACTTGATAAAGGCTATCTATGAAAAACTAAACAGCCAACATCTTATTAAATGGCCCAAAACTGAAATCCTTCACATTAAAATCAGGAACAAGATGAAGATGCCTACTATCACCACTCCTGTTTAAAATAGTTCTGGAAACATTAGCCACAGCAATTACACAAGAGAAAAAAAATAAAGCAATAAAGATAGGAAAGGAAGAAGTTGAACTGTCATTATTTGCTGACAGTATGATACTCTATATTGAAGACCCAAAAAATTCTACCAAAAGACTTCTAGACTTAATTGACACTTCCAGCAGAGTAGCTGGATACAAGATCAACACTCAAAAATCAATAGCCTTCTTGTACACAAATAACAGACTCGTTGAGAGAGAAATTGGGGAAACAATTCTTTTCACAATACTATCCAAAAAATGAAGTATCTAGGAATCAATCTAACAAAAGAAGCAAAAGACCTCTACACTGAAAACTACAGCACTCTGAAAAAAGAGATTGAAGAGGATATTAAAAAAATGGAAAGATAGCCCCTGCTCCTGGGTAGGAAGAATCAACGTAGTGCAAATGGCGATGCTTCCAAAACTGCCAGATAGATTCAATGCACTACCAACTGAAATCCCAACAGTATATTTCACAGAAGTAGAGAAAACAATCCAAGAATTCATTTGAAATCAGAAGAGACCTAGAATAGAAAAGCCATTCTAGGCAACAGAGACATGACAGGGGTTATCACAATCCTCAACTTGAAACTATCCTGCAAAGCCACTGTGATAAAAACAGCATGGTACTGGAAAAAAAAGTCCTGAGGATAAGTGGAATAGATTAGAAGATGCAGAAACAATTCCAGACATACTCAGCTAACTCATCTTGGTAAAGGAGCCAACTATCCTCTCTGGAAGAAAGATAGCCTCTTTAATAAATGGTGTTGGGAAAAACTGGATTTCAACCAGCTAAAGATTAAAACTAAACCCTTATCTTTCATTATGCACTGAACTAAAATCCAAGTGGATTAAAGATCTAAATATTTAAAAAGAGACACTAAATTTGCTGGAAAATAGGCAGAATCCTTGAAGACATTGGCATAGGAAAAGACTATATGAACATATCCTCAGTAGAACAGGAGCTAGCACAAAGAATCAACAACTGGGATCTCATCTTATTAAGAAGCTCCTGCACTGCAAAAGAAACCACCAAGAGAGCTAAGAGACGACCTTCAATGTGGGAAAAATACTTTTACCAGCTGCTCCTCAGACAAAGGACTATTATCTAGAATATATAAAGAACTCAAAAAAATCAGGCCCCTAAATAGAAAGACCCAATTCAAAAATTAGCATCTGAAATGAACAAACATTTCTCACACAAAGAAGTAAAAGCAGCAAATAAATATATGAATAAATGTTCTACATCACTGGTCATTCAAGAGATGCAGATGAAAACAACACTGAGATTACACCTCACACAAGAAAGAATGGCTGCTATCAAGAAATCAACCAATAACAAATGTTGGCAGGGATGTGGTGAAAAAGGAACCCTTCTCCATTGTTGGTGGTAGTGCAGACTGGTGCAACCACTATGGAAGTCAACATGGAGATACCTCAAAGACCTAGGATTGCAGGTTCCATTTGACCCAGCTATCCCTCTGCTAGGTATCTTTCCAAAAGAATTAAAAGAATCATAACATAGTGATATATGCTCACCCATGTTTATAGCGGCACAGTTTGTAATAGCTAAAACTTGGAAACAGCCCAATTGACCATCAATTAGAGACTGTGTAAAGAAGATGTGATTTTTCTAGAAAATGGAATATTACTCATCAGAATACTTAGAAATTACTTGATGCCGAGGAAAAGAACAAATAGATATGGAGCAGCTAGATAATAGTAAGTGATTGATTTTCACTGACATCACACACAAAAATTAACTCAAAATGAATCAAATTTCTAGGCATAAGAGCTCAAACAATAAAAACAAAAACAAAAAATGTAAAATAACAAAACCAAAGTAGACATCTTAGTGACTTTGATCTTGGCAAGGTTTTCTTGGGTGTAAAAATAATGAATTAAATAAAATTTGGTAAATTGGATTTGATAAAAATTAAACTTGTGCTTTTAAAAAAACAGTTAAAAATAAAAAGAAAAGGTACAGTTAGGGAAAAACCTATATCTGAAAAGAACTTTTTTTGGGGGAAAAAACTCTTAATAATAAGATAAGCAATACAGTGAACAATTAACAAATAATTTGAACAGCCATTTCACCAAAAAAGATACATGGTTGACAAGAGAGCACTTGCAAAAGTGCTCAGGATGATTTTCACTATGGAAATGCTAATTAAATCCATAGGAAGGACTCACTACACATGCTCTCAGAAGTGGAAATTAAAAGTATCTATGAGATGTGAATCAACCAGACTGTGCTGCTAAGGGCAAAAGGTGGTACAGCCATCTTGGAAAGCAATTTGACATTTTTTTAAAAAGTTAAACTCACATCTGCTTTTCAGCCCAGCCTTTGTAATCATAGGGATTTACACAAGAACAGCAAAAGCATATGTCCTTGTAGACAAACACTCCTAGTAGTTTTATTAGTAACAGTCAAAGGATGAAACAAGCTATATGTCTGCCAATAGGTAATGGATAAACACAAGATGACATATCCACACCTTGTATCAAATCACTGATCCATGTGAAAACACAGTGAAAACACAGATGAATCTCAAAGCAGTCACATTGAGTGAAAAGTTAGACGGATAAATTTGTTCTAACTCCGTGCATGATTTCCCTAACTGTCCCATGATGGTGAGAGCAATGGCAGGCCCAGTATGGAAAGAATGCTGTGTAATTATTCTGTGTGCTTCTCTCTCTTCACCAGTCTCTCCATTTTAATCCCTAAAAATTAATCTGCCTTTAAAAAGCAACTGAAGTTCTCCATTTTCTAAAAATATCCCGTGTCTTTATAATACTACAATTTTTTCGAATGCAAGCACCAATTTTGGAATATAGATATTACAACTATGTTTTTCTAAGCCACTGACAAAGCAGAAGGGACCTGAACCCTTGCGATACCTGGTAACTACAGGGTCTGCCCTGACCTCATGCTGTGCAGCTGCCCCACTCTGTTCCTGCCCCTCCCCATGTCTACTACTCCACTTTGTACACCATGGGTTACCCAGTCCTTCCTAGGAAACAGGGACAACTTCATAAAGTCTGAACACAAAACCAAGTCCTCATCCCTGGGAAGGGGTCAGGAGGTCCTGCTGGGCAGGGATTTCCCATTTTTTCTTGGAGTGAGAGGGTGGAAAGCGGAAGTAAAACTGGTCTCAAAGTCTTCTGAGGTCAGCAAGCACAGACTTGGGAAGCTGAGCCTCATCACAACATCTCTCAGCTCAGTTGTCCCAAGCAGCACAGCTGACCCACGCATCAGAAGTTAACACTCTCTCTTGTTACTTTGAAAAGAAATGATTGCACTGACACACACACACACACACACACACACACACACTTCTAATAAGAATAATAAGATAGAAGCAAGTCCAGTGCCTGACCTGAAGTGGACATGGCTTGGGTCTCCTGTCAATTCTCAACCCCTCAGGGAATCAGTGAGTGACTGGTCTGGGATAGGATGATGACAGCATCGAAACCTTCTGTTCCCAACCATCCAGAAAGAACACAGAGGTATTGTGAAGACCAAATAAAATAATACACTTGAAAGTGTGAGGTATATGCAAATGTAAAATATATACATAAAATATGCATTTCACACTTTAGAGTGAAACATATTTATTTTAAAATATAGATACAAAAGTGCTGATTGATTACGGACAATATAGGATTTTTCTGGCTTTTTAAATTATTGTATTATCTGAGGAGCAAGAAAGATATGTGAAAGCAGAGTCTCATGAATGTTATTGGTTCACTGTTTTTCGGGAAGAGATAGGCTGTGCATAGAAGTAGGGCAAGCACAAAGCCCACACCACTGTGTTTTAGAGCTATGATCACAGGACTCTGGCACTCTCCTTCCGGTGTGTTCTGGAATCTGTGCCTATATGCGAGAGAGCCAGAGAGACAAAGCTGGCACTGTGGGTAAGTTTGAATATCCACATATTCTGTTGTAACCCCAATTGTGTGGGCAATTTCTATTTGCAAGAAGGACAGCTTTACAAGAGTAAATCACATTACTTTAATCAATGTCTTAATCTTCAAGTTATTTTAACTTTCTCTAGTCCTTCTTCCCTATGGAGCAGATCTCCCTTTCTCCTGCCTTCTCCCTGGGCAGCTCCCTATAAGCTAGGCCGTGGAGGTTGCCTTGCCTGAGGGGCCTGTGGGACACAGACTTCCTAATGCTGGTGCCCAGCTAGTGCAAAGAGGCACATCAGAGCACTATTGTACTGTAAGTGGCTTCTCATACTAGAAGAGGGTATTAGTCACTTTTCTATTGCTGAGATAAAATACCTGACACCAACAATTTAAAGAAAGAGTGGCTTATTTGGGCTCACAGTTTCAGAGGATTCATCCTACAGTCTGCTGGCTCCAAGTAGGTGGCCAGGAAGCAGAATGAGAGGGGAAGAGCTCAGGATGAGAACACATCCTCTGGCTCACACCCCGCAGTGAAATTGAACATATGACTCTATGGATATTCTGTAATTTATTCTGAGTCCTCACTGAATTGAGATTAGCTACTCATCTGTGGGGTGAACTTGGTGAGGAATTTTGATGACAAGTCCCACTGTCCCTCTTTAAGAGGGTCTGGCATCTGGCCCCTGTGGGCCAGTGGGCACCATGGACAGGAATTCAGTATGCACCATGCATCTGCAGAGCTGTACAAAGATAGCATGGTATTTGCATGGCATGGGCTTATCTAACTCTATGAAAACTTGCAGGGGTTGAAGATAGGATACCATGTGTGTATAACTCTCATTTTACAAAGGAGAAAACTGATGCTCAGAGAGATGTTATAAAGCCAGAAGGAGGTCACCTGGAAATCTGGGTCCTTCCACTCACACCCTTTAGCATGGGGGTCCAGCTGCTTACTGTGCATTTGTTAGGTGCAGATGGTCTGGGCCTGGACAATGCCTGGCTTTGAGTCAAAGGCCTGGCATCTTGAGAGTTCAGGATAATGAGTTTCCCTGTAGGCCAGAAGGTATGAGAGAAAGATCAGTATGAACAGCACAGAGACCCCAGGAGACAGGGAAACTGGAGGCCAAGGCAGCGATGGAAGCTTAGGGCAGGAGAAGGGCAGGAGATTCCAGCAAAGCCTCATTGGAGCTTCCAGGTGCCCTGATCGTCTCGGAACCAAGGTCACCCTTAGACACAACTTGGGCTCATGCATCCTCTCACCTGAAATAAAGGGCTCTGACAAGAGGATTCTCATGTACCTACCCTATAACCATCCAGAATCCCTGAGAGTGGTGTCCAGGGACAGCAGCCTACAATGGAGGGTTCATGTGCCTGAGTCCCCAACAGTGAGGGCAGTGAGGGGTGGGAATGTGCTGGAGTGGTCAAGAGCCCTCTGTAGCCATCTAGAGAGGGCCTTTGGGCACCCAGCCACCTGACAGTCACCCAGGCCTTCCCAACCACCTACCCCTGCAGCTGAACCAGGATTGGACTAGGGTCTGAGGACTCAGAGGGCAGAGGAAATGAGCCTCCCCACCCTTCTCCTGGGCCAGCTCGAAGACTGATCACAGCTAAGAAGTGAAACCACCAATAATTGTTTTTAATAGACAAGAGGAAGAGGGGGTAAAAAAATATATCAGTGCATAATTAAAGAGCAACTGAAATTCTCTGTAACCTAATGAGTAAATAAACTCTTGACAACTTCCGCCAACTGCTGTTGACAGGATAATTGCATCTAATTTCTTGATTTTAATGCTTTTGGTGCATTTTACTTTTGTTAATGAGAAGTTAATATGCATTGCAGGAGTGTGCATTTGATTGTGGAAAAGCAGCTATACTCTGATTCAAGGAAAAGTGTGTCTTTTATTTATTGTTATTGGTATATCACCCAATGGTGACCTACCCTATGGATCAATGAAAGTAAAGTTGGGGAGGGTTGTTTTGTTGTTTGGGGGTAGGTGCTTTCCCTCTCTTTCTTCATTGTCCTTGGAGAAGCAGGAGGGAACTGGTATTTCTAGTGGGTCCAGTCCAGTAGGAATAGGGACATAGGGCAGGTTCCCAGGACCTAATGTGTGACTACATCCTCATTTACCCACCCATGGAAATAAAATTCTCATCTGTCCTACACAGGCGGCAGAAATAATTGGACCCAAATGGGTGTGTCTATTTGGGCAGCAGGACAGATCCAGATCAAAATGGCCTGTCCAAGGTCAATGCTGGGTTCTAAGTATAGCAGATCAAACAGAAGAGGTGCCAGGTCTAGCCAGGGCAGTGGGAAGAGTGCAGAAAAAGGCACAGTCTGGCATCCAGTTCCCAGTTCCATCAGGCACACAGCAGAGCCTTCTGCATGCCCTCTAGGAGAGCGGAGGGACCAAGGTAGAAAGAAGCCAATCAGGTGTCCCAACAGCTTTTCCTACCCTTGCCTTCTTCATCAACAACAAGACCTGGGACTTCATCTCTAACTTGTCATAAAGGTCAAATGGTCAGTGTTCCTAAATTGTCAGGGCCATGGAATGTGGGAGCCATTTTTATTGAAAGGGGGCCTTCTATTACTGCTTTTGGTATCTTCGACTGAGGTATCCCCCAAATCTCAGAGGACAGAGAAGGTCTTACCTTCAGCATGTAGGAAAAATGGGTTTCATAGCCCAGGACTTGGATGTCTCTCACCTGCCCTTCTGTATCAGCCTGCAATGTGTATTAGGACTTGCCCTGAGAAGAAGCCTCTGCTTTGCACCTATAGCCCTAGTGTAAAGGGAATGACAAGGAGGACATGGCTCAGCCTTAGCCACCACAGAGCCATGTCTAAGAGCCTCTGCATTGCTCACTTTCTCAAGAATCTCACAGTTCAACAGACAGGCAGCATAAATCACCCTGGTCATCTGGCCATAGCACTTCCCTCCCCAGCTACCAGGGCTCAGATTACAGCAGACCTAGCACCCACCCAGTATGCAGTGGATCCAGTTTTGGAAACACTGAGATGTCCAGCAAATCACTCAAAGCCTTTTGGTCCAAAAATGGCCTCAACGTTGCCTAACAACTGACTGTTATGTTATCCCAAAGGTGAGGATCATATTCCAGAGAGACATACTAAATGAGGGCATGAATAAAGTATAACGTTAAATTTGAAATATCTTAATAAAAGCTTTTTATTGAAAGTCAAATAGATATAGAGAAGTTCAAACTTGTTGAATTTTCACAAACAGGTCCTAGACAGAGACCGTTACCTTTGCCTCAGAAGTCCCTGTACCTTATACCCTGAGGAATCTAATGTAGTTGATTTCTACCAGGATGGATTGGCATTGGAGGACTTCTAAGTTTATTGAAGTGAAATCATTCAAGATACAAAACATTTCATCCCAGGAAAGTCTCTAGTTCCCTTCAGGCAACCACTTCTCTAGCTTTTTAATCCCATGTCCACACCTTCCTGCAAATGGGCTACACCATGAGCTATTGTTGTCTGGTCTCCTTTAACTCAAAACAGTTTTTTTTCTATGAGATCATATGTATTAAGAGCTCATTAGATTTTATTGCTAAATAGATTTCTGTTGCATATATACACCACAATTTGCCTAGATTCCTGGGTTACCACTTGAGGTCTCTGTTATTTTTCTAGTGACACCTTAATAAATTGTTATAAATTTGGTGGCTTAAAACAACAGTTCTGGAGGCAAGACGTTTGAAATCAAGGTACCACCAGGCCTGTGCCTCTTTTGATGGCTGCAGAAAATCCTTCCTATCTCTTCCTGCTTGTTGGCTCCTAGACACGCTATGTTTGCTTAGCATCATTCCTGTGTGTCTCTGTGTTTATGTTCCAGGACACCAGAAATACTGGATTTAGGGTCCACCCTAATCCTACATGACCTCATTATAACTTCACTAGCTGCACTTGTGAAAACTCTACTTTCTATTGTGGTCACATGCTGAAGTCCAGTTGAAGATTAATCCCCAATGTGAGTGAAAGGGGTGAAGTCTACTGGGAGATGAGACTAGGCTGTGAGGATAGAGCGGATGGATTAACACCATCAATGGGAGTGAGTGTGCTTGTGATGGAAGGGGAGTTCAGCCCCTTTGCTTTTCTCTCTTTTGTCCTCTGTTTTCCTTCTACTTTTTGCATGGGGTGGTGGGGTGGAGAATACCTGAATATGCGGACAGAATTTCAGTTGTAGAAGACAGGATTGCAGTTAGGGACACAAAAAGGAAGATTTCTTAAAAATAGCAACAGACCATGAGAAATAATTCCAACAGCTAGTAGTAACGCAAAAAAAGAATAACAAGATTAATTAGAGTCAATAAGGAGTAGGAAACAGCACAAAGAACTTCTCTCAGAAGTAATCACAGAAAACTAGCCAAACAAGGAAAAAAAATTGACATAAAGATAAGTGAGTCATAGACAACTCCAACTAGCCATGATCAAAAATATTTACACCTAGTCACATAATAGTCAAGAAGTATGGCCATTTTTACTATATTATTCCTACGCAGAACAAGTGATGTCTTTCCATTTTCTTATATCCTCTTTGATCTCTTTTTTCAGAGTGTTGTAGTTCTCAATGTAGAGGTCTTTTGCTTCTTTCATTAGATTGATTCCTAGATATTTCATTATTTTGGATGCTATAGTGAAAGTGTTTGTGTCTCTAATTTCAATCTCAGTGATTCTGTTGTTTGTGTACAAGAAGGCTATTGATAAGTTTGAACATTGACCTTGGACCCAGCTACTCTACTGAATCTGTCAATTAAGTCTAGAAGTCTTTTGGTGGAGTGTTTTGGGCCTTTGATGCAGAGTACCATATCAACACCAAATAATGACAGTTCAATATCTTCCTTTCCTATGTTTATTGCTTTTATTTCTTTCTCTTATCTAATTGCTGTGGCTAATGTTTCCAGAACTATATTGAACAGGAGTGGTGACAGTGGACATCCTTGTCTTGTTTCTGATTTTAGTGTGAAGTTTTCAGTGACCATTTAGTATGATATTGTTTGTTGGTTTTTCATAGATAGCCTTTATCAAGTTGAGCTAAAGGCCATCTATTTCAATATTTTGCAGTGCTTTTGATCATCAATGGATGTTGAATTTTATTGAAAGTTTTTTCTGCATCTACTGAGGTGATCTTAATTGAGCCTTCAGCTGGTGTATGAAGACAGACTTCCCTATGCAACAGTCATAATTGAGGTCTCACTGATCAATTAAGTGTGATGTCTCTAACAGCAAGGGAATACTACATGTGAAGAATTATGACTCTGAAGCCATTCTCCAAGATCAAACATTAGCTAAAGACAATGCAAGTGGCTTGCTAGCTATGACTTGCAAGATAGCAGAGGTGGCTTATTAACTGTGACCTGTCCTTCAAAAGAATACATAGTTACTCCCATTTCCAAGCCTGGCTCATTAGTGTGTTAGCTCTGCAATTCCCTACATCTATCTGCCTTCATGTCCCCTTGCTATGTTGAATAATCATAAAAACTGACTCTATCCAGGATAGACATAATGTAAGGTGGTCTTAGACATGAGAGCTAAGATTATATTTTAGCCAAGATAGAGCTAAGATCAACTCCCAGCCCTCCAAGTAGTAAATTATGATTAATTATTCATTAGTACTTTTTCTTTGTATGTTTTTCTTTCACCCTCTGCTGTACCCTCACCAGGTGATTGGGCTTTGCACAATAACTAACTGGTGGCCAGGCTATCAACCTGACACTCTGGTCTCCTACACACCTTGATATACTGAAGATAGAATCTACTCTTCCTAGATGTTAAAGGGGTTGCAAGCATATGGTAATAACAGAGTTAGTAAACCAATAAATTTGTGCTAAAATTTCTAGAAAGGATTGTTTTCTGAAAACATGAGCACTATGGCCCCCTGAGCCGGTGGAAATGAGATGCTTCTAAGCTAGAACAATTATATTTTAAGACGCTTTCAAATGATACCTATAGTTGCGGGTATACAGTTTATTTAAGGCTGTTGTGCATGTAATGGAACAAATTGAATCCTTACTTGAAATATTTAATCTAGAAGTGCCCTACGTATGTTAACTCTAGAGGTACTAAAATATCACTTTGTAATCATATTTTTGCTAAAATTCACAGGAAATATTTTCTTTTGGAAATGAATCCATTAAAATTACTTCTATGGTAACAGTACTATTGTAGGGGAGGTGGGAAGAAAGAAACTGCTAATGGTGATATGCTTGTGCATTGTTCTTGGACATTTTCAGACACTTTTTATATTTTGTGGGTTTTAATTTGCTGCTATATTTGCTATATTCTGCATATAATAGAAAATTAGGCCAAATTCTGCAACATCCAGCCCCTGGATGTTAGAGGCTGTCAGTGTTTGACAAAGTAGTTAGTCAAGTCATCACATTTACTTCATGTTGATAGTCATAGGAAGGCTTGTCTTATGCAAATGAATTTTGGATAGAATTTGTCTAACTCCAAACATTACATATGCCTGTACTGCTCCAATGGGTTGAAAGTAGAGAGAGGGAATGAAAAGGCAAGGGTTCAAGGTCAAAATGGTCATGTTCAGAATATACCTCAGATTACAACCACTGCCACATGCAAAATTCAATATATTTGTCCTGTATGCACAGCAAACAAGTTCTTATAGTGAAAAATCTAGATATTTAGATGTGCTTGATGTATTTCAAAGTAAAACTAGTAGAATAATAATTTTTGTAACTAGCACTTAAAAAATTGATGGGAAATACTGTGTTTGGAAATGGAATTTTAAAACTACCTCTGTGCCAAGCACACTGTACTTTTTCTTTGGGTTGAATGAGGTTAAGCAAAGGAACTTTACACAGTGCTTTGTTAGTGTATGCCACAAAAGTTCGGCTTATCTCTCATTCTTATGTTACATGCACTTCATTTAACTTTACAGTACTGTATAAATTGTGTATACACTGGACAAATTTTAAAATATCTAGTCACTAGTTATTAAAGGAGTTGTCAATGTATATTAAAAGTAGTAAATGTACACTTTAAAATTCACACACAACATTTTGAAAAGAACATATGTCTGTGAAATTATTACATCACATGTAAGTGGGACATGTGTCCCTGTGTCACATATAATTGGAAAAAATAAAGGATTCTAGGCCAGAATGCTCCTCCTTTGAGTTATAGCCATATTTATTTGTGAATTGTTACTATTCAACATTATGATTCAACATTACTATTCAACAGCACTATGGACAAACAATTCCATATAAGGAACGTCTAGTCTTTCTAGATATTTAGAAGTGCTATTTTATTTCTAGATATTTTTAACATACATAACATGTTTGGTAGATATTCTTCTGTTAAAATTAATAGTGCAGCTGAGGATGTAGCTCAGTGGTGCCACAGCCTGCCTTGCAAGAGCTAAGTCCTGCTTTTGATCCCTGGTACAGAAAAAATAGTAATAGTGAAATATTGTTTATTAGAAACATAAAGAGCAAATCACTCTGTTGAGTAGTACACATATAGTGCTGGCTCAGGGAAGGAGGAGGAAAAGAAAGTACAATTGCTTCAAATTGATGTGTCATTGGTGAAGCAAGTATGACAGTTTTCCCTATGTCTGTGAATTTTGTTTTACTTTGTTGTATATATAATTATATATAAAGGATAGAGAAGCCCTAATTTGTAGTATCTACTCTTTACAGATATTAAAGTTGCCAGTGTATGACAAAAGTAGATTAGTAAACTAAACTATTAGTACATTTTGTGTTAAAAACCACACGAAAAAGCATTCTTAAAACCACTCACGAAGTGGAACGGTTAAAGTCTCCTCTACTCATTACATAGCCAGATGTCTGTCCCTTGCATTGATATAGATGGAAAGAGGGAAGTTATCTAGGCCAGAATGTCCATATATGAAGATACTTTCAACTTACAGTTTTTGTTAGGTAAGTGTGCAGTTTATTCAGGGGTACAATATGTATAGTGGGAAACATAAGCCCTTTTTGAAAACATCTAGTTTTTCTAGATGTTTAAAAGAGCACAACACATGGCAAAAGTAGGAGGCAAAATTAGGTGCTTATAAGAACTTTTTTGTTATCTTTAGGAATGGTTGCATTTGGGGAGATAGAACATGGAGAGTATACTGACTGCTCACTGAGGGGAGAGAACACAGAGAAGGGTGGATTCTTCAAGTCAGGTTGTTCAGATTCCATAGATTTCACTGCTGGGATTGCTGGTGTGCACTGCCACTCTGGCTAGAAGATGATTTTAGATTATAACTTTAGGTTATATACAGATGTGATAAATGACATATTATTTACAAAGTTCATATATTCACAATACCTAATGAAGGGTAAACCCGAGTCATTTATAGGAAAGTGGATTCATCTTCAGACTGTAATATGAAGTGATAAATCAGAAAGAAAGCATGATATCTCTTATATGAGGAAGGCAAAATATAATAAAGAGTAAAATAAAATTTATATAATAGAAATTAGGGACTTTTGCAAAAGAGAAGGAGATGAAGAGACAGAGGGAGAGGAGAAAGAGATTAGGGGAAGGAAATAAAAAGAATGAAGATGTGTTATGTACATATACAACCTTCCCATGAGGAATATAATCATTATTGCAGTATGTTAAGATTTATATTTTGGTGAAACTGGTTGATGTGTGTTTAGCTAAAGGAGCACATAAATATGAATGCAGCTGGAACATACCTCCTTGCTAATATTTTCATAGCACAAATATGACAGTTCTAAGAATCAAGCTTGGCATATCTTTTAGATTTATGTCTCATTTGAAATTGAGCATTAATAGAATGTAGCATTTTAATTATAACTCTGTGTGTTGTCGTTTTTATCTGCAGGGAAAATTTTTGTCCCCAAAGACAGGATTATAATTTTTTCTAACAGATTGAGTTGGTGAAGTATATTATTAGCTATCAAAAATATTCATGTAGCTTGGGACTTTTGAATATTCATGATGTGTGAAAAACCATGATACACACTGTATTATATCAGTCACCCAATGGGGTATGTGTGTGTGTGTGTGTGTGTGTGTGTGTGTGCGTGTGTGTGTATACAGGCAAACCAAAAGGACACATCCAACTGAGCTACAAGACTGTTGTCAGACAGTTTAGTGTTTTTCACATCTTCTTCATTAAGTTTTTGTAATTCATATGTATCTAGGAATCTATCCATTTATTCTGAATTCTCCAATTTGTTTTTCTCATTGAGCTTATTGGTACATTTTAGGTATACAGTATAGTTACATTCATCATTGGGATCTTGTACCTTTACATGACAGGTCTTGGTTCTCATTTTTTCCCCTTATCCCTATTCTCCCTTCACCCCCTATAAGTATTTATGAATTCTCTGATTTATTACTGTATAGTTTCTCAGAGAAGTTACTAATAATCTGAATTTTGGCAGTGTCCATTGTGATGTCACTTTTTTCATTTCTAACTGGAATAATTTGGGTGTTTTCTTTCTTTTCATTGGTAAGTTTGACTAGGGGTTTGTCTATTTTGTTTATTCTTTCAAAGAACCAGAACCAGTTCTTTCACTCATTGATGTTTTCTGCATATTTTAGTCTCAATTTCATTAATTTTTGTTCTGATCTTTATAATTTCCTTTCTTGTTCTGGCTTCAGGTTTGGTTTGTTCTTGATTTTCTAAAACATTAAGGGCTATCGTTAGGTTATTTGGACTCACTTGGTTTTTTTATGTGGACATTTACAGCTATAAATTTTCATCTTAGGACAGATTTCATTGTTTCCTATAAGTTCAGGTGTATTATACTGGCATTATCATTTGATTCTAGGAAATGTTTAACTTCATCTTTGATTACTTCCATGACTCACTGATTATTCAGGAGAGTATTATTTTGTTCACATAGTTTGCATAATTTCTGTAGGTTTTTTCATTGGTTTCTAGTTTCATTGTAGTAATACACACAGGATAATATGAATCTTTTGCATTTGCTTAAACATGCTTTGGAGCAAGCGTATTGTCTATTCTGGAGAAAGTTCCATAAGCTGCCAAGAAGAATGTGTTTTCTATTGTTTTGGGGTGGAACACTCTTTAGTTATCTATTAAGTCATTTGTTCAAAAGTTAAGTTCAACCCTGATTTTTTTTATTCTTTCATCTAGTTGATCTATTTGTAGCAGAGGGCATGATTATATATGAATTAGTATATATATAATAATTATATGCAATGATTTTATACAAATGATTATATTTTTAATTGAGGTCCCTCATTATATACGTGATGGTGTTTATCTGATTTATTGTGCCCATTGGTGTTTGTTTTATGAAATTGGGCATGATGATATTTGGTATATTATGATTATAATAGTTGTCTCTTGTTGATTTGTCCTATTAACTAATATGTAATGTCTTCTTTGCCTCTTTTGAACAATTTTGGCTTGGAGTCTACTGTGCCTGAAATGAGGATCAATACTTTTGCTTTTCTCTGGATTCCCATTGCATGGAATGTTGTCTGGCATCTTTTGATTTTCATTCTGTGTTTCTTTTTTAATGAAAGATGCTTCTACACATAGCATATTATTGGATTTTGTTTTTTGATTCATTCTGCAAATCTATGTATTTCTTTTGATCGGTGAATTGCGTCCATTCACATTGAGAGTTATTACTGGAAATTGTTGACTTTCTTCTGTCATTTATTATTTTCCTGTTGCTGGTCACCTTCCTTCCTCTTAACTGCTCATCTTGCCTGGTGTATGAAATCTATTGGATGGTTCTGGCATTGCTAGCTTAATTGTCTCTTTCTAAAAGATCCTTGACATTTGGGGGGGGTTGGTTTGGTAGTCATAAATTTATCAAGGTGCTCATTGTCATGGAAATACCTTGTTTTTCCATTAATATTGAAAGATAATTTTGCAGGATGTATGTCTAGGTTAGAAATTATTATCCTTTAGAACTTGAAACCCTTAACTTCCAGCTCTCTTGTCCTTTAACATGTTCCTACCAGTACATGCATGACTACCCCCTCAGGTGGCTTGAGGTACAGTGGTTACCTGTTTAACATTAGATGATGGAATGCAAATCATAGCTGCCAGACATATGAATTATGACTGTGTCATGAATGTGTTTATGTTTGCATTGATACGTTTGCTATAATTCTACAAGATTTACCTTTAAAGGGCCAGTCATTGCTTTTGCTTAAAATCTTTTAAGATTCTGTCCCTGTGTTGGATTTCTGGGAATTTTTTGATAATATGGTGGGGAGAGTTTCTCTTTTTATCATGACTATTAGGAGTTCTTTATGCCTCACTTATCTGTACATTTAATTATTTTCCTATAAAGTCTTCTGATCTTATTTCCATAAATGCATTTTATGCTCTTTATGCTGTCTTCTGATTTTTCACTTATTTCAATTAATCTTAGATTTGTCTTTGTGACATGTAGCAGCTGTTGGATTCACTTTTCATGTTGTAGAATTTTCATTTCTTTTTACTTCAGTACCTCTGAATAACTGATATCTGGCAGCCACTCTATCTCTGGATCTGACATTCTATGCTCACATTGGTCATGTCTGCTGTACAAACTTTCAGTATAGATTTTAATTCCCTGGATTTCTGTTTAGAATCTTTTCATGGATGCTAAATCTTTGCTAAGGTTGTCATTCATGTTTTGTATCATTTTGTTTCACTTGACTTGCTTTTAATTAGTGTCTAAGCTCTCTGACCATTTTATATATGATATCCACTGTCTATTTAATTGTATATTTTGTGAGTCCACTGACCAATTATTGATCTATTTTAAAAAACCTCTGCTGTTATCCATTCTAATAATTTACCTGAGTGGCTTTTGCTTTCCTCCCCTTCAATCGATGCTCCCTAGATCTGCTTTGGTGACGTTGGGAGATTGGGGAGGCATTTTTCCCTATCTTCTCATGTTTCAAATATATATATTGCTTTATTCTGTTTTGTGCTGGGGTTTGTGGGTACATATAGTAGAAAGATTTTGTTGCTAGTATAACAATCTTTCTAGTTAGTCTGGTTTTCACTGATGTACTCAGGGCATGTCTAACTACAGTTCTTTGCCTATGTACCAAGATCTTATAACCTCTTTTAATTTGGGAAAGGAAGATGTAGTGTGATTGGCCCAGTTATCCAGAAATGAAATACAATATTGTTAATGTCACAAATGTAACCTGGATATTGGTATACAGAGGAAACCTATTGATAGCAACAACCATGAGACCCAGACACAAGAAAGTAAATCAGCAAAAGAAAATTATTCAAGACAAACTGAATATTTGCATACAAATGGAAACAATAAGGTACCACTCTTAATCATGCAAAGGGTATCTATAATTATAATATAAACACTAATACAAACCAAATATTGACATACAGTAAATATCTACTAAATGTGACCAATGGCCCCTTCAGCAAAGAGAAGCCAAGGAGCTCAGCCATGCAACAGGTGTGTACACAGATCCCTGCCTCTCCATGCAAGTCTCTGGCTGCTGGGCCATACCAACACCTGGATCCACACAGCAGAGGGGCAGAATGGAGGCCATTGATCTGACCCTCCAGATGATAGAGCAGAAGTAAACAAAAGAAAGAGTCCCTCAGTCTCCTAGATGAAAATAGAAGCCCACAGGAAAAGTAAAGAAAATCTCTGCATTAAAGGCACACCAGACCACCATGGCTGGTAAATTGGAGAGATCACCACCTCCCATCAGAACCTGGACTTCCCTCAGAGGGTAGCTGAAACCTGCAGTAGAAACTTGCAGAGCTAACCACAGAGGTCAGAGATCTGAAATTGGGCCTTTCAGTCAGAAATCAGCCAGAAATCAGCCAGAACCTCAGAGGTCAGCTGGTGGCTTGCTGAGACTAATTGACTTAGATTTGCATAGTTCTGCCCACACTGTCTATTGTGTCAGTAGAGACATACCCTGAAGGATGCTGTTTATTTTTTTCAAAGTATTTTTGTCTTATTTTTAATAATTTAAAGCCTGTTTACCTTTTCTTTTCTCAATTTTCCCCTTTTTATTTTCTTTTTTGTTTTCTTTCTCTCTCTTTCCCACCTTATTATTTCTCTCCCTTTTAGTTCCTGTCCTAATTTGAATTTATTTTTTCTTTCTTTTTCTTCTCTTCTCCTTCTCTTGATTGTCAGTAGTTTTAAAGGAAAGTGAATACAATAACTAGCTTCCCTATTGCTGTTAGGTTATTCTGTTCTTGTAGATGTCATTTTGTTCTGTCTTCTCCTCTCTTCAATAGCTTACTACAGTTTGTGTGATCTTCCTGTGCCCTCTCTCCTTACTTCTAACCTTTCCCTATCCTATCTATCTATCCCTCCATCCCCAACTTCTTCCAAGCCCCCATCCTGGAGGGTAAAATTGCTATATTGAAGAGTTTATTCACTATAAAGATATTTTGAGCTGGTATTCTATTGTGATTTAATTCACATGGTTAAAAGTGATAGAATAACTTCCAAAAATTGTCATTTTCTAAGCTGTGCTCAATGCTATTGTTTTTGCTGATTGTATCACTTGGGCTAAGGTGTTGTGTTTGATCTAGTTAGTTGTCCTTCCTGGTATTATGCAAATGAGAGTGGCTCAGAGTGATTAGAAATGTAAATCCTAAAGACCAAGTATATCTGGAAGATCAAAGTAAAACTCAGGAATTTAACCAAAGACAGTACCAACAAAAAAATTAGAATTGAGACATTTAAGCAAGACATCAACACAGACTCCCACCTCACCAAAAGCAAATTCTGATGGAAAAGTCGGATAGTCAACCACCTGGCCACCCTGAACTGATACCACAGAAAGTAACAAAACAGATGAATGAGGGTCTAGAAAATTCAAACCAAAAATAATTTATGAGATAACCACAGAGATGGTGAGCAAGATGAAAGACATGATTAGAGATTCTAGAACAGCAACAGATTTAAAAATAGATAAGTTCAATATCATGATGGAAGTCATGAATGCCCAGCATAGGAAATAAATGGAAGCCATGAAAACACAACATAGAAAAGAAATGGAATCCATGAAACAGATATACAGGATCTTAAAAGCTCTATTGAAAACATTCACAGCAGAATGAGTGAATGAAGATAGAGTATCAGATATAGGAAATAGGATTGTGGTCAGTGACCATGAAAAGAATGATCTCTTAAAAATGAGAAATTGTTCCAACAGCTTCTAAGTGATGCAAAGTATAATATAAGACTGAGAGGAGACCATGAAAAATTAGGAGGAAGTACAAATGACATAAAAAAAGTTCACAGAGTTAGTGACAGAAAACTTCCCAAACAGAGCAAAAGAATTTGACATACAGATAAGTGAGGCATATAGGACTCCAACAAGCCATGATCCAAAAATATCTACAAGTAGACATATAATAATCAAGATCCCAGAAACCCAACTGAAGATAAGAGTG
This sequence comes from Fukomys damarensis, assembly GCF_012274545.1. Lineage (NCBI taxonomy): Eukaryota > Metazoa > Chordata > Mammalia > Rodentia > Bathyergidae > Fukomys > Fukomys damarensis. The sequence goes on from NW_022900928.1 coordinate 82,836,586, forward strand.
CTACAAGCAGTTATAGAAAAGAAACAAATCACATGCAAAGGGAAGCCCATCAGAATCACAACACAAACCCTCAAGTCAAGGAGAGCCTGGAGTGAGGTATTTCAAGCTCTAAAACAAAATAGCCTCCAATCTAGACTGATGTATCCTCCAAAATTATCTTTCAAAATTGATTGGGAAATAAGATATTTTCATGACAGAGAACACCTGAGAAATTTTGTGAATACCAAATCAGCACTCCTGACAATTCTAAACAATATCCTGAAAAAGGACAATGCAAGTCACAAATCTATGAGGTCCCACAGAGCAAATCCATTAGGCAAGGCAAGAGATTAAAGGGAAAAGGGGAAAAATAAAAAAAAATCAACAACATGATAGCAACATGACAATAATAAGCCAATACACGTTATAACCATCAATGTTAATGGCCTCAATTTACTAATCTAAAGAAATATACTTGAAGAATTGTTAAGAAGCAAAATCAAACAATATACTGTATACAAGAAAACCACTTAATTCACAAAGAAATCCATAGACTGAAAGTAAAAGGATAGAAAAAAGTTCTTCCATGTGACAGGAGCCCAGAGAAAAGCAGGTGTAGCTATCTTATTTGCAGATGAAGTAGATTTCAAAACAAAATTAGTTAAAAGAGATAAAGAAGTCCACCACTTTCTTGTAAATGGAACAAATGAAGAGGAAGAGATGACAATCATAAGTATATATGCACCAAATATTAATGCCCTCAATGATACAAAACAAATATTAAGGGACACTAAAAATATTAATGCCTCCACCTATAGAAAGTAAATATTAATGGACATGATAAAACAAATAAGCACTAGTGTAATTGTAGTGGGAGACCTCAATAACCCACTGTTCTAAATGCACAGATCATCTAGACAAAAAAATCAAGAATGAAATAATAGTACAAAACCAAGCCTTTGAACATATGGATTTAGTAAAGATGTCTACTGAGTGTTCCTCCCCCAAAATCAGAGTATATATTATTCTTGGCTGCATACAGTTTATTCTTCAAAATAGACCACATGCAAGCTCATAGAACATGCATAAGTAAATGCAAAGGAATTGAAGTTATCTCCTGTATACTATCAGACCATAGTGCAATTAAATTGGAGACTAATACCATAAGAAACCCCAAGAACTTTGCAAATACATGGAAATTGAATAACACTCTCCAAACAACCAATGAATCACAAAGGAAATTAAAGAAGAAATTAGACAGTTTCTACAATTAAATGATAATGCCAGTACAACATACAGTTATCTATGGGACACAATGAAAGCAGTTCTATGAGCAAAATTCATAGCAATAAATGCCTATACTAGGAAAACAGAGTAAGCTCAAATAACCTAATGTTGAACCTTAAGCTACTAGAAAAAGAGGAGCAAGACAAACCCAAACCTTCATGCAAGTGAGGAATATATAAAGATTAGAGCAGAAATGAATGCAATAAAGACAAAGAGAATGATACAAAAAAAATCAATGTATTGAAAAGTTGGGTTTTTTTGAAAGAATAAATAAAACCAATAAATCCTTAGCCAACCTTGTCAAGAAAAGGAAAGAAAAGGTTCAAATTCATACAATTAGGATGAAAAAAGTGAAGTCACAACAGATGCTCCAGAAATCCAAAGGATCATCAATACCTACTTTGAAAACCTGTACTCTAATAAAATGGAAAATACAGAAGAAATGGACAGATTCCTATATATCTATATCTATATCTATATCTATCTATCTATCTATATATATATATATATAAATCTCTAAAGTTGAATGAAGAAAATATAAAAAAGTTTAAACACCCCATTTACATTCAGTGAAATTGAAAATGTAATTGCAACATTTTCAACAATGAAAAGTCCAGCTTAAAAAAAAAAAGCAGTTAGAGAAAAGAAACAAGTCATATACAAAGGAAAGCCCATCAAAATCAAAGCAGACATCTCAACACAAACTCTAAAGTCAAGGAGAGTCTGGAGTGAAGTATTTCAAGTTAAAAAAAATCCAACCCAGATTGATGTTTTCTTCAAAGCTATCTTTCAAAATTGATGGAGAAATAGATTCTTTCATGACAAAGAACAACTGAGGAACTTCATGAATAACACACACATGCTCAAAAAATTCTTAATATTATTCTAGGAAAACACAATGAGGGTCACAACCCCATGAAGTTTAATGGAATGAACCCATCAGGAAAGGCAAGAAATTAAATTCAAAGGGGGGAAATATGCAACAATAGGAAAATACCATGACAAGGATAAATCAGTGTGTATGAGTTATAACCATCAATGTTAATGGTCTCAATTGACCAATCAAAAGAGATAGGCTGGCAGAATGCAACAAGAAGCAAGATCCAACAATATGCTGCACACAAGAAACATACTCAATTAAAAAGAGTTTCGTAGATTGAAAGTCAAAGGAAGGAAAACAGTACTGCATGCAATAGGAACCTGAAAGAAAGCAGGGTTACTAAGCTATTTTCAGACAAAGTGGATTTCAAAACAAGAATAATTAAAAGAGACAAAGGAGGCCACTACATCTTGTAAAGGGAAAAATCTAAGAGGAAGAGATGAATATATATATGTATATATGCATATATATGGATATATGTGTATATATGTACATATATATATGTACATATACATACATATATATATACACATACATATGAATACTAATGCACCCAGCTACACAAAACAAATGTTAATGGACTTGAAAGATCAAATAAGCACTAATACAATTGTAATGGGGGACCTCAATATCCCACTCTCAAAATAGATAGATCAACTAGACAAAAAGAAAATCAGTTAAATACAAGAATTAAACCAAATTCTTGAACAAATGGACTTGCACGATGTCTACAGAGTGTTACAACCCCCAACCACAGAGTACACATTTTTTTCAGCTGTACACAGGTTGTTTTCCAAAACAGACCACATGCTAGCTCATAAAAAGTGCTTAAGTAAGTGCAAAGAAATTGAAGTTATCCCTGGAAAAAGCAAGATAAATCATGAGATATTTAAGGTTGTCTGTCTGACTTATTTCACTTAACATTATGATCTCAAGGGGGATCCATTTTCCTACAAATTACTTGAAATTATCTTTACTTATGGCAGAAAAGTACTCCATTGTGTGTGAGGCACTGTTTCTGCCCCTGTTCTCTAAACCTTCACTCCAGTCTGGGAAGACACATGGTATAATTTCTTTATAGAAGCATAGTTTTACAACTAGAAATGACTACTGAGGCCTTTTCATTTTAATTTTTTATTAAGAAATGTCCCTTAGGGAAGTGGGAGCATGAAACTGTCTAATTCCTTGCCTGAAATGGGAATAGAGAAGAGAAAATGTGAAGAAAACAAATCTCAATTAATTGATAACTATATGTAAAATATCCTTTAAAAAGAGTTCTACAAAAAATTAATAAATGAGATTATAATGAACAAAGGTGCTAAAAAAATGTCTTGTTGTTAGATTGAGAGAACTCTGACCTAGAGTAAGTCATTGAGCCCTCTGAGCCTTCGTTTATGAATCTATATATAATATATAATAATATGATATATAATAAAATAATATAATTTATAATATGTATATTATTTTATATATATATAAAGGGTTACTTCTTATACTCTTATTTTTTTCATTTTAAGGATTAATTGAGATAGGATATTTTGAGATACTAGCGTTTCTTCAGGCCCTTACTAGTTATTCCATCTTTGTTCATAGTTCTTCACTATAAACTACACTGTAGCAAGTCTGGGTGACCCTGATCTTGGTTTGCAAAGCTGCATGTGGCTCTCCCCTTGCAAATCATCCTCTCCCCTTGCAGGCCTGCTGCTGACTGGGACACTAATATCTTGCCAGGAGCTCTGTCCCCGTGAGCACCAGGCTCTGTACTAAACACATCGTGAAACTCATGAGCATCTCCTGAATCAATTACAGGGTCACATTTCACTTGCAGAAACAGCACTTTGGTGATGTTGTAGGGAATGAGCCTGGACACTGTTCTAGATCCCTGCAGGTGCCCTATGTGGTCCTGCAGCTCAGGTAGGGTTGCTGTGCTCGCACCAGCACTGACAGGCCCTGGAGTCCTTTCCAAGATCCGATTAGCCTAGAGCCAGTCCTGGTGCCAGGGCAGATTGATTCAAGATGTCACCTGGTGAGGGATGCTGTGCTCTCTCATTTCTGTGATGGAGCTACCAAGCATGGCCTGGGGGAGTGCGGGAGATTAATAATTCATTTCAAAGTAAATTAATAATGAAGTATAATAAATGTTGATTTCCTATGATATGGCTTGGAATTCCTGTGGAAAAATGAGATTTCCAAATGTTGATCTGTCTGACTCTTTGTGAAATGAACCCAAGAAAATTGAAGGCTGACAAGAGCAGCATTATTCCTGTGATGTAAGGTGTTCAGATCCTATGGAGACAAAAAAAGATCATGGGATTATAGAAAGGGCTGGGTCAGGAATGGCAGGTGAGGTCCAGTGGAATGACTTTTTCCCTTCTGGACCATTCCTGTCCTGAGCCTCATACACACAGACTTCTCCTTGCTAAATGATGAATACTATTATCTTCCAAGGCAGAGGCTCAGCCTAGTACGGACATGGGGCAGAGTCTGTGAGGGCTTCCAGTGGAGTGAGCTGGTGCCACTGTGAGGTGCTAAGCCTGAAGAGAGCAGCCAGGTGTAGTGGGATGGATATGTGGGAGACAAAGGTCAGGAAGGCTTTGAGAGGTGAATGGTCAGATGATGAGCCAGACTGGCAGAGCGATAAGTGGGTACCACTGGGCCTCACATGTGCTGGATGCTGTCTGCAGTGTGAACTGCGGTGAAGAAAACAAATCTCTTTTCACGTGGGGACCTTAAAATCTATTCTGCAAAACTGACATATTTGAGACAAGAACAGAAACTCCAGGCTCTTGAATATTCTAAATGTCTGGTGCCTCATATGGTGTGGGCTATTGGCTGGCTCATCACACAGTACACTGGGTAAGTAGCTTAGAGTGGGTTTTTTTTAAAGGGATCCTGGAAGATGAGAATCATTGCATCCCACAACGTTACTGTTGGCAGGGACTCTTTGAATCACAATTTCCTAGGTGATACTAAATATATTTTAAAGGTTTAATGTTTTCGATGTAAACTGTAGATGAACAAGTGGTTTTTATTTTATTATATTGGTCTATAAAGGTGTGTGGCTTGCTTGCCTACAGAGACCCTCGTCTATGTAGCAATATGAAGAAAAGCACACAAAGTAGCTTCTGCTCTTCCAGCTCTTCCAAGTGCTGGCAACTAAGCAGCTCCTCTACCCACTGCAGGGCTGGTCCTGGATAAATGGGCTTCATGGTCCTCACCCTCCACCTCTGCTCTGTCACTGATGGCAATAAATCAGCAACAGATGCCCCAGACCTGTGCTCTGACTGTGGAATGTGCAGTCACTGAAGACTGAAGGCAGGATTCCTCGGACACTTTTGTTCCACATGCTTTTCCACCTGGCCTCCACTTTCCTTTGATTGGCACAAGGGGTGTGGAGTGAGTGCTGGACCAAGATTCGAAGGTCTTTTAAATTATGAATTTTGAAACTAAACTATGCTTCACCACCAAGATTCTCAGCTGTTTTGATAGATGCTATGGTTTAATGGGTAAAATGAAGGGATTGCAATGCCGAGGAAAATATAGTTTAGGTTCCCACTTGTAGATCACCACTTACAAGTGCAGAGGTGAATGCAAATCAGGAAAATCAGAAGAAAAAGCCTCAGAAAGGAGGTTAGTAGAGAAGTGCAGACAGGAGATTTGGGGTCACCCACAGGGCATCTTCTGTCTTCTTGTGGAGCTACCAGGGTTTTATTTTCCTATAAACTCCTGAGCTGTACCCTCTCTCTTTCCCTATTGCTCCCTCCTCTTTCTCTTCCTCTTCTTCCTTTTCCTCCTCCTTTCCCTCTCCCTCCCCGCCTCCAAGGTGTGTGCTTCATTTCAGCTGACATTAGACCACTCATGAACGCGAACGCGCACACCGGTTTCTCTGGCCATCTTCCCAAGGTTCTGCAGGAACCTGACAGATGAGAGAAGCTATGTTTTCCACATAGCTGTGTACTAGTACACACAGGAGCAGGGGATATTGGATCTATTTAGAGGAAAATTTATAAATTATTTTTCCTTAAAAAGGAAAAGCCTAAAGCATAAACACATCCCCAAGTTTGGGAGCTCTGCTCCCTGCCCATAACACTTTTGCCCCAGGTTAGATCCCTCCCGGGAAACAGCACACTCTCCTCAGACTGTTGTGGAGAGAGTATAGGGCAGCTCAGCTCATTTCCACACTGCTGGACACTCCACAGCTAGGGGGCTGTGCCAGAGCGAGGTGCCAGGGTGAACCTAGTCACCTATGGTTCCCTCCTGTATGTGCTTTTGAAAGTGTTATAGTTTGCAACTTTTCATTTATTCCTATAATCTATTTTTTCTTTAAGTTCTATATAGAGGGTGACTAAGTTCCTTTTAAAAAAACTATAGACAGCCAGTATCTTTGAAAAGATACCATTTCCATCACTGAATTACCTTTGTGCTTTTTTCAAAATTCAGTTGTCTCTGTATGTAAAGGTCTATTTCCGGGCTTTTTATCCTCTTTCCATGGATCTATTTATTTGATTTATGACAATAGTACATTGATATGATTACTGAATCTTTATAGTCAGTTTTGAACCAGGTAATATTATGCCTTCAACTTTGTTTTATGCATTTGCTGATGAATTTTTAAATTATTTTAACATTCATATATTAGCTTGATCTAGCCTTTCCACAGTGTGTGTGTATGCAAAATATTTTATTGTATATAATATATATATATATAATTTTATTTACCAATTAAAAATGTTAAGAAATACAATCATTTGGTCAATTTCTAAAACAATATTTTTAGAATTTGGAATTGTATTAAATATGTAGATCAATTTGGGAACTTTGGTAAGAATATTGGGTCTTAAGACCCATAGATGTGGTGTATTTTCTCTTTTAGTTAGGCCATTTTAATTTCTCTCAGCAATATTTAATGATTTTCAGTATGTAATGTTGTACATCTTTCATTTGATTTTTTTCCAGTTTTTTGTTGTTTTTTTTTTTAATGGTACCAGGGATCGAACTTGTGCCCTTGCACTCGCAAGGCAGGTGGCGGAAGCACTGAGCCAAATCACCGGCCCATCTTTCATTGGACTTAATGCTAAGTGTTCCATACTTTTAAGTTTTATCCTAAATAGTGTTTAAGGTCCCCAATATTCTTTGTTTACAAAATACAATTCATTTTTGTCAGGAATAGGTTCTTTCAAATAGATTTTATTTAGAGAATATTTTATTAGTTTCTGTAATCAAACCATGTAGATAAGATCTTGCATATTTAACACAGTACTTTACCCCTGTACAAATGGAAAACAAATTAAGTTTAACATTTTAGACCAATATGCCTGTTAATTTCTGTACAATGCCAACTCAACACAGTAAACTGGGATAACTTTTTCCAAAGTCAACATCACAGTTGAAGTTTCTAAAAATTCAAATGATATATATATATATATATATATATATATATGTGTGTGTGTGTGTGTGTATATATATTTATATTTACATAAAAAGACTAATAATAGCAATATGTTATGCATCAATAGCATCAACAGCTTTTACAGGTTCTGCAGTCATCTGATCAAGATTTTAGAGACATCCAGCACACTCCATTAAAAAAAAGAAAGAAAGAAAAGAAAAATACCCAGAAAACTGCAGAGTTCTGTTATTGTTGTAGTACCTGGTTCCTATTTTTCTATTAGCATCTTAATCATCATCTGGAAAGAAAATATTCTACAGTAACATCATTAGAAACAGCTCTGATAAAGCGCGGTCACTATGTATCATAAAGCAGGTACAAGATATTTTATATTCACAAAGGTATGATATAGTACTGTCCTACATCTATAATACTAGAGGATACAATTAAAAAGGCATTATTTCAGACTTGATTCAACTTTTCCAGCAGAGGGCCCAAAGGATGACATGACACAGCTCTGTAAAGAAATGTACTTTCTTAGATTGGATTTCCTTTCATTAATGGTACAGTTCAAACATGACAGATTTGATAAAATACTAGTTAGGTTGAGTCTTGCTTGCCTTCAGTCAGTCATCTTTTATGAATCCTTTGTTCTTCCTGTTGTTTTGTGTTTACCCCAGTTTTTTTAAAAGCAGTTTTTAGCTGATGTTCATGAAGATAATTAGATTTTATTTTTAAAAATAATTTTACTGGGACTAAAGAGAATCACTATGTACCTGTACCCAGTTTCTCCCATTATAAATATATGGTATGGTATGTTAGCCACAATTAATGGACCTATAGCAATACATTATTATTAACTAAGCTTGTAATTTAGTCACATTTGCTTAGTTTTCCCCTAAAGTCCTTTGTCTGCTCCAGGATCCCATGCACAGTACTATATTACATTTAGTTTGCATATTTTGACTTCTTGTTGACTGATGGCTGCTCGGACTTTTCCTGTTTTAGATGACCTTGGCTATTCTAAAGAGAATTAGTCAGACACTTTGTAACATATCTCTCAATTGGGAATTGTCTGATGTTCTCAGAAAGAGACTGGGGTTACAGGTTTTTGCCAAGTGGCTCACAGCACAGGCGAGGGCCGTTCTCATCGCCTCACGTCAAGGACAGAAACAGTCAGCACGAGTCATCACTGTTGTTGCTAACTTTAAGCTCCTGGCAGAAGTAGTTTTCTTCAGGTTCCTCCACTGAAAAGTTACTATTCTTTCCCCTGTACACACTGCAGTCTCTGGAAAGACATTATCATGCACAGCCCACACTTCTGAAGAGTGGTTCTACTATCACTGCTTGAGATTGGAGAAGTTATATAAAGTATCTGGAATTTGTCACATCCTCTCAAATTACTATGTAGTCAATCATTTCTCTATATCCGTATGAATCTATAGTTATTTATTATATATTTTTAAGCCATAATACAATAACAATTTATTTTGTTGTTCAGGTTTTCTAGTTTTGGCCATTGGATGTACTTTCACTTGCCTCCGGGGTCCAGGTCCCCATCGATGTGTTTTTCTCCTGACTTTTTAAGTTTGGTTTAGTTTGGTTGTGTTTTATTAGCATTTTCTTATTTTCTGGGACTGCAGGAATGCTCCAAGTTTACCTTGTCTATTTCTTGCCCCAATCTTAGAATCAATCAATGCTCCAGAGAGGCCTGATTCTTTTCTGGAGAATGGCATTTAAAACAAAGATTTGAGGGCCAGGTATTTAGCTCAGTGGTTCTGCGGCCTGCCTCACAAGCAGGAGGCTCCGAGTTTGATCCCTGGTACCAAAAAATAAAAACCCCAATATTTGAAAATTAAACACAATTGACCTTGTGTAATGAATTTGTATCTTGCAAATCAGCTGAGCACATTTATTATCTCTGATATGCGTGTATTCTGGTTTTCATTTTTAAAACTCAGATAAGCATGCAACCTGTGAGGAAAGACAGTTTTACTTATTTCTGTTCAATGTGGATGTATTTTACCTGATTATTTTTGCTTTCTTAACTCTTTCAAAATATTGTTGAGGTAATAGCCCTATCCTGTTAGTAATTTAAGGAAACAGTGTAGAATTTTCATGATTGAGTATGATGTTACCTACAAGCTTTTCGTAGATTCCTCTCCTTATATTATCAGAGACATTTTTATTAGGATTGGATGTTGGATTTTGTTAAATTTTTCAGCATCATTTGAGATAGTCAAGTGGTTTGTGTATTTTAGTTTGTTCATATGATGAATTACATTGATTGATTTTCAAGTGTTTTCTGATATTAGATGCCTATATTTAGAGCTGAATTTTCCAAAAGACTGCTTTCATTTTAGATCCTGCCATATTTCAAGGTTTTTAGGCCACTTGTACTTCTGATTACTGACTACTGGAATCCAAGGGATTCCAAAATCTTCCTCAGATTCAACCACTAATTAGAATGACTCACAAAACTCAGGAAAGTATTATCATTATGGTTTTATTGGAAAGGATACAAAAGAAGATTGGGCACACATCGGTGACACACAGGGTAATATCCGAGATGGTCTGGAAGACAGTATTTCCACACTCTCTCCCTGTGTGGTCAAGGCATGTCACTGCCCTGCCACAACTCTGTGCTAACCAGCCATGGCGCTCCACTGGGCTGCAGTACCACATTTCTGTTGGGGTTTCACTGTAAAGCATGATGGACAGAATCCTTAAACAGGTAACTGAACACTGTCTTCAAATTTCTTGTCTTCAGAAATCAGCTTCTTAGAGACCCCATCCTCTAATCTCGTGGTTAGTCTTTCTGGAGACCAGATCCTTTCTAAGTCCTCTGTTCACTTAACATAAACTCAGGATTGATCCTGGGATTCATGAATAACAAAGACACTTGTTGCCCAGAAAATTCTATAGATGTAAAGTCTTGCTGTCAGGAACCAAGGGAAAAGCTACTTGAATCATTTATTTAACTATATTGTATTTTATTTATTTTTGTTTTTTTGAGATTGGGTCTCTCTATATAGTTCAGGCTGGTCTTGAATTCATGGCAATTCTCCTACTTCAGCATCCCAATGCTGGGATTATAGATTTGTGCCAGCAAACCTGGCAATCATTTACTTTAGAATACAGTGTTGTACAAAGTTCGAACCCTACTATAAATTCCACTGGGTCATGGTGTACTTTTATATATTGTTGGGTTTAATTTGTCAATTCTATTTAGAATGTCTGCATCTGTTTTCATGTAGGACAGTGTTTTTAGTTTTATTTCCTTTTAATAGTGTAATGGCATGAAAGCAATTGTGACTTCAAAATCTCCATTGGGAAACAGACTATCCTAGGGTTTTTGAGGAGTGTTTGACAAATTGTTATTATTTATTTTTATGTCCTTTATGGAATTCACTAGTTAAGCTATCTGGAGCTTCAGTGTTCTTTGTGGGAAGGTTTTTAAGTACAAATCAGATTTCTTAAATAGACACAGTTATAGAATTGTTCTTTCATTATCTCCAATAGCTTGCATCTTTATAGTACTTTCACGATTTTATACTAGTTGTGAAAATTATTGGTATAAATTAATTCATAATATTCCATTATTATGCTTTTTACTCTGTAATTTATAGCAGTATCACCTCTTTTTTCCTTCATATTGATAATTTACTCTGATTGGTCTGGTGAAACTTTAATACAAGATTTTTATCTTATTTTAAAAACATTTGTATTTTCACTGTTTAAAAAATGTTTTCTGTTTCATATTTTTTTCTCTGATATATCACATTCCTTGTTTTCAAATTACTTTGGACTTAATGTGATGATTTTCATTCAGCTCAAAATAGTTTCTAATTTTAGTTTTTATTTCTTTTTTGGCCTGAGGGGCTATTTATGACTGTATTATTTAGCTCCTAAATAATTGGAAATATTCAAGTGATACTTCTCTTATTGATTCCTTATATAATTTCATTGTAGCCAAAGAATATCATATTGTTTTATTTCTTTTTAAATTGATTGAGATTTTTCATGGTTTATCATATGGTCTATATAGGAAATTTTTCTTGGTGTAGTAGAAAAGAATGCTTACCGTGCTATTTGGTGTGTAATACTCAATAAATGTCAATTTGATCAAGTTGGTTGATAGTGGTTTTCAAATTTTCTATATCCTCATTGTTTTCATGCTTTTTCTATGAGTTATTGATAGATGATAATAAAAATATAATTAAACTTGTAGGTATTCTTTTCCTTGTGCTTGCAACAACTCATGCTTCAGACATTTTAAAACACTGTTCCTAGTTATAAAAATGTTTAAAATAGCTATATGCTTCTGATAAACTCTCATTTTTCTCATAATGGGTTATATATTTTTATTTATTTGTATGCAAATAAAATTTTACAAATACCATTGTTAATTTTACATTGTTATATTTTTCATTCTTGTACATAATATCTGCCATAGTTTTAGGATGCTGATATTTTACTTGAAATTAATGTGTTCATTTTGGGCCTTTTAATTTTTGTTTTTTTTTTAGGCTGGTCAGTCTAGTGGAAATTACTTTCTACTACTGAGCCACACGTCTTGACTTATACCCTCAGGTTTTCCAGTCTGGCCAGTGGACATAGGCACAATTCCTTTTCCTGTGTGAATCTGGACATGGTTACCTCAAGTTCTTCTGTATTGTTATCTCCCTAAGCTCAGGAAACCTCCCCTAGCTCAATCACCCAGCTTTTTACTTTTAATACTAACTAAATAAAGTAAATTTTCTGAGGAGAATTTAACTAGTTTTTTTCAAAAGCAAATGTAAATTTTCTATCCTTCTGTAGTCTCCAACCTTTGAATGCTTTTCCAGAACAAGCTGGATGTATGAACAGGACACATCCTTCTGCCATAGCTGCAGTGACAGGAGGACAGATGGCTAGGAGCTCAGCACCAGACTAAGGGGGTGACTTGTGCCCTGTTGCTGAGCTCCTCTGAGGCAAGGCTCAGCCTTCCGGAACATATTGATTATACATTCTAGGAGTTTTGATGTAGATTCCCTTCCTTCTCTTTTAAGCAAGAAGAGGTTTCTTGAATAAAGACATTTTTAATGATTGCTTTCTAATCTGTGTGCCCATAATTTTTTGCTTGCCTGAATGGACAGGATGGGACTTTCAGTAAAATGTGAAATAGAAGAAGAGAGAGAGAGAACATCCGACCTTATTACCAAGTAAAATAGTTATATATTGCATTACAATTAGAACACAACATATAAAAATTGTGCTGAGTTTAACATAACATTCCCCAGAAATATGTCCCTGCATAATTATCTTAGAAAATAGAAAGATGTCAAAGCATCACTTCTAAGCTGTAAAAGCAAAACCAAGGTTAACGGAATGAAGAAAGGAAGAGAGAGAAGGGTGGAAATCCTCCTGCTGTCACACATGTTAAGATGCAGTATTAGTAAGGGTACAGTATGGACAACTTCATGTCAGTAAGCCGAGCAATTTAAATTGGGATAAGGGGAAAAAATAAGAACCAAGACCTGTCACGTAAAGGTACAAGATCCCAATGATGAATGTAAGTACTGTATGTTAAGGGGAAAAAATAAGAACCAAGACCTGTCACGTAAAGGTACAAGATCCCAATGATGAATGTAACTGTACTGTATGCCTAGAATGTACCAATAAACTCAATGAGAAAAAAAATTTAAGTTAGGTCAGATGTATTCTTAAAGGAACATAGAGGAATATATGCAGCCATATTTGTGTAGAGTTTCTTGTTTTTCCCAGAGTAGCTATTCTCTTCACAATCTGTGCCACTTGAAAAGATCTGTTCAGAATTCTATGTTTTCTGTAAGTATCCATATAGTTCATGGAGATTATACCTGAAGAAAAAGGAGAGTGAAGGGGGAAGAAAGGGGAACGAAGGGGAGGAGGAAAGGGGGAAAGAGGAGGGGGGAAGGGCTGGGAGACGCTAGAGCAGAGGGAGGAGGAAGGGGGGGAGGAGGGAAAAGTGATCTTTCCTTCTGTTTGCCATTCCCAGGGCTTCACCCTCTTGTCAGAGAATAAACAGGCTGCAGGAATTATCAGTTACCCACAATTAGCTCTTCTTGCTGAAACCCTACTTTATCTTTCCTCTGTCTTGTTTTCACCTGCACGAACTTGTTTATCTCTAAATTCTGTCCGATGTGTTTATTCCATAGCCTGAAGATTCAAAGAACAGGATCAAGAAAAATTGTGAACTTGCTCTTTATCTAGATGTTTTCATTGCATGTCTGTTCCGAATACTTGTCTAACTCTCCAATTAGAAATCAGAAAGTTTCGGCATTCCTTTCAAGTGAGTGTTTCTCAGCATCATCATTTGCTTCTAGCTTGACTGTCTACACTCTTTATATTTCTCTCTATATAAAATTTATTTGTATACTGGTTGCCTCAGTATGTACATTTTTTTTCATTGAGTTTGTTGATACTTTTAAAGTATACAGTATAGTTACATTCATTGGGATCTTGTACCTTTAAATGACAGATCTTGGTTCTTATTTTTTCCCCATACCCCTGCCCTCCCTTCATCCCTCCTCCTTTCCCTATTTACAAAGACTTTGTTTCCATTTTTTCCTTTTCTCATATTTTTTTCTTTTACCTTATTTCCTTTCCCCTACCCTTCCCACTTCCCCTACACCTTTAGCCCTTTTCTTCCTACTTCATATTGTCAGTTATACAATTTGGGTCTTATTTACATTTTAGTGTTCAAAATTAATAGCACACTTTGAAATAAACTACTCTATGCAAGACATTTGAACCTTATATTTCCATTCCTCTCTCATAGCTTTTGTGTTATTGTTTCTTTTTTTTTCCTCATTGAGTTTATTGGTACATTTTAGGTATACAGTATAGTTACATTCATCATTGGGATCTTGTACCTTTACATGACAGGTCTTGGTTCTCATTTTTCCACCTACCCCTGTGTTATTGTTTCTTATGACTGCATACATGTTATATAAATTTCAAGTATATTACTGTTATTTTTGCTTTAGTTTAATTTTTATAAAAAATCAAAAATAAGCCTGTAATTTATATTTTTATTATTTTATATATGAACACATATGTATAATAAGTAAAATTAATATCTGGTATAATATTATTTTTTCATTAAGTTTATTGGTACATTTTAGGTATATAATACAGTTACATTCATCATTGGGATCTTGTACCTTTACATGATGTATCTTGGTTCTTATTTTTTCCCCATTCCCCTGCTCTTCCTTTACCCGCTTCCACCCTTCCCTATTTACAAAGACTTTACTCAACCATAGAGAATGAGAGACTAGAGACATTTATAGCTAAGTGGATGCACATTGAGACCATACTTTTAAGTGAAATTAATAGGATAAACATGTGTAAATACTGAATAGTTTCTCTAGTATGAAAAACTAAACGTTTAAATATGGATCAAAATGTATAATTGATATTGTATAATAGTAAGAAAAGATCTAAAGGAGTAGGGGATGTGGGAGGGGTAGGGGAAAGGTAAGAATGGTATAATATTCTTTAATCCAGCAGGTATGGAGAAGCACATTTCCTCAGAATGTTTTGTTTAAAATGTCTTTATTTTGTCTTTAATTTTGAAGAATATTTTTTTTAGATATTGAATTTTAGGAATTGAATTTTATTTATTGAATTTTTCCTTTTAGGAATTTTAATATATTTGCAATATCATTATTCAGGATTGCATGGTTTCTGTTAGTAATCTACAAGCATTTTAATCATTCTTTTATTTTAGTAAGTCATTTTTTTCTTGCTAGTTTCTAAGATTTCTTTTTATTACAGTTTTTAGAAATGTGATTATTTAAATAATTTGATACCCTTTTAATATGATTTTATTTTTAACTAATTTTCACTTTTCAAAGCAATATATGTATATCTGACATGATTTGAGCAATTTGATTATAATGCACCCTAGTGTGGCTTGTACTGGATATCTGTTGGTTGGGTTTTAGTAGATTTTGGGTGTTGTTCTACATGATGGTGACCCCAAAAGTCCAGTGCCTTCAGTCAGTCTGAGTTCCAGGCCATCTCCTTGCTCCTGTGGGACAACTATATCCTGCCTAGTTTTCTTCTCCCTGCCTCTGGTAGGAATGGGACTTCAGAGATGGTACTTTCTCTCAGGCCTCATAGTCCTATGCACTGTATGTTCTACTTTGGTGCAGGGAACTATTGTTTCTTCTTATTTAGTTCTCTCAGTGTCCAATCTGGTACCAAGGCCAGAGGCTTTTGGAATTATTGACTAAGGACCTATTGGTTGGCTGCCACATGTGCACATTTGGAAGGCTCTGCTTACCACGAGCCTTGTGAGGTACACATATAGCAGAGGAGGCTGCCTATAGGTAAGAGACCTAATCTTGCCTTTCGGGCTGCTAGGTATGTGTCTGGTAGCTTTGCTCACAGGCACCATCAGATGAGGCCCTCTCCATTCATCTACTCACCCACTCTCCAGCTGACTCTGTTCTTGCTCATTTGGACCTCTACCTGGAAAGGAACACATTAATCCTCAGATTTATTAAGAATATGCATCCCTGCAGAAACTCGGGGCAGTTAAAATGACTGGGACTTGAGGTGATCCTCATGCTCACTGGCTCTAAGTCTTTCAGCAGAAGTTTCAGTAGGATTCTGAATTTGGCCACTGGGGTTAGCACTCAAGGTCAACACAAATGAGACAGATGGCAAGAAAAATAGATACCACAATTAATAAATGAAATAGCTTTATTCATTAACCATTTCCATGTTAGATTAACGAAATATATGTTTATTGAAGACCTGCCAGGGGAAAGCATGGGATGGTGCTGTATATACTCTAGAGTATAAGACCATTGGAATATCTGACACCTTAGAGTTTATAATTTAAAATCTAGTAGAACAGACAAGCCCTACTTTAATATCATTTGTCAATGAAATTGACTTTGTTACATTAATAAATGTCATTTTTCCCTCCTCAGAAATCTTTTTGTTATGTATTAGACCAGCAGTGGTATAATCCTCAAAATCATCTGAGATACCTTAGCTTCATATGTTCAAATACACCTTTGATCAGCTAAATTCGCTACTGATTCCAGAGTGTGGGGCTGTCACATCCTGGAAATCCATAGATAAAAAGTTAGATTATTGAATCCAAGGACTTCAGACTCCAAACTATGTCAAGGCACTTCTTGAGGAGACACTAAAGGCATGATTCTACTGCTTTGTAACCTCCCCTGTGGAGGACACTTACAAAATAAAGCCATTCCATTATATTACATAGCCCTCTATACCAAGGAAGCCACTGCTCCCAGTTAAATGTCACAACCAGAACATGAAGCATTCTGTTAATCTAACATGACTTTAATTTTCAATGGTCAAGAAGTTTTTATCTTTCCCACCACAAGTTTAAAGTGATAGAACCCAATAGTGTTAGGATAAAAGAGTATTATTTTCATCTTTAACATCATTTAATGTGAATAGAGAGTGCCAACATTCAGCAGAGAAAAACAAGAAACAATCCAGCCTCATTTCTGAAAAATAAACATATCTTTCTGCCTCTTTATTTGCTCCTGCAAGCCAGCTGCCTTCTCCAGATGCTGCTCAGAATGTTAGTAAAAAGCTAACAAATTCATGGAGAAAACAGATTACTTTCATTGAAAAATAACTGTCTATTTATATGTCTTTCTCTTACACTTCACAAGCACTCCTCAGAAGTCAAATATCTCCCTCTCTGCAGGGCTTTCCTGGAGCTTTTGTCCATGCTTGGCTCAGTAAGTATAGTTATACTGGCTAGTACCTACCTATCTGCTGAAGTCTGGAGTCCCATTAGCCACGTGTCATCTCACAAGGTCACTCATTAGAACTGGTTTTTCCACTGCCATGCTTCCTTTGTTGTTGTTGTTGTTGTTGTTGTTGTTGTTGTTGTTAAGCAGGGTTAGTTTTAGTTGTTGATGCAATCAGGTTTCTTTCTTCCCTTCTTTCTTCTCTTCTCTTGCTCTTCAAGTAGTCAGCACTGGTGACTCAGAATAGATAGAGCAATAATGCCTTGAACATTGTTCTGTAAGATGTACAAACCTGTAAGATGTACCAAACTCAGATTTCATCAAGAAGTAGAGAGGAATCTTTCTTGTGTTTGAGGCAGGGAGAGAAATTCTAGGGCTACTTCCAGTTGGCTTTGATTCATAGGCAGCTTTGGCTGTGAGGTCTCAGTTTAAAGTTTAGCATCAAAGTTCAAATTCTGGGTATAAAGTCTCTTAAACTTTCATATGATGTCGCCTTTTTGATGGTCGAGTTCTGAAGTATGCAGGGAATCAAATAAGCAAGAGATAAGAAATGTGTGAGAGCAACCAAGCGAGCTTTGATAGCTCTTCATGAGGACTGATCCTAAATCACCTCATGGAGTTTCCACTTGGTCCCACCTTTTAATATCTCCTAACATAGATTAAATTTCAGCATGAGTTTTGGAGGGGACAAACCATAGTACCGGGTACACACACACTCTGCCAAACATACTCATGTCATGGTGGGAATGACTTTGGAGTGCTAGAGTGGTGTCCAGCAGCTCAAAACAGGCCTGTGTATCCCTTCCCCAAAAGATGACAACACAGTTTTCACTGTTTGCATGAATCACATCTATGGATTGTGCAAATTTAAGAACTCAAAAGCTATGTCAGAAATTTGAGTGCTGAAGACCAGAGGAAATCATTTAAATTTTATTTTCACATTAAAAGGCCTAACTTTCTGATTCCAGAAAGTCCAATAGAAAGACATTAGACATTGGACAAAGTGTGTTAGATTTCCTTGTAAAGAGAACACTGTTTCAAAATTAAGAGCTCATCTGTGTCATCCTTCATCCTCAGTAGTAGAGTCAACTAAAAGGAGGGAAAGCTTCAGCTCCTTCCTCCAGAAAGTGTGAGGTGTGGGCATCACAGGGAAGAATCTGCCCTTTGTGTTTAGGGTATTGGGTTGAGAGGAGAAAAGGAAAATGAGAAGAATTTATGTGGGTTCCCACTGCTAAGAGACTATAGGAAAAAGAAATGCAGTAAGAACTGCACATGTCCTGTGGTGCCCATAGTTTGTATCCTAGCCCAATGTCAGATAAAAATATATTCCCAAAATAGCCTTCTCCTCAAGATAGAGAGGAATGACCCCTCTGATTCTCTCAGTTTGACAACAACACCTCAAGGAGCACAATGGGAAATCCTCTGATATACTCCACGGACCAAAGACTTCAAAGACCAGGGATGTGTTGGACATTTAAAGTGCTTCTAAGGCTGCAAGGAGCAATGCACTATAGATCACTACGGCCAGGCCTAACTTACCTCCTCCCTTGGAGGGTGTGGTGGAGCAAGGCCCGGCCTAGAAGAGGAATATCTTCCTTCCCACCCCTTCACCAGAGAAACATCAAGCATTATCTCCTACAGACCTTAACCATTCTCCCGGTTCCAATCAGGCCTCCCCTTTTGGTTTCCTTATCTACATTATAAATAAAGGTGCTGAGGATGCAAGCCAACTTTTTGTCTCATCAGGAGGAAGAGTTTTCCACCTGGCCTTAGCTATGTAAGCTTTACTGTCATCTTTGTCTTATTCTTTAAATTTCTTAGTCTTTCACCATTATTTCTTACTCGGTGAAGAAATTAGCCTTTAGCCACGAGGGCCATGGCATAAGTCCAGGGAAAGAAGTCCAGAAAACCAGGGTAAATGGTGAGTAAAGGAGAAGCAAGAACTCCCTGCCTAGTGTGGTTCAAAAAATAAAGGTATTCAGGTTCCTAGCAATAACTCTTTAATCAAATTGAAATTTATATTCAAATATCATGTTAAATACTGCTGTTCAGAATGTTCCATTTCAGTTAAAGCTCATGTTACTTTGTTTTGTTTTTATAAATGGGAATTATGTGAATACAGACCAGTTTCCAGCTATTGCTGAGAGGAGGGGTGGTTTCATTTAAATATTTAATATGCTCTGGGCTACCCATTTCATTTCTTTATTACCAAGTTTTAATAATCAGTATAAGGAGGACTCACATAGACTTTTCTTTCTCCTCTATGTGGAAGGAAAGTTAAAAGAAATTGTAATAACAAGTTTAGAGTGATCATATGTGAGCAAAGGTAGCACAGCAACAATGTCAACCAACACTTAAATCACAAGGCTTCAGTGAGCTTTCCATTACTGTGGCAAAATACCTGAGAAAACTTGGGGAAAGTCTTACAGTTTCAGAGGTTTCAGCCTGTGCTCAGTTGGTTCTGTTGTTTTAGGCTGTAGGGCACAGAGCTCATCGTGGGCACATGTTGTAGAAAAAGTTAATTCACTTCCTGGCAGTTGGGAAGCATGGACAAAAAAAAGAGGTGGGACTGAGATCCCAATATCCCACAAGGACAGTACTCCAGTGACCACAGACTCCCTTCTGGAGATCCCAACACCTTACAGTAGTGTCAGAGGCACGCAACTGAGCCATCAAAACTCACAGACCTTGAAGACTCATACTTAGCAATGCTCACAGTCAGAAAGTTTAGTTTCTTCTACCAAGGTGTTCTGAAGCTATGGAACTAAGATAAAAACTCATTTGGTGCTTTGGTAGATTTTATGACAAGGAGTAAAAGGAGAGGGTAGGGGAATTTAGCAGAGCATCATTGTAGACCAAGTCTGGGCATAAACATTTGGACTATCTGAAGTGGTGATTCCAAACACTAAGTTATTATTACCTGAAAGATCTGTTCTGTATTTCTATGTGCATTAACTCATCAGCTCTCCCAAGAAAATCCTGGAGGCAGGTCCTGCCATTAGCCTTCTTTAGCATATAAAGCAATTAAGTCATCAGGGGTTAAAATATTCTAAGGTAACCTGGTGAGAATTGGATGAGGAAAACAAAATTCATATTATTAAGCCCCATGCTAGTCCTCTGAGACAAAAACCTAAAGGGTTGAAGATTTAAACATGTCTTTAGATTATATGCTTAGATCAACATTGTCAAAATAGTATCTGAAGATTTATATATATATATATAATAAAACATATCTTAAATATGATAAATAACATTTTCATAATCTATTCTTATATAAATGAGTGTCTTTTAGCTTATATTTCAATGCAAAGGAAGTGCTCATTTGGGTTTCTCTTCACTAATATTTGGGAGTTGTAAATCAGTATTTGAAAGAAGTATTAGCCTATTATTTTCCTTGACTGTACCATGTTTACCAGATTAAGTCAATGTTATAATTTCTTTATAAAAATAACTGGAACAATTCCTTTATGATTTGACTGGCAACACTTATTGTAACATTGATATCATCTAATCTTTGAAGGTTTATTGGAAGTCACCAACCATCTCACCAAATGTGAAACCATTTGGGTAATTTTCATGTATGTGCATGTATGTAGGGGATATAATTTTGATTATTTTCTCTATTTCTTTTATTAGAATTAATCTAAGCTTTCTAAATATGATGGGGTCAATTTCAGGAGCTCGTATTTCCTAGGTAATTATCCATTTCATGTAGTTTACACATTTTCTTCTCTAGATATGTGCCAATACTCCATGTAAAAATGCTCTCTATTTTAATATTAACTTCCCCCTACTCACTTGCTGGCTTTCAATCTTTGTGCTTCCATCCTTTCTTTTGATGAGTGGTCAGTGATTTTGTTGTTGAATTTTTAATGGATCTACCTCCTGATTTTTGTCTTCAGCTCTTCTCTTTTATTTGTATATGAATTATTCTTGTTATTTGTTTACCTTTTTAAGTTGGAAATGTAACTCATTTATTTTCAGTCTTAGAATGAAAATTTTTTAAAAGTTCGAGGATGTGGCTGGAGACTAGGGTCTGAAATAAGATAAATAGTGTGAAATTCTTGGTAGCAGAAATAACTACAGGATTGGTAAAAACAGGAATGTCTAATACATCACCTTCTTGATTTAATAATTAATTTTGTTTGTTTATTGGTGAGTTCAAGTGTATTGTGACTATCCCTTGAGACTCACCACTCCTCAGCAAGTCTCTACACATAATTAAATCTCACACTGATGTTTTGGAATAAGCAAGAGAAGGGTAGAGAGAAGACAGACAAATTGGGTGAAGGGGAGAAGACATCATGGGCCCATGGGTGGGCTGGGCATTGTACTATGCACACAATTGAAATAGAAGATATCAGATTTATACTTAAATATTCAGAGTATTTGGTGATGTCTTAGAGATAGCTCACTTACTAGGTACTGCTTTCACAGACTCTCTCTTTAACATGAGAAGTGTTATTTACCTTCCTACCTCCAAGATTTGAGATCAAGTATCTGTAAAGAATCTAATCCTGACAGTCACTTTGTTTTGTTATTCATTTTTTATTAGTTTTGTTTGTAGTATATTATATTTTTTGGGGAGGGGCCTGTGCTGCCTTCCTCTGACTACACAAGATTATGGGACAATGCAGTCTACTTGATAAATGGACATTTACCTATACTTCTGAGGAAATCACACACAGCTGAGAAGTTGGCAGAGGCTCTTCAGTGATTGTCAAGCTGAAAAGTCCTGATATATTTTTCTTATTCGAATTACCCAAATATCAATTTAGTTTTTTTTAAAGGTAAATTCTGCCTCTTAAGCTCTTTCTGAGTAATCAAAACCTATTAACCCATTCTGCATTCCCAAGTGATTAGTGGGAATACCTCGGTCTGGGCTATCCGAGGGTCAACTGATATGTATCAACAGCCAGTGGTGTTGTGGGGGGGGGTGCCACCCCAGGCAGCACATTTGTTAGGGGCATTATTGACCAAAAGGAAAATTATATTGTGACAATTTACCCTATTTTAATACAATGAAGATTCGAGTACACAGAAATGTGGATGTTACATCTGCAGTTAATTACACTCTTACAATGTTATCTCACTTTTTACTAAATACACTCTTGGTAATATTTTATAAAGAATTCTTTAAAAATATTATTTCTAATTTGATTATTAGTATTTCCTTAATGATGTGAAGCATATGATATGTAGACCTCCAAATAATATAAGGGAAATATTATAACTCCCAACCTGCTACATGTCTGACTCACCAAGTTCATGTTCTCTAAAATGGAAGAATGAATTCTGGGAACAGAAGTAAAGAGTAGGAAGAATTTATTGAGAGAAAGATAGTTTCTAAGACAGACAGAAGAGGGCCCAGAAAGTGGTTGCTCAATGACCCCATTATGCAAGGGTATTTTATTGAGTAAATCCATGAAGGGACAGGGTTTAAGGTGGGACAAAACCGTAGACAACTAATAAGATTAAATGCACAGTTACTTAGGTAATATTTGATCCAATGGGAAGTCACTAGGTGGGTATGAGGTAGTATTGTAGGTAGGAAAGTTAATTAGATATCTTATAGCTGGTTATGCCCTCATGGAGCCAATGGAGGACAGTTGAGGAGCCAACACAGAGAACAATCAAGACGCATTCACTGAAAGCCAGCATTGTAAAAGAAGAAATACTACCATACCCAGGTAGGATGAATAGCAATGATTGATATTCTAAATAGGTATCAATCACCTGGATAGGGAACCAAGATCTTACCCATCCTTTCCTAAAAATCTCCCTGACCAAAAATCCTTGTTTGCATGCATAACTTGCTACCCCATTTGATCCCCATCTAATCAATATTACCTAATCAATTATACTTGAAATCTTATTCTTTGATCACAGTTTTGTCCACCTTGTGATTTCTCACTGGATCAGTATTTACTGAAGCAACTGTACTTGTAATCTCATTATTTGACTATAGTTTTGTCCCACCTTGAACCAACTTCATCTTGTGGCTTTTTCTCATATAATACCTTTGAAAAGTAGGGTGAGGGGGTAACTCATTTTCTGGTCCCCTTTCTGTCTCTCTTAGACAGAAACTATATTTCTCTCAATAAATTTTTCCTACTCTTAACCTTCATTGTTTATAGAATTCATTCTTTGACTTTAGAGAACAGGAACTTGAGTTTCATATATCTAGCAGGTTTGGGAGTTACATTTATTTCCCCTATATCAATCAGTAGGATAAAACTATGGCCAACCAATAACATTAAAAGTGTAGTCACCTAAGTAATATTGATTAAATGGGGGATCAAATGGGAACCAAATCAGGTAGCAAGGATTTTCCTGGAAGGGATGGGTTAGGAACTTTTCTAGGAAGGGATGGGTTGAGGTGATTGATACCTATTTAGAATAGCAATTCCTGCTGCTCATCCCTATGGGAAGTACATACTTGTAGTTGTTCCTCTTTTTCTTGAAGGCTTGCCTTCAGTTCATGTGCCTCCAGCCACAATGGTCCTCTGTATTGCATTCTTTGAGGGGCCAGCCTTGCCTGACTGCCTATAATATTTCCAATTAACTAAGAAATTATAATAATAATCTATGGTTCTTTTGAATTGCATTTGATGTTAACCTAAGGTTTCCTATGTGAATCTGAACTTAGCAATGTCTCTAGCTGAGAGACTGCTTATGCAGGAATTGTACTGAGTGGTTTCCTAAGCCTCTGCACCCTTGTAGCTGCTTAGTACAATCATGTGTAAGTTACCACACAGCTAGAGCTGCTGCTGCATTCAATTGCTGTGCTGACTGATGAATGGTCTAGAGTAGAGATTTGTAACTAGTTCTGGTCCTCATGAACACATTTTTCAATCTGTAAGATGTTGTGGAAATTTTGTGGCATAATTGTATTAAACTATATATTTAATATAATGAAATCTATGCAAATTATCTTAATTTTCTCTGTTGGTCATTTTTTCTTTTTCAATGTTTACTCTAACACTGTAGGTTACTGTATTTTTATTTAATAAATAATTGTAAAAATAACTATCTGCATTTTTCTCTGTCATTTTAATTTTCTGTTTAAATAGGATAACATATTTGGATATGTTAAGGACAGCAAATTGAAGGATCACCAGAGTGGCATGAACTCTAGCTACACCATTGTGAGCAGCACCACCCATTTCACTTTCTGAGTCGAATTAGAGGGTCTGTCACAAGCCACTTGGATTCATAAGTGCAAATTTATCTGCTCACTTACCACATCAAAGGAGGCTATATATTTGGGTAAAAAGGAAAAAGGGTTTACTCAAAGATAGCACCAAGGAGACAGAGATGCTCATTTGCCCATCTTAGCCTATGAAGGTGGGCAAGGGTATTTCTCAGTAAGGAGCAGAGAGGAGAGGAGCACAGAAAGACACTGCAAGTCTCCACACTTGGTTTATCACTCCCAGCAACCTTCACATTATTGTCCCTTTTATTGTGAAAAGGAGACTGGGATCGTACCTTATCTGGTGGCACTGATATAGGGGAAATAGATGTAACTCCTAAAACTGCTAGATATCCAAAATGTGAGTTCCTGCTTTCTAAAATCAAAGAATGAATTCCAGGAACAATGGAAGAAAAAATTATTGAGAGAAAGATAGCTTCTGTCTAAGAGAGACAGAAGGGGGACCAAAAAATGGGTTACCCTCCTGACCCTGCTACTCAGAGGTGTCTTATGAAACCAAGCGAAGAGATGAGGTGGGTTCAAAGTGGGACAAAACTATAGTCAACTAGTAAGATTACAAGTACAGTTGCTTAGGTAATATTGATTAAATGGGGATCCAGCAGGGAAGCAAGTCACATAGCAAGTGTACAAGGAACTGAGCAAGGATTTTTGGTAAGGAGTAGGTCAGGGATCTTCCTTGAAAGATCTTGGTCCCCCACCAGGTGATTGATATCTATTTAGAATATCAATCACTGCTATTCATCTTACGTGGGTGTGGGTAGTTTCTCTTCTTTTACAATGCTGCCCTTCAGTGAATGTGCTTTGATTATCCTCTATGTTGGCTGTTAGTCCTTCATGTTGGCTTCTCAAAGGCTGGCCATGTCTACCTGTCTACAAGGTATCAAATTAACTTACCTATTCTACAATAGCATCAGCAAATTATGTCACTTCTGGGCTGAGGAGAGGAGAGGGGGTTGGTTATGTGTTTAGCAGGAGGACTTTGGGAAGTTTTTTTTTTTTTTCATTGAGTTTATTGATACTTTTTAGGTATACAGTAATTACATTCATCACTGGGATCTTGTACCTTTACATGAGATATCTTGGTTCTTATTTTTTCCCCATACTCCTGCCCTCCCTTCACCTCCTCCACCCTTCCATATTTGCAAAGACTTTGTTTCCATTTTTTCCTTTTCGCATATTTTTTTCTTTCCCTTCTTTCCTTTGTCCTACCTGTCCCCCTTCCATTACTCCTTTAGCCCTTCTCTTCCTGTTTCACATTATAAATTATATAATTTGAACATTATTTACACTTAGTTTTTCACACCAGAGAAACTACTTGGTATTGACAAATGTGTGTTCTGTTTATTTCACTCAAGAGTATGGCCTTGATATGCATCCATTAACTATGAATGACTCTAGTTTCTCATTCTTTATGGTTGAGTAGTACTCCATTTAATAGAAAAACCACACCTTCTTTATCCAGTCTGCAGTTGATGGGCACTTGGGCTGTTTCCAAGTTTTAGCTATTGCAAACTGTACCACTATAAATATGGGTGTGCATATATCTCTGTGGTATCACCCAGCAGGGGAATAGCTGGGTCAAATGGGACTCCTAATCATAGTTGTTTAAGGTATCTCCACATTGATTTCCATAGTGGTTTCACCAGTCTACACATTCAACGATAATGAAGGGTTCCTTTCTCCACACATTGCCATCACCATTTTCTACTGGTAGATTTCTTGATAGCAGCCATTCTTTCTGGGGTGAGATGGAATCTCAGTGCTGTTTTCATCTGCCTCTTTCAAATGACTGGTGATGTTGAATATTTTTCATGTATTTGTTTGCTGCTTTTTACTTCTTTGAGAAATGGTTGTTCATTTCAGAGGACCATTTTTGAATCAGGTCTTTATATTTGGAGGGTATGATTTTTTTGAGATCTTTATATATTCTAGATAGACCTTTGCCTGAGGATCAACTGGTAAAATTTTTTCCCATATTGTAGGTTGTCTCTTAACTCTGTGGTTGGTTTCTCTTGCAGTACAAAAGCTTTTTAATAAGATGAGATCTGAATTGATCATTCTTTGTACTAGTTCCTGTGCTACTGAAGATTTGTTCATAAAGTCTTTTTCTATGGCAAAGTCTTGGAGAGTTCTACCTAACATATCTTGCAGTAAGTTTAGTGTTTCTGTTTTAATATTTAGATCATTAACCCACTTGGATTTTAGTTTAGAGTACGGTGAAAGATAAAGGTCTACATTTAATCTTTGGCAGCCTGAAATCCAGTTTTTCCAACACAATTTATTGAAGAAGCTATCCTTCCTCCACTGAGGATGGTTGGCTCCCACATCAAAGATGAAGTAGCTGAGTACATCTGGGCTTGTTTATGTATCTTCCAATCTATCCCTCTGATCCTCAGGCCTATTTCTTTTCCTGCACCATGCTGTTTTTACCACAGTAGCTTTGCAGTATAGTTTCAAGTTGGGGATTGTGACATCCCCTGCCATGTCTCTCTGGCCTAGAATTGGTTTTGCTATTCTAGGTCTCTTCTGATTCCAAATCAATTTTTGGATTGTTTTCTTTAGTTCTGTGAAATTTCTTTTGAAATTTCAATTGGGATGTCATTGAATATGTATAGCAGTTTGGGTAGTATGGCTGTTTTCATTGTGTTGATTTTTCCTACCAGGAGTGAGGACATCTTTCCATTTCCTTATATCCTCTTCTATTTCTTTTTTTCAGAGTGCTATAGTTTTCAGTGTAGAGGTCTTTTGCTTCATTTATTAGATTGATTCCTAGATATTTCTCTTTTTTTATGTTATTGTGCAAGGAATTATTTCCCTTCTTTCTCTCTCAATGAGTCTGTTATTTATATACAAGAAAGCTATTGATTTTTTAGTGTTGACCTTGTGTCCAGCCACTCTACTGTATCTGTCAATTAAGTCTAGCACTCTTTTGGTGGAGTTTTGGGGTCTTTTATGTAGAGTACCATATCATCTTGAAATAATGACAGTTTAACTTTTTCCTTTCCTATCTTTATTGCTTTGATTTCTTTCTCTTGTCTAATTGCTGTGGCAAATGATCCTAGAACTATATTGAACAGGAGTTGTGACAGTGGACATCCTTGTCTTATTCCTGAGTTTAGCTTGAAGGTTTTCAGTTATTGGCCATTTAATATGATATTGGCTGTTGGTTTTTCATAGATAGCCCTTATCAAATTGAGATAAAGAACATCTATTCCAATTTTCTGCTGAGATTTTGTCATGAATGGGTGTTAAATTTTGTCAAATGCTTTTTCTGCATCTATTGAGATGATCATATGGTTTTTGTCTTTCACTCTGTTACTATAGCACATTACATTTATTGATTTACATATGTTGAATCATCCTTGTATCCCTGGAATAAATTTGACTTGGTCAGGGTGCATGATCTTCTTGATGACCCTCTGTACTTTGTTTGCAAGTATCTTAGTAAGGATTTTTCCATGTATATTCATTAGGGAGATTGACCTGTAGTTTTCTTTTTAGGTTGGGGCTTTCCCTGGTTTAGGAATCAAAGTAATACTTGCTTCCAGGAATGAATTTGAAAGTATCACTTCCCTTTCAATTTCATTGTAAAGTTCAAAGAGTCGTGGCAATAGTTCTCTAAATGTTTTGTTGAATTCAGCATGATCCATCAGGACCTGGGCTTTTCCTTGTTGGTAAATTTTTAATTATGTTTTTCAATTCCACTGATTGTAATTGGGGTATTTAGAATATTTTATCTTATTCATTCAACTTTGATAATTCATATGTATATAGAAATCTGTCCATTTCTTCTTTGTTTTCCATTTAATTAGAGTACAGGTTCTCAAAGTAGGTATTGATGATCCTCTGGATTTCTTCTGGATCTGTTGTGATTTCACCTTTTTCATTCTTAATTGCATGGATCTGAGCCTTTTTTTTCCTTTTTTTAAAAAAAAACAAGGTTGGCTAAGGGTTTTTTGATTTTACTTATTCTTTCAAAATACCAACTCTTTAACTGACAATGTGAAATGGAAATAAAAGGGCTACAGGTTTAGGGAAAGTGGGAAGGGTAGGGGAAAGGTAATAAAGGAAAGAAAAAAAGGAAAAAATGTAAATAAAATGTTTTTAAATGGGAATGGGGGGTGAAGGGAGGGCAGGGACAAGGGGAAAAAATGAGACCCAAGACCTGTCATGTAAAGGTACAAGATCCCAATAATGAATGCAACTGTACTGTATACCTAAAATGTACCAATAAACTCAATGAGAAAAAAAAATACCAACTCTTTGATTCATTGATTTTTTGTATCATTCTCTTAGTCACCATTGGATTGATTTCTACTCTGTTCTTTATAATTTCCACTCTTGTAAAAGCTTTTAGTTAGTCTTGCTGCTCTTATTCTAGGAGCTTAAGATTCACCATTAGATAGTTTATTTGAGCTCACTCTGTTTTCCTACTGTGGGTACTCAGTGCTATGAATTTCCCTGTAGAACTGCTTTCATTGTGTCTCATAGATAACTGTATGTTGTATCAGCATTATTATTAATTCGTAAAAACTGACTAATCTCTTCTTTGATTTTTCAGGAGAGTGTTATTCAATTTCCATGTATTTGTGAAGTTCTTGGGGTTTCTTATGGTATTAGTCTCCAATTTAATTGCAGTATGATCTGATAATATACAGGGAATAACTTTGATTCCTTTGCATTTATTCAAACCTGTTCTACAAGCTAATATGTGGTCTATCTTGGAGAATGACCCATGGGTAGCCGAAAAGTATGTATATTCTGATTTTGTGGGGTGGAACACTTTGTAGATGTCTATTAAGTACATTTGTTCAAAAGCTTGTTTCAGCTGTAGTATTTCATTCTTGATTTTTTGTCTTAGTGACCTGCCTATTTATAACAGTAGGGTATTAAGTTCCACTACTACAGTTGTTTTACTGTTTATTTGGTTTTCATGTCCCTTAATATTTGCTTTGTATTGTTGGGTGCATTAGTACATGGTGCATATATATTTATGATTGTTGTCTCTTCCTCTTGGGTTATTCCCTTTACAAGGATGTAATGGCCTTCTTTGTTTCTCTTAATTAGTTTTGGTTTGAAATTTACTTTGTCTGCAAGTAAGTTAGCTACCTCTGCTTTTTTCTTGGATTCTGTCCCATGGATAACTGTTATCCATCCTTTTACTTTTGGTTTGTGAGTTTCTTTTTGAAGTAGGTGTATTTCTTTTATACCAAATACTGTTGGAATTTGCTTCTTAATCCATTCTGCCATTCTATTTCTCTTGACTGGTGAATTGAGGTCATTGACATTGATGGTTATAACTGAAATGTACTGATTTATTATTGTCATGTTATTGTCCTGTTGTTGGCTCTTTTAAAACTTTCCCCGTCTCCCTTTAGTTTTTTGCCTTGCCTAATTGATTTGCTCTGTTGAGCCTCATGATATTATGACCCTCATTGTCTTTTTCTAGGATATTGTTTAGAATTGTTTGGAGTACTGGTTTAGTATTCATGAAGATTCTCAGGTATTCTTTGTCATGGAAGTATCTTATTTCCCCATCCATTTTGAAAGATAGTTTTGCAGGATACATCAGCCTAGGTTGGAGGGTTTTTTGTTGTTGTTGTTGTTGTTGTTGTTGTTGTTTGTTTGTTTTTTAAGGGTTTGAAATACCTCACCTCAGGCTCTTGAGGGTTTGTGTTGAAAAGTCTGCTGTGACTCTGATGGGCTTTCCTTTTCATGTGGTTTGTTTCTTTTCTCTAACTGCTTGTAGTATTTTATTCTTTTGTTGGGTTTCTGTAATCTTGATTATTATATGACTTGGTGTAGATTTTTCTTTTGATCATGGCTAGTTGGAGACCTATATGCTTCACTTATCTGTATGTCAAATTCTTTTGCTATGTTTAAGATGTTTTCTGTTATTAATTTCTGTGAACAGATTTTTATGACATTTGTACTGTTTCATAGACTTCTATCAATCTTATATTATTCTTCTTTGCATCATCTAGGAGCTGCTTGATTGATTTCTCATGGCCCTTTACTATTTTTAAGAGATCTCTCTTTTCATGGTCTCTGACTGCCATTCTGTCTTCTATATCTAATATCTGGTCTTCAGATTGGGTCAGTCTGTTTGATGTACTTTCAATAGAGGTTTTTCATTTTTTTTTTTAATTTCCTGGATATCTACCTGAATGTGTTTCATGGGTTCCATTTCTTTTCTTTGCTGGGCATTCATGGCTTCTATCCTGGTCCTGAACTCATGCATTATTTTTATCTGTTTCTGTTCTAGAGTCTCTAATCATGTTGTTCATGTGCTCGTCATCTCTGTAGTTATCTGTGAAATTGTTTCTGTTTTGAATTTTTCTAGAGCCTCATTGATGTGTTTTGTTATTTCCTGTGGTATGATTTCAGGGTGTTCAGGTGGCTGATTGTCAGAATTTTCCACCTCATTTTCCCTCAAATTTTCCCTTGGTGAGCTGGAAGTCTGTATTTGTGTCTTGTTTAAGTGTTTTCTCATTTTTATTTTTGTTGTTGGTACTGTCCTTGGTTTAATTCCCAGGTTAATACTTTGATCTTCTAGTGATAGCTGGTTTTTAGGTTTTGAGTCTCTAATGACTCAGAGATATCTCATTTTCATAATACCAGGAAGGACACCTGAGTAGATCAATCATCACATGTTAGCCCAAGTGGTACAATCAGAAAACAATAACATCAAGCCAGTTTAGAAATTGACAATTTGTGGTAGTTATTAATCTTTCACCCTTAACCATGTGAATTAAATCAAAATTGAGGACCAGCCCAAAATATGTTTATAATAGATAAACTCTTCAATATAACAACATTACCCTTCAGGATGGAGACTTAGTAGGAGTTGGGAAGAGAGGGATAGATAGATAGAAATATAAGAGAAGGTTACAAGTGATGCCAGAGGATACAGGAATATTACACAAAACTCTACAAAACTGTTGAAGAGAAAAGAAAACTACAGAATCAAAGGACAAAGACAAGAACAGAACAACTTAAGAGCAATAGGGGAGCTATATAGCCTTTGAAACTGATATTGAGAGAAGAAAAAAGAGAGAAGAAAGGAAAAATACAGATGAAATCCTAATTAGGGCAGGTACAGGAATAAACAGGGAGATAAAAAAACAATGAGGGGGAGTGACAGATGAGTGGGAAAAAGAAGAAAGAAAAAAGGAAGAACTTGAAGCATGGAAAAAATAAAATAAAAAAAAAACAAAAATTAAAAATAATAGCAAAAAGAAAGAAAAAACAATAATTAAAATAAAGATAAAAAATGAAGGGCCTCCTTCTGGGTATGTCTCTGCTGTCACAATAGATAATGTAAGCAGCAATGTGCAACTCTAAATCCAATTAGTCTTGGCAAACCCGGAGCAGACCCCTGAGATTCAGGCTGATTTCTGGCTGCAAGGCCCAAGCTGAGCTCCCTGAACTTCTGCAGAGTTAAACTCTGCAAGTTTCTACTGCAGGTTCCAGGTGCCTTTCCCCTGAATATAGTCCTCTTTCCGATGGGAGGTGATCCCTTCAACTTACCAACTGTGGTAGTCTGGTGTGTCTTTATTGCAGAGATTCTCTTCATTTTTCCAGTGGGCTTAGTTTTCATCAAGGAGACTGAGAGATGCCCCTTTCCTTTGTTCATTTCTGCTCTATCTTCTGGAGCTCAGTTCAATTGCCTTTGAGACCTCCTGTGTCTTGCAGTATGGATACAGGTACCAGGGCAGCCAGGAGGCCTGACCAGAGGTGGAGGGTTGGGAAGGTTGGGCTGCTGGGATGCTCAGGTGACTCACAGTCCTTATTGGTCTGCTCCACTTGGAAGCCCTTGGAAGAAGTTGTTTACCTTTAAAAGAAAGAAATTTAATTTTTAACCAGCTCCAGTGTGGAAGGTGAGATTTGGAAGGCAGCTCTGAAATGCGCTGTCCCGCAAGCCTGCTTGGGCCCATTTGGCAGGTCCATGTAGCCGTGCCCTCCCCTGCCTGCTCCACCACCAGCTCCAGCAAGGAAGGTAGCCATGACTCTGAAACCACCGCAGCCCCACCCTGCTGTCAGACCTGCTGATTGGGCCAGGCCTTGGACCCACTCTGCGGAAGCATAGGTGGCCATAAAGGGTATTTTTCTGAGCTCCCAACTTTGAACATCTTTAAAGAAAGGGTGGGGGAAACCTGTAATAGAACTGTATGGGGTTCAACCCTGCAGGTCAGGAAACTCAATTTGGGACTTGTGGCCTGAGGCCAGTCTGAGTAGCGGGGATCTGCCGTTGACTAGCTGAGATCAGGGGACTTAGGTCTGCACATGGCTGTGCATATGGTGTATTATGACAGCAGAGATATAGTCTGAAAGCCCTTCAAATTCATTTTTTTTCTTTCTTTTCCTCATTCTACTCTGCAAATTCTTTCTCTTTTCTGTCCTCCTTCTCCAACTCAGTCTCTTGCTCCACCATATTATCCCTCATGTCCCTTTCTGTTCCTGATACTGACCTAACTCAGACTTCTTCTTTTATCATTTTTTCTTTTTTCTTTATGTTCTTTTCTTCTGTCACTTTACCTCACTCCTGGGTCAATAGTTTCAAGGGAAAGTTAGCCCCTATTACTATTAAGGGGATATATTCTTGTACTTATTCTTGCACTCTGTCTATCCCTTTTGAATTTAATAGTTTTCTAAAGATTTTATAGTCATTTTATGGCCTCTGTCTTCACTTTAAACTTTCTCCAATTCTTTCACTTATCTACTCCTCTCATCCTAACTCTGTCTAAGCCCCCATCCTAAATGGTAAAGATGTGATTTTAAAAAGCATATTAACTGCAAATGTATTTTGGGCTACTTCTTGATTTTAATTTAATTCACATGGTTTAAAGGTGATAGATTAATGACTACCACAAGTGGTCAATTTGCAAGTTGTGCTTGATCCTATTGTGCTGCTGATTGTATCAATTGGGATAAAGGATTGTGATTAATTTAATGAGTTGTTTTCTCCAATATTATGAAAATGAGAATGTCTATGTGTCACTAGAGAATCAAAAGCTAAAGCACAACTATATCAGGAAGATTTAAGTAATAACCCAGAAACAAAAATAAAAATGGGAAAATATTTAAGTAAGGCACAAAGACAGTCTTCCAGTTCACCAATGGCAAACAGTGGGGCAAATAAGGATGAAAAGTCTGATAGTGAACCAGCAGGACACCCTGGTCCCATAACAGGAGGTAACAAAACAGATCAATCAGGCTCTAGAAAAATTCAAATCAGAAATAATTTCCCAGTTAACCATAGAGATGATGAGAAAAATGGAAGTCATGATTCAATACTCTAGAACAGAAACTGACAAAAAAATAGATGAGCTCAAGACCATGATAGAAGCCATGAAGACTCAGCATAAGAAAGAAATGGAAACAATGAATGCCCAACAGAGGAAACAAATGGAATCCATAAAACAGATTCAAACAGATATCCAGGAGATTAAAAACTCTATTGAAAGTGTACACAATAGAATAAAAGATTGTGAAGATAGAATTTCAGATATAGAAGATAGGATTGCAGTCAGTGACTGTGAAAAGAGAGGTCTCTTAAAAACAGTAAGGGATCATGAGAAATCGATCCAACAACTCCTAGATGATGCAAAGAAGAATAACATAAGACTGATAGTAATCCATGAAGTAGCAGGAGAAAATACAAATTACTTTAAAAAGCTCTTCACAGAATTAATGACAGAAAAACTTCCCAAACAGAAGGGAAGAATTAGACATACAGATAAGTGAGGCATATAGGAGGACTCCAATTAGCCATGATTAAAAAAAAAATCTACACCTAGACATATAATAAGATCCCAGAAATCCAACCAAAAAACAAAATACTACAAGCAGTAAAAGAAAAGAAACAAATCACATGCAAAGGAAAACCCATCAGAATCACAGCAGACTTTTCAACACAAAACCTTAGGTCAAGGAGAGACTGGAGTGAAGTATTTCAGGTCCTAAAAGAAAACAACCTCCAATCTAGACTAATGTATCCTGCAAAACTCTTTCAAAATGGATGGGGAAATAAGATACTTCCATGACAAAGAACACCTGAGAATCTTCATGAACACCAAACCAGCACTACAAGGAATTCTAAACAATATCCTAGAAAAATACAATGAAGGTCACAACACCATGAGGCCCAACAGACCAAATCAAATAGGCAAGGCAAGAAAAAAAAAGGAGAGGGTGGACAAAATAAAAAGAGTAAACAAAAGGACAATAACATGACAATAATGTCAGTACATATCAGTTATAACCATCAATGTCAATGGCCTCGATTTACCATTGAAGAGTAATAGACTGGCAGAATGGATTAAGAAGCAAAATCCAATGGTATGTTGTATACAATATGTTGCACAACTAATGCAAAAAGAAGCCCATAGACTGAAGGTGAAAGGATGGAAAACAATTCTCCACGCAACAGGAGCCCACAAAAAAGCAGGGGTAGCATTCTTACTCACAGACAAAGTAAATTTCAAACCCAACTGATTAAGGGAGACAAAGAAGGCCACTACATTCTTATAAAGGGAACTATTCAAGAGGAAGACATGACAGTCATAAACATATATACACCAAATATTAATGCCCCCAACTATATAAAACAAATATTAAGTAGCATGAAAAACCAAATAAGCACTAATACAATTGTAGTGGGGGATCTAAATACCCCACTATTACAAATAGACAGATATCTAGGCAGAAAAAAACAATGAAATACTAGAATACAACCAAGCTTTTGAAAGCATGGACTTAATAGACATCTATAGAGTGTTCCATGCCATAAAATCAGAATATACATTCTTTTTGGCTGCCCATGGGTCATTCTCCAAGATAAACCACATGCTAGCTCACAGAACAGGTCTGAATAAATGAAAAACAATTGAAGTTATCCCCTGTATATTATCAGATCATAGTGCAATCAAGCTGGAGATCAATAGCACAAGAAATTGTAAGAACTTCACAAACACATGGAAATTAAACAACACTCTCCTGAACAATCAATGGATCACAAAGGAAATTAAAGAAGAAATTAGTTTTTACAAATAAATGAAAATGCCAATACAACATACAGGAATCTGTGGGACACAATGAAAGCAGTTCTATGTGGAAAATTCATAGCACTGAATGCCCATGCTAGGAACACAGAGCGAACTCAGATAAACAACCTAATGATCAATCTTAGACTACTAGAAAAACAAGAGCAAGAAAAACCCAAAGCTCAATCAAGAGAGGAAGTTATAAAGATTAGAGCAGAAATCATTGCAATGGAAACTAAGAAAACAATACAGAGAATAAATGAATCCAAGAGTTGGTTTTTTGAAAGACTAAATAAAATTGATAAAACCTTAGCTAATCTTATCAAAAAATGAAAGAAAAGGCTCAGATCCATGCAATCAGGAATGAAAAAGGAGAAGTCACAACAGATCCAGCAGAAATCCAGAAGATCATTAATACTTACTTTGAGAACCTGTACTCTAATAAATTGGAAAACACAGAAGAAATGGACAGATTTTTAGATACTTATGTATTACAAAAGTTGAACAAAGAAGATAAAAACATTTTAAACACTCCGATTACAGTCAGTGAAATTGAAAATGTAATTAAAAATTTACTAACAAAGAAAAGCCCAGGTCCTGATGGATTCACTGCTGAATTTTACAAGACATTTAGAGAAGAACCACTGCCTTTACTCTTCAAACTTTTCAATGAAATTGAAATGGAAACTATACTTCCAAATTCATTCCTGGAAGCAAGTATCACTTTGATTCCCAAACCAGGGAAAGATGAAACTAAAAAAGAGAACTACAGGCCAATCTCCTTAATGAATATCAATGCAAAAATCCTTAATAAGATGCTAGCAAACAGAATACAGAGGATCATCAAGAAGATCATATACCCTGACCAAGTCTGATTTATTCTAGGGATGCAAGGATGGTTCAACATATGCAAGTCAATAAATATAATACACTATATTAGCAAAGTCAAGGGCAAAACTATATGACCCTCTTGATAGATGCAGAAAAAGCATTTGACAAAATTCAACACCCATTCATGATAAAAACCCTGCAAAAAATTGGCTATCTATGAA
Source organism: Fukomys damarensis (assembly GCF_012274545.1). Lineage (NCBI taxonomy): Eukaryota > Metazoa > Chordata > Mammalia > Rodentia > Bathyergidae > Fukomys > Fukomys damarensis. Next base: position 82,873,204 of record NW_022900928.1, read on the forward strand.
AAACAAATAGCCAACAACATATTAAGTGGCCAAATGATGAAAACCTTTATGTTAAAATCAGAAACAACACAAAGATGCCCACTATAACCACTCCTTTTTTATATAGTTCTGGAAACGTTAGCCACAGCAATCAGACAAGAGAAAGAAATTAAAGCAATAAAGATAGGAAAGGAAGAACTTAAACTGTCATTATTTGCTGACAATATGATACTCTACATTGAAGGCCCAAAAAACTCCACAAAAGACTTCTAGACTTAATTGACGGATTCAGTAGAGTAACCGGATACAAGGTGAACACTCAAAAATCAACAGTCTTCTTTTACACAAATAACAGACTCACTGAGAGAGAAATTGGGGAAACAATTCCTTTCACAATAGCATTAGCATCCAAAAAAATGAAGTATCTAGGAATTAATCTAACAAAAGAAACAAAAGACCTCTACACTGAAAATTATAGCACTCTGAAAAAAGAAATCAAAGATGATATAAGAAAATTGAAAGATATCCCCTGCTCCTGGGTAGGAAGAATCAACATAGTGAAAATGACCATACTACCAAAACTGCTATACAGATTCAATGCAATGCCAATTGAAATTCCAACACTATATTTCACAGAACTAGAAAAAAGAATCCAAAACTTCATTTGGTACCATAAGGGACCTAGAATAGCAAAAGCCATCTTAGGCAACAGACAAATGGTAGTGGGTATAACAATTCCCAATTTGAAACTATACTTCAAAGCCACTGTGACAAAAACAGCATGGTACTGGCAAAGAAACAGATTTGAGGATCAGTGGAACAGATCTGAAGATGCAAAAAACAAATCCAGATGTACTCAGCTATGTCATCTTTGACAAAGGAGCTGACCATCCTCAGTGAAGGAAAGATAGCCTCTTTAATAAATAGTGTTGGATAAACTGGATCTCAACCTGCCAAAGATTAAAACTAGACCCTTATCTCTCACCATGCACTAAATTAAAATCCAAGTGGATTAAAGATCTAAATATTAAAACACTAAACTTGCTGGGAGATACGTTAGGCAGAACTCTTGAAGACATTGGCATAGGAAAAGATTTTATGAACAAATCCTCAGTAGCACGGGAATTAGCAGAAAGAATCAATAACTGGGATCTCATCTTATTAAAAGGCTTCTGCACTGCAAAAGAAACCATGAACTGAACTGAGACAACATACACTGTGGGAAAAATTTTGACCAGCTGCTCCTCAGACAAGGGACAATTATCCAGAATACATAAAAGAACTCAAAGCTATTAGCCCCCCCAAATATAAAGAACCAATTCAAAAATGGGCATCTGAAATGAACAGACATTTCTCAGACAAAGAGTAAAAGCAGCAAATAAATATATGAAAAAATGTTCCATCACTTCTCAGCCTTTTGGCTAAGATCAAGTGAAAAAATGTTCCACATCACTCATCATTGGAAAGATGCAGATGAAAACAACACTGAGATTCCACCTCACTCCATAAGGACTGGCTGCTATCAAGAAATCAACCAATAAAAAATGTTGGCGGGGTTGTGGGGAGAAAGAAACCCTTCTCCATTGTTGTTGGGAGTGCAGACTGGTGCAACCACTATGGGAATCAATATGGAGATACCTCAAAGAGCTTGGACTAGAGGTTCCATTTGACCCAGCCATCCCTCTGCTAGGTATCTTTCAAAAAGAATTAAAAGAACCATATCACAGTTATATATGTGCACCAATGTTTATAGCAGCACAGTTTGCAATAGCTAAAACTTGTAAACACCCCTTTTGCACATCAGTTGGAAACTGGATAAAGAAGATGTGGTTTTTCTATAAAATGGAATATAACCCAGCCATAAAGAATGAGAAATTAGATTCATTCATAGGAACATGGATACATATTGAGGATATACTCCTAAGTGAAATAAATAAGTCACACATGTATAAATACCAAATAGTTTCTGTGGTGTGAATAAACTGTAATAGTACATAATATCCTAATGAGATATCTGACACTGTGAAATGGGAAGAAAAGGGTTAAAGGTGTAGGGAGAGTGGGAAGAGTAGGAGAAAGGTAATAAGGGAAAAGAAAAAAATTGAGAAAATGAAAAGATGGAAATAAAGTGTTTGTAAATGGGGAGGAGAGGAGTGGGTGAAGGGAGGGCAGGGACAAGGGGAACAAATGAGAATCAAGACCTGTCGTGTAAAGGTACAAGATCCCAGTAATGAATGTAACTGTACTGTATACCTAAAATGTACCAATAAACACAGTAAAAAAAGAGATTTAATTTGTAAAGTTCCATTTTAGAGCTCTTGCATATTCATTAACATGTATCAACAGCACCCACACACCCATTCCCATGGCCAACTCCAAGGAAGAAGACATTGGCCACCTTAGGCATTAGTCCCTTTGTCTTATTCACAATCACTGTCAGAGTGTAAGCAGATCAGTATTTGATTCTGCATCTCCTTGATGCTTCTTTTCTTTTTTTTTTGTTTTTTGTTTTTTGTTTTTTTTTTGGTACCGGGGCTTGAACTTGGGTCCTTGTGCTTGCAAGGCAGGCCACCAAACCGCTGAGCTAAATCCCCAGCCCTCCTTGATGCTTCTTTTCTTTTTTTTTTGTTTTTTGTTTTTTGTTTTTTGTTTTTTGTTTTTTGTTTTTTGTTTTTTGTTTTTTGTTTTTTGTTTTTTGTTTTTTGTTTTTTGTTTTTTGTTTTTTGTTTTTTGTTTTTTGTTTTTTGTTTTTTGTTTTTTGTTTTTTGTTTTTTGTTTTTTGTTTTTTGTTTTTTGTTTTTTGTTTTTTGTTTTTTGTTTTTTGTTTTTTGTTTTTTGTTTTTTGTTTTTTGTTTTTTGTTTTTTGTTTTTTGTTTTTTGTTTTTTGTTTTTTGTTTTTTGTTTTTTGTTTTTTGTTTTTTGTTTTTTGTTTTTTGTTTTTTGTTTTTTGTTTTTTGTTTTTTGTTTTTTGTTTTTTGTTTTTTGTTTTTTGTTTTTTGTTTTTTGTTTTTTGTTTTTTGTTTTTTGTTTTTTGTTTTTTGTTTTTTGTTTTTTGTTTTTTGTTTTTTGTTTTTTGTTTTTTGTTTTTTGTTTTTTGTTTTTTGTTTTTTGTTTTTTGTTTTTTGTTTTTTGTTTTTTGTTTTTTGTTTTTTGTTTTTTGTTTTTTGTTTTTTGTTTTTTGTTTTTTGTTTTTTGTTTTTTGTTTTTTGTTTTTTGTTTTTTGTTTTTTGTTTTTTGTTTTTTGTTTTTTGTTTTTTGTTTTTTGTTTTTTGTTTTTTGTTTTTTGTTTTTTGTTTTTTGTTTTTTGTTTTTTGTTTTTTGTTTTTTGTTTTTTGTTTTTTTTTTGGTCCCGGGGCTTGAACTTGGGTCCTTGTGCTTGCAAGGCAGGCCACCAAACCGCTGAGCTAAATCCCCAGCCCTCCTTGATGCTTCTTACAATAAATCATTACTCAGACTCTCTAAAGGGCATGACACATTGCAAGTCCTCTCAATTCCTTACTTTACTTCTAAGCCCAAAAAAGCCCAGACAGAAAATGTCTGATGAGAGAGCACTGAAGTATAAGCATACACAACACCATTTTACCCAGCTGATAATTCCCATAACCACAGCTTTGTACTTTCTCCATATCCATTTCATAAGAAAATATCCTACCCCTTTGTATATCTAAGGTCATCTCCTTCTGTATTTGCTTAGGGAAATGTGTCTACCTTAAGCAGGGAGTTTCTGCTATATTTCTGTAGTGCCTATGTAATTTAGTTGATGCATACAATTTTTTAGGCCACAAAACCAGGTTGCTCTGCAAATTTTTCTTTCTTTTCCCTTGGATATATTTTCTTTGCACTTTGTCTCCTACAAACTCAGAGACCTGAAACCTAGTTCTAGCTCACCAGTGGTTTGAGGTCTAATCCTGCATGCCTTTAAAATAAGCAGTAAAACCTGATCGATATCACAGTCAGCATTCACTGTGAGGCCTCCTCATTGGTGGAATATTTCATTGTGATACTCCTGCAGGGAATCTGACCACCACCATCCTGGTTGAGCAGAGCCCACTTTAAATCCTTTCCCCCTGCTATGCTTTACATCTGCTACAGATGTATCATCATGGGCAGATAAGGCCTCATAAGCACCGCTATACCCTCAAATTCCTAACATTCAGCCCTACTCTTAACAAAGAGCACCCAACTCCTTGTACATCCTCAAGCCCAGTCCAGAGTGGTTAGTCACAACTCCTTGTACTGAACTCCCCCCACACACACCAGAATAAGTCCTACTGTGACTTTTTCCTTTCACAGCCCCCTTTCTATGCTCATGACCCTATAAAGAGCTTACAGTCTATGACAGTTAGCTAGTCTGGTCTATAGTACCAGAGTGTTCCATCTCCAGCTTGTTCTGAAATAAACCTGTTCTGTTGAGCTTGCATCCCTGCTTATTTTCCTTTTTGTCCTACCGGTGTGGATCTCCCAGAAATTTGGAGCTCAGGGAAAAGCCATAGTTGTTGTACACAATGTAGGGGCAGGGTGCTGGGCCCCATTTTTCTCTGCACAAGCAGCTCACACTACTACATCAATGTGCCAAGCACAGGAGCCATGACTGATGAGACTTATGCTCTGCAATCTTCCAGAAAGTGTTGGACAAAGGATCCCCCATGGTGGCCCCACACAGGATCGGGAGAGGCATGGGTGAGAGTTGGTCGTGGTTGAGGTTGCATAGAGCATTCTGACAGGTTGAACAGACCGAGTTTAAATGTGACTGATGAGTTGCATTATATGCTAGGACCCTCTTCACAAGTGTAGAAAGTGATTCTCACCACATGAACTACAGTCAGCACTATGCTGTTGTATTAGAAAAGAGTGATTATTCCTGTGCAGTAAGGTTTTCCAGAGATAAGATATTGTAACCACAATACTGTCCAGATTGTTGCTACTGAAATCTTGTTCAGCTTCAATTCTGAGCTCAGGAAGCTGGATATGAACATTTCTTTCAATTCCTATGTTATTTTTGTTCAAAACATGTATTTTTATTTAAACTATAGTCTGGCTTGGATTACTTCAATGACTGGTGGATTTATCCAGCTTCATTACTAGGACTGCAAGCTACTTAGGGCAGAGAGCGTATGCTATTCCTCCCCACCTTCCCCCTCCTACTCAGTGGAGTGATCATGACTGAGGAATTTTTAGTAAGAACATGTTGGATTTAATTAAATTAGATCATTGATTGACCAATGCGATGACTTAGAAAAAGGGAACAGAGGGCATCCTCCTGGAAAAAAATCAGCCAACATTTCCACACATCTCAGTAGATGTAGTGTGGCCATTTCACTTGACCATTTGGCCAAAATAGCACTGATTCTTGGTACCAAGTGTGTCTGTTCTGCTGTAGGGCAGCTAGGCTTCTGTAGCTTTGCTGTTTGATTGCTATTTGGAAGTGCTTCCCCACCTGTTAGGAAAATATGCGAGCCATTCTCCTTCTGGGAGCTGAATGACTTGCTCTTGCAGATTTCAAGAGTTATATTAAAGCAATGTTGACTTAGGCAGTATGTTATTGGTGCAAAAATAGACAAAATGACCAGTGAGAGAGACAAAAAGGGAGGTCAAGAATGAGATGTGTGTGCTCAGTGGCAGAGTATCTGCTAGCATGTGCAAGTTCATGCACTTGGATTCAATTCCCACAACCAAAAAAAAAAAAAAAAGAAAGAAAGAAAGCAAGGGGAGAGTGAGGAAAAAAGGTGTGAGTATTGTGAATGTATCCTCACTTGCTTTGTGATAAAAATACCATTTGGTATAGTGAGGGGAAGAATAATCATTTCAATACAAGGTCATAGGAAAATGGAATTATCCATCCACCAGAACTACAGTTTTGGTGTGCAACCTGTAGGTGTCCTGGTAGGTTGTTTGCCTGGCAATGCAGTAATTGGGAGTTGTCTTTAGATGGTTGATAACTTTCATAAGATAAACCCCAATCAGTGGAGCTCCCTACTGGGCCAGGGTATCACAGAATCTCTAAAACAAACAAAGAAACAATAAAAAAACCTGGTTCCCCATGCAGCTTTCTACACTAGCTTTTGATTCACCAGCTTGTCTCATATAAGCTTGCTTTCTATTGGTATGATGTGGTTTTCCAGCATTTTAATCACTCTGGTATAAATGTAGTAGTAGCTCACTGAGGTTTCACTTTGTATTTCTGTGGTCACCAATAAATATAAATTTTCTCATCAGAAAATGAGTATCCTTTTATGAAGTGCCATTTCAAGATTATGCCACTTCTTTAAGGACATCTGTATTTGCCTGTTTATTTATTTATTTATTTATTTGGTACCAGGGAATCAAACTCAGTACCTTGTGTTTGCACTTGCCAGACAGCCGCAGCACCCCTGAGCTATATCACCAGCCCTGTATTTTCTCTTATAGATATTCCGGATGTGAATCCTTTTTTAGATATAGGTATGTAATTTATACCTGTTTGTCATTTAATACCCTCAATGATGTCATTTTTTATTAACTTAAATTTTTATTTATAAAATAAAGCATTATCATTTTTGCTTCTTTATTTTACAAATCTTGTTAGTTTTTAGGAACTCTTCCTCTATTTTAAGCTCCTGAAGACATCTTATGTCTGTCTCCAACTGATTATTGGTTGACATGTTACATCCTGAGTTGCCTTTTTGTTATTGATATGGCTTATAGTAAAAGGTAAAGATCATATCTGCCTGATGATGTAGAGGTATCTTTGGATTGGTGGCCTAAAGTTACCACATAGATATCTAACTATTTGTGTAACATATATTAATATTAATACCCACTATATTGAATAATTTGTTTGTCATAAATTGTTCAAACTCAAACATCTCATTGTTGACTCTGTCCCACTAATCAGACTGTCTGCCCTTACTTTTCTAATAGACTGACTAAAACAGTATTATTGTATAATAGAACTCTGTGGCTGCAAGAGTAACATATACAGATTTGTTCTTCTTTAATATTATCTTGATTATTCTTGGCCTTTTATATGTCCATATAACTTTTAGAAATAGCTTGTCAATTTTACCCATACAGTCTGATTGATGTTGCTTTGAATCTGTAGATTAATATAAAATGGTGGTGCTGGGTTTGTGCTACCCTGTTTCATATTCTTTTAAGAAGATTGTATAAAGTAGGAGAACAGTTATATTTGTTTAAAGGTGTATTAGTCAAGTAGCCAGCTGTACATACACCAGAATTCTGAACTCATTGAAATAAACAGGCATAAGATCAATGCAGCTCTGGATCAGCTCATGCTGACTGTCACATGGCTGCCAAAGGGGCTGTTGGCTCTTTCCTTTTACCCTTTATGTTCTTCATCTGCCAATGCTCCAGGGGGCTGAGAGCTTGTATTGTTTTCTAGGAAAACACTGAATTTAACCACTCAGAGCCCCAGATCCATTTCAGAGCCTCCAATGGAAGTATTTAGTCATTACTTTCAATCTATTCATGAGCTATTCATGATGAAAACAGAAAAAAAGCTAATTCTCAAGCACCAAGAAGCCAGATGTGTTATTTTCCATAAGAAAGTTGCAGAGAAAAACCTTAATAGCCCCTCAGGCTTTTCCTTTAAAATGTCCTTCTGGATCATGCTGTCCACTGTGCAATATTATTGGTTTTATTCATTTATCCCTTTCCTTTCACTCTTTTTTTAGACTGATTCATCTAGCTCCAATGGTGATAAGGCACATTGGGTATAGGAAACGTGCTTTACAAGCAGAGGCTGGGGGAATGGGGCTACAGAAGGACTGAGCAGTCACACTTTAATCTTAAGGTCATCACCCCCAGAAAAGAGGGCTTAAAATGCTCTAGCCAGTCATATTGCCTAGGAAGAGAACTTTTCCGCATGATTTATTAATAATGAAAAGTGTTTGGTACAAATGACCATCTAAGATCACAGGGAATGGCTAAACTTATCCAAATCTAGGGAATTGTCTTCTTCTTCTTCTTTTTTTTTTTTTTTGATGCTTTAAAAATAAGGCATATATTGGACATACATAAATCATTATCACAAAAACTACAAATTATTTTGACTTCTAAATATCCTAATTTAAATATATGTGCACATGAAATAACTGTTATAGATTGACAACAAATATGTACAGGTTGTGGTTATGAAGGTAAAAATCATTTAATATTTCTCAAGTATCTGGAAAGTAATATAATGGCAAGATAAATTTTATAACTCCAGGAATGGAGGCCTGTTATTTACCTGGACTAGAAAATGTAACACTGCATTGCTTTCAGTTCTCTAGAATCTTCTATATATTTTCGTAGCCATTCTTAAAATTTCTCATGGGAGACCTAAGTGAAACATCATTCTTGGCATTCACTAAACCAAAAATAAATCAAATGTGTGGAAATATCCAAAATTGCCTTCATGCATAAGACATATCTCTTTATCATTATCATGGCATTACTGCATTAATCCACTTTTGTTTTGTTGCATGTAAATAATAGTTTTTTTGCCAGGGATTTAGCTCAGCAGTTCTGTGGCCTGCCTTGCCAGTGCAAGGACCCAAGTTCAATCCCTGCTACCAAAAAATAAATAAATAAATAATAGTTTTTTTAAGAGAGGAAATTTTAAGCATTGTAATCTTATAAATTACAGGATGATCACCCATATTCTCAACATTCAGATTCTACCATTGATATTTTAGTATATATGAGCTGTCACTTGATTATCCACCTATCTTTACATTTTTCTGACTATCAAATCAACTATTTTGGATTTCAAAGCTAACTGTAGACATTGAAGACCTGTTCTTCAGGCAAAGACACAGGTGCCTGGTGATCTGATGATCTGAGGTGGAGCTGAAGTGGTGATGGGAAATGGCTGCAAATACAGATGAACATTAGCAGAGAGATTTGACTAATTGGGAACCATACTAAATCAATTACAGGCTGTTTCAAAATGCTATCAATGCATGGCAAATGCAATTAAGCTGAATCTAGTGGCAGGTTTTAAGTTGAATCAGACAGTTATTTTAGGCTACACATAACTCTCATCTATGCTTCATTCCCACATGGTATACTCATGTCACAGTTCTGGTGAGACTACAAGCTAAACCTAACCAAAATGAGTAGAAAGCAAATATCATTGGAAGTCTTATTTAAAAGGAGGAATTAGCCAATGAAGAGATAGCAGAGACTCTAAGACTGCCAAGAAAAAGAAAGCTACATTGAAAAAAAAATATTGAGTTCTACTTAATTTACAGGCTCATCACAAAAAATGATTCATATCTCCAAGCCCACTTTGTATAGTATGTAATGACTGGTTCTCCAGTGAAGCCATGAAACCTTCAAAACTGTTCGCCACATGGAGACCAAGAACCCTGAATTAAGACACATATTTGAAATTTTTTAAAAATGTGAAATGAAGAACAGAAACAATTATCAAAGGCAACAATTCATCAAATGTGCCTGCACTGAGAGCATTATTTTCAGTGTGTAATGGCATTGTTAAAGCTTAGAAACTCTTTACCACTGGTGAGGATTCATCCTGCCTGCTGCTAAGGATATTTGTTATATTTGTTATGAATTTTTATGAGAAGCAATATTTCAAAAGTGCCAGATGTTCCTCTTTCAGCTAGCACCTAAACTAGATGAACTAATGAAATAGCAGAGGACATCAAGGTACAGTTGCTACAGACAATTAATGAGTCACCATGGTGCACAATTCAGATTCATCAATCTACAGATATATTTTTATACCATTAATTTTATTGGTACATTTTAGGTATACAATATAATGACATTCATCTTTGGGAATTTGTGCCTATACAAAATCTATCTTGGTTCTTATTTTTTTCCCCATTCCCCTGCCCTTCTTTCAAGCCCTTAGTCTCTCCCTATTTACAAAGACTTTGTTTCCATTTTTTTCATTTTCCTTTTTTAATTGAGTTTATTGGTACATTTTAGGTATACAGTACAGTTACATTCATCATTGGGATCTTGTACCTTTACATGACAAGTCTTGGTTCTCATTTTTCCCCTTGTACCTGCCCTCTCTTCACCCCCTCCCCTCCTCCCTATTTACAAACACTTTATTTCCATCTTTGCATTTTCTCACATTTTTTTCTTTTCCCTTATTACCTTTCCCCTACCCTTCCCACTTTCTCTACACCTTTGGCCCTTTTCTTCCCATTTCACAATGTCAGTTATCTCATTAGGATCTTATGTACTATTATAGTTTATTCACACCAGAGAAATTTTTTCATTTTCTTATATTAATTCCATTCCCCTCTTTACTTTCCTCTACCCCTCCCACTTTCCCTTACCCGTTGCCCCTTTTCTTACTCTTTTACATTATCTATTTTACGTTTTAGTCCTTAGAGAAACTATTCAGTATTTATACTTCAACTTCTCACACCAGAGAACCAGAGAAATTATTTGCTATTTATACATATGTGTCCTATTTATTTCACTTGAGTATGGCTTTCATGTGTATACATTTAGAATAAATGTCTCTAATTTCTCATTCTTTATGGCTGAGTAGTACTCCATTTTATATTTTAAAAAATCACATTTTCTTTATCCAGTCTCCAGTGGATGGGTAATTGGGCTGTTTCCAAGTTTTAGCTATCACAAACTTTGCTGCTACAAACATGGGTGCACATATATCACTGTGGTATGATTCTTTCATTCCTTTGGGGAAGAAACCCATCAGGGGAATAGCTGGGTCAAATGGTACTTCCAATTCTAGTTCTTTGATATTTTTCCACACTGATTTCCACAGTGGTTACACCAGTCTGCACTCCCACCAGCAGTGGAGCATTATTCCTCTTTCCCCACAGCCCCTTAAGCATTTGTTGTTTGTTGATTTCATGATAGCCATTCTTTTTGGGGTGAAGTGGAATCTTAGCATTGTTTTTGTTTGCATCTCTTGAATGACCAATGATGTTGAACATTTTTTCATACATTTATTTGCTATTTCTACTTCTTTGTCTGAGAAGTGTTTGTTCACTTCAGATGCCCATTTTCAGATTGGATCTTTAAATTTGGGAGGTCTGATTTTTTAAAAATTCTTTATATATTCTAGATAGTAGACCTAGATAGTAGACTGAGGAACTGCTAGTGAATTTTTTTCCCACATTGTGGATTTTTCTCTTCACACTGTATGTGGTATCTCTTGCTGTGCAGAAGCTTTTAAACAAGAGATCCCATTTGTTGTTTATTTGGAGTCCACAGATACTAAAACAAGGCAACAATGGTTGTTGTTATGTGATGTATTTTTCAGAAGGAAATGAATGAAGATATGATATATGCACTTTTATTTTAACTAATACCACAGCTACAGAACAAGTCAAGTCTTTGATGATATATCAGGAAAATTAAACTGATCATTTTTGTGTCTGTATGTGACTTGAATGGCTTTCTGGTTTCACTACTTGTGTTAAACAGTTTGCTTCTGAATGTGATTTGACATACTGTGTTATGCATACAGAAATGTTGAGCACCAGAAAATGTTACATACACTAAACTTTAGCAGAATATGATTGAAATTATCGACCATATTAAGGTACATACTCTTAACTCAGTTTGCTTGCACAGCTCTCTGAGTGATAGATACAGAACACAAATTTTTGCTCTTATACACAGATGTGAAATGGCTTTGTAAAGGTAGATCACTGGCCAGAGTTTCTGAGTTCTAAGAACCACTCCAGAAATTTCTTTCATGGAAACAGTAACCACTGGCAACAAATTTCTGTGACACAGAATGGGTCACAAAACTTGCTTACTTGTGTGAGAATAAGAACTGTGTTCAAATTGGAAGATAAAATGGTTGAATTCAAAGCCAAATTGGTATTATGTGAGCAGTGTTTCACACATTAGTCTATATTTTGAAAGAGAATGAGCCAGAATTTTCTTTCTCCCAGCTGGTGCACATCTCCACTTAAAAGAGCTTAAGCATTACATTGAAACCACAAAATACCCTTAAACTTGGAAGGAAAGAATTTGTCACCTTTGTTCTGGAAAAGGATTGACTATTTGAGCTTATATATGACAGTAGCCCTTAAAAGCATGTTTTAGAAAACTTCAATTATCCGTATATTCTGGATTAAAATCAAGGCAGAATATCCTTAGATGCCACAAAAACACTGAAAAGCCTGTTTCCATTTCCAACTTCCTATCTTTGTGAAGGAGGATTTCTGCACCTATAACAAGCAGACAAGATTATGGGATAGATTGGACATAAGCAGCACACTTCAATGGTCACTGTCTCTCCCCACCTCCATGTGGAATCATCTAGTTGCAGCAAAACAATCTCAGGTCTCCAACGGATTCTACATTATGGTGATTTATATAATTATTCTATTACATTAAAATGTGACAACAATAGTAATAGAAGTAAAGTGTACAATAAAAATAATGTACTTCAATCATCTCAAAACTAATCACCCTAAATTGGAACATAAAAACAATTGTCTTCCATGAACTTGGTGTCTGGTGTTAATAAGATTAGGTACTGCATCTCTAGAGTTCTGCAGAGCACACCTTTGAGGATTCACTGAGCAGACCAGTACTCAATGAATGCGTATAAGAAAACTGTTTAACACCAGAGAAAGTAATAATTCAGAAAAATTAGAGATAGTACTACCTGAAATTCATACAGAGCCAGAGTGTTGTTATTGCCAGCCAGAAGGCTGAAGTGTTGAATCCTTGCCTTGAGGGTCAGGAATGCTCAGGCCTCCACTCTGCACTGTCTGATATTACTCAGCATCTCTTACAGCAATGCCTAGAGGAAAGAAAATATTTAAAAACAGCATTGATCCAGAAAAAAATGTTCAAGACTAGCACCAAAGCATAAAAATCAAAATGTCTACACCTCAGTAAAAACTATTATGCATAAATAAAATGATAAACATTGTTCATAATGTAGGAAGATGACTAAATGAATACCAACTCAAAAGTGATTTAGATGCTATAATCAGCAGACAAGAACAGCTATCACAGTTGCATCCCACAAAGTTATAAGAATATACAACAAGTTAAGTAGAGATCTGAAAGATGCAAAAAAAGCCAAATCTAACATTTAGAGTGAAAAATCACACTTAAGAGAAAAAAATAGATAGGATGGAAATGACCATAGATATGACATTGCAGAAGAAAAGGTGAGTGAATTAAAACATACTAATGAAGCTAAGCAAAATAAAAGGTGAAGAGAAAGCAGATAAACATAATATGAACAAAGAATCAGTGAGTTGGGAAAAAAAAGCACTAACGTGATTAAGGAGAGAAGTGGGCAAGAAATATATTTGAAAATATAATAATTTTCACTTTAATGAAATAAAAGTGTAAATGTACAGATTCAAAAATTTCTTCTTTTAGCATGGAAACAATGTCTTTGTAAATAAGGAACTGTGGAGGGGATTAAGAAAGGGCAGAAGTATGGGGAAAAAGTGAGAACCAAGATATGTCATGTAAAGTTATAAGATCTGAATGATAAATGTAACTATACTGTATACTTAAAAATTACCAATAAACTGAATGAGAAAAAAATGAAAAAGAACAAGTTGTATTATGTGCATGCACCAACTCCCCAAGATGACTGCATGTACTATAAACATGTACTAATAAAAAAGTAGTCAATATTTATATGGTCTATATATTGCTAAAAAAATTTCTATTAAGCATAATCATAAGAAACATGATTAAAACAACACAAAAGCCCAATATAATAAAATTGTTTAAAGCCCATGATATGGAGAGCTTCTGCAACAATGCATAAGATTCTAATAAGATTACTGACATCTAGAAATGGGAGGAAAGGAGCTAAAGATGTAGGGAAGGTGTGATATGTAGGGGAAGAACAAAAAGGGAAAAGAAAAAAATGTGAGAGAATGAGAAGATGAAAATAAAGTGTTTGTAGATGGGGAGGGGAGGAGGGGGTGAAGGGAGGGCAGAGGTAAGGGGAAAAAAATGAGAATCAAGACTAAAAAAAAAAAAAAAAAGTAGGAGAGGGAAAAACAATACAGGGAAGAAAAGCAAAATTTAAAGCCAAATTCTCACTGGAATGAACACAGAGGTAGTGGAAAAACACCTTCAAACTACTGAGAGAAAAGAAAGCAGATCTAGAATTGCCTATCTTTAAAACTATGAGACAAAATAAAGATTTTCTTCAGATACCCAGAGGCTGAGATTTTAACATATATTTCTATGACCACAATGCATGATCACAATACAACAATGCTAATAGTAAAGAACTGGAGGTATAGTATGGTAGGGTTCTGACATTGCAGATGAAATAGTACAATGTCACTTGTAGGCAGACTGTGAAAAATTAAAATTTTAAATGATCAATCCTACAGCTAGCACTGAAATAAGAAAGGAGAGAATTGTATGTGGTAGGCAGAAAGTCATTAGCAAGCTGAAAACAGGTGACTGGAGGACACTTGAAAACAAAAAGATGACTTTTTTTCTCCCTTGGCTTTCTTATCACTAGCTGTAGATAAAATGCATGTAGGTTTATGGTTTTAAACTGTAGTTCAAGAGAGTGTAATATGCAGAAAAGGCCCAGGACCCATGCACAATCCAGACCATAGATATGAAGGAGAAGAACATTGACCACAGCAATTAGACAAGAAAGAAATAAAAGCAATAATAATAGAAAAGGAAGAAGATAAACTTTCATTATTTGCTGATTCTATGATACTCTACATAGAAGACCCAAAAAACTCTGCCAAAAGATATCTAGATGTAATTGACACATTGAACAGAGTAGTTAGATACAAAAAAAATAAATCTATAGCCTTCTTGTACACAAATAACTGACTCGCTGAGAGAGAAATTAGGGCAACAATTCCTCTCATAACATCCCAAAAAATGAAATATCTAGGAATTAGTCTAATGCAGGAGACAAAAAAACCTCTACACTGAAAATTACAGCACTCTGAAAAAAAGAGAAAGAAGAGGATATAAGATGAAAAGATATCCCTTGCTCCTGGGTAGGAAGAATCAACATAGTGAAAATGGCCATACTTCCAAAACTTTTATACAGATGCAATGCAATTACAATTGAAATCCCAACTGTATATTTCAAAGAACTAAGGAAAACAGTCCAAAAATTCATTTGGCACCATAAGAGACCCAGAATAGCAAAAAAACATTCTAGGCAAGAGAGACATGGCAGGGGGCATCACAATTCCCAAGTTAGAGCTAATACTGCAAAGCCACTGTGATAAAAACAGCATGGTACTGGCAAAGAAACAGATCCAAGGATCAATGGAATAGATTAGAAGATGTAGAAATAAGACCAGACAAACTCAGCTACCTCATTTTGACAAAGGAGTCAACCATCCTCACTGGAAAGATAGCCTTTTTAATAAATGGTGTTGGAAAAACTCCATTTCAACTTGCCAAAGATTAAAACTAGGTGACTATCTTTCACCATGCACAAAGTAAAATTCAAGTGTATTAAAGATCTAAATAGCAAAACAAAACTACTAAACTTACTGGAAAGTAAATTAGGTAGAACTCTCAAAGACATTGACATAGAAGAAGACTTTATGAACAAATCCTCAGCAGCATGAGAATTTGCATAAAGAATCACCAACTGGGATCTCATTGTATTAAAAAGTTTTTGCAGTGCAAGAGAAATGACAAACAGAGCCAAGAGACAACCTACAACGTGGAAACAAATTTTTACCAGATACTCTGCAGACAAAGGACTACTATCTAGAATATGTAAAGAACTCAAAAAAATCAGACTCCCCAAATACAAAGATCTGATTCAAAAATGGGCATCTGAAATGATCAGACATTTGTCAGACAAAGGAGTAAAAGCAGCAAATAAATATATGAAAAAAATTCCAACATCAGTGCTGTCAAAGGCTGTGGGGAGAAAGGAACCACTCTCCATTGTTGGTGGGAGTGCAGACTGGGGCAACCACTGTGGAAATCAATGTGGAAATACCTCAATATCTAGGATTAGAGGTTCCATTTGACCCAGCTATCCCTCTGCTGGTTATTTTCCCAGAAGAATTAAAATAATCATACCACAGTGATATATGTGCACCCATGTTTATAGCGGCACAGATCATAGTAGCTAAAACTTGGAACAATCGAAATGCGCATCAGCTGGAGACTGGATAAAATAGAAGTGGTTTTTCTATAAAATGGAGTACTATTCAGCCATAAAGAATGAGAAACTGGAAACATTTATTGCTAAATGGATGCACATTGAGGCTATACTCTTAAGTGAAATAAATAGGACATACTTGAGTAACTACTGAACAGTTTCTCTACTGTGGAAAAACTAAAAGTGTATATAAATAAGATTCAAATGGTATAATTGATAATGTGAAATAGGAAGAAAATGGCTAAAGGATAAGTGGGAAGGGGAGGGGAAAGGAAATAGTGGAAAAGAAAAAATGTGAAAAATAGGAAAAATCAAAAGAAAGTCTGTAAATAGGGAAGGGTGAAGGAGTGAAGGGAGGGCAGGGGTAATGGGAAAAAACAAAAACCAAGACCTATCAAATTATGGTACAAGATTCCAATGATATATGTTACTGTATTGTTTGATTTAAATGTACCAATAAACTTAATGGGGAGGTGGGAAGGAAATAGAACTCTATCTCTTACCCTGTAACACAACCAATTCAAAGTGGACCAAAGACCTAAATATAAGACTTGAAACTTTAAAACTCCCAGAAGAAAACATAGATAAACACTTGAAGCTGTAGACACAGGCAAAGATTATATAAGATTTAAACTAATTTGAAGTTAGCTGTATACTTCTATTTTCTGATCTAATACATAAATAATTTGAAAGTCATTGTTGCTATCCCCAGAGGAAAAATTCTGAATAATCTTAAAATTTGCAAGTTTTCTTATACAAACCAAAATATCAAGGATATAAGGAAAACCTGTGCAAAAATTGGAAAGACAGAGGTACTGCTTACTGGGAGCAAAAACCCCAAAGTATATTCTCACCACAAGATCAAGTGCAAGTGGGAGTCCTTAGCCAGTAATTGATAAATTTCTATGACACAGTAATACTAGAATGAAAGTTAGAAACCTCAGAGGCTCAGTCATAAGGGCCTAAATGCAGCTTTGTAACAAAAGGAAATGAAGCTTTTTGTGTTATTCCTTTGTTTTTATTTGTGGCTTTTTAACATATATTTTGATTTCTCATTGGTGTCAAAAGATTGGCTTGTTTAGACCATAGGATAGTATATGCTCAGTTTTATAAGAAATAAGCAGAACTCATTTGGGCCAATGCATACTTCTATCACCAATGGAAAAGGTCTAGTCATTCTACATCTTCACCAACATTTGATGATGTCAGTGGATATTATCTCACTGTGATATGACCTTGCAATTCATGGCCAGCACTCATCATCAACCCACCTAATATCTGCATTTACACAAAACCCAGGCTGTCCTAGGAAGCTAGCAGTAAGGACAAACAAGGCATGACCAAGACCACTGAGGTAGGCAAAGTTCAAGAAACATGTGATGAGTTTATTGTCATCTGGGTGAAAACAAGCCAAGGACGCAAAGGCCGATGGCCCTGAGAGGAAGGTGCTCATGGTTGTTATGGGGCAGCTTAGGTAGGGGAGAGGGCAGTAGTCAAGAAGGTGGAAAATTTTAGAATCCCATGGGTGATAGGTCTGGGACTGGCTGATAAACTGGGCAGTGGTGAGAGCAGCAGGACAGCTGCTGGCTTATTATTATCTTATTATCTCTGTGCTCCTGTGGGTGTGGGTAGCAGGTCTCCTTGGGTGGGGGTCTGACTTGGGGTTCCTGTCACCAGCAAAAAAGCTTCCCTTCCAGAAATGAAAACATATTGCATGTATGGTGTGTTTTTATGAACTTTTTCTTCCATTCTGATTTCTAACACCTTGTAAGTTCTCTGAGATAGCCTGGCTAATTCTTAAATTCTATTCATCTCACCAGGAGCAAAGTTAAAGAGAATGCTTATGAACTACAATGGACACCTAACTCACATGCAGGTGACCTGTCTCTAGAAACACTTGGAGATTGTAATATATAATTACTTATTTTAATAGCTGGCTGGCTCTTCCCTTTTCCAGAGATTCCTTCTTGATAGAGACTCTCACCATAGTCCAGTTAGTCCATCAGTCCAAACTGATATATTAATTTTATTTTGAAAAGAATTAACATTTGGGGCCCTCTGGAAAAATATATTATTAATTCCTCTTTAAGTTTTAAAAGAGTTTTTGCCTAGTTACGGCTGGCATTGTGATGGTGGTTACTGGGTCATTTGTGGCTCAGTCATTGTGGAGTAATGGACTCCTTTGTCAAACTCCATCACTCTTGAGGATTATCATATGCTTCCAAGGAACTGATGAGGCTGGTGAGGTGGATCAGGAGGGTCAGTGTGGCCCACCAAAGAGCTCTTGTTACCCAACAGGACTGAGCTCTAATGGTGACACAATTGCTCACATGTTGCCCATGCCATGCAGGAGTTTAGTTTGAGCTTTATTGTATCCTCATTTCTCGGAATCTTCATCTAACAACTGGCTTCAGAAAAAATTATTTCTCCAGATTAATATGTGTCTTGACAAACTAACTTAGGTTTCAGTGATTAACGGGGGCCCTTGTTTATTGTAGTCTGTTATGCTAGTTTTTCACAGTCCTCTGTGGCTTCTTTCTTCTGCAGTATTATCAGCAGTATAAAGTTGTACTAATCAGTAGTCATAAGTAGGTGAAACCAGTGCCTAGTCCAAAACCCTCTTAAAAATATGCTCACATACATGAAAGCAATGACTGAAAGGATGCATTTACATGTTGTCAAAGCTGAGCCAGGCCATTCCTACCTAGATGTGAGTTCCCAGTGGGGCTATAGCAGCAGGTACAGTGACCAGTGGATACAGTTGTTTCTTCTCTCAAGATCTTCCTTACTGACCTGGTTCTGTGGAATTTGTCTACTGACACTGACATCCGCAAATTTCTCTGGGCAATTGTTCTTAGTGACGGAGGCTGGCTGCTGGGAAGTGATGCCCAGACTATCCTAGGCCACTGACTAACTGACACCAAAGTACAAACTTCCAATCCTTTCCCAAGGGTGGACAGGCTTTGAGATGTAGTTGGTGCTCCAGGACTCTCTGTGGGATTGGAGTGAAGTTAGACTTGACTTCTCATATCTCTTCTTCCTTGCTTGCCTCATTCCCATACATTTTTCCTGGGTAAATCACTTGCTTAAGAATACCAATCTCAGAATCTAGAGAGGCTTACCTAAGACAAGAATACAGCACTGAAAGTGGAGCTGAAGAAATGACTTCCCCACAGTTACTTGAGTATTTCCAATACTTTGATGTTTTGCCTTTAATACTCAAAAAGATACTGTCTATTTCTCTCATATTTGCCTGCCACTGTTTAACATTTATTTTTAAGAAAGCCAAGAAGACCAGAAGTTGCTTGGCTTAACTTTATAGTAAAATGATTGATAAACTTGTTCACAGTCTCCTACATGGTATGGTGATGATCCTGTGGAAGAGGGGACATGTGGTGCAGTGGAGATAACTCACCTTTGGGTCAAAGTCCTTGACTTTTGGCTGTGGGTGTGTCTCTCCCTAACTATGCATGCCTAATATGTAATTTTCTATTTATAAATTGGGAATAAAAATACCCACCCCAAATTGTTTTTCAAAAATTTATCTAAAGCAACATATGTGCATGTATTTTTATATTGTAAAATGTTATTTATATGTAAGTTTTATTTGGTTACACACTTCAGAATGCAATAGCCTTATTATACTTTGCCATCTTTTTATTGCTAGAGACTGATAACTGGTCACTCGAGTGATCTGACCAGCTTACAATCCCAATAGCAGGATATAGGGTTAGGGTAGTCAAATCTAAAATCAGTAGTAACTATACCTTAAGCCTGAGGACTGAACCCTAAGGAAAATCTGAAATTCAGTTTTCCTCAGACCAAATTAGTGAACCATAGCTGATTTGCAAAACTTTAAAAGCAACTATAGATGTTGGAAGCAATTGAAGCTTTGAGATACTTTATAACAGACAAACATTCACCAATACTAGAGAAATAAGCTACCAGAATATAATAACTTGAAACAATATAAATTAGTAAAAAAAAATGATGACAGGGATAAATACCTTAAACATAATAGTGAGTACAAAATGCAACTGTGCATGGTGGTGGATGCCTGCAATCCCAGCACTCTGGTGAATGAAGTAGGAAAATTAGTTAAAGCCCATCCTAGGCTACTTATTCATTTAGTTATGAACTGTTTCAAAATAAAAAAATAAAAAGGATTGTAGATGTAGCTCAGTGCAAAAGCCCTGGGCTCAATCCCAGTACAAAAATAAAACAAAACACCTAAAAGGTAAGTTTCAGAAGAATGCTTGTAATTATAACAATCATATAAAGTTTAAAAGTGCAAAGGATATGTTGTGCTTAAGATAGTATAAAATGACTGGGAATGGTGGAAATTCCCTTAGAGAGGTAAATTGTACAAAGATTGGTGATTAAGGATTTTACCCATGTTGATGATTTTATTTTTTAAAGCTGGTTCATAACTAATGATAGTGATTTTTATGTATTTTATCTCCTTTAATATTGCATATTCAGAGCTGTGTGTGCCTGCTATCCCAGCCCTTAGGAGGCTGAGGCAGGAGGATAGCTGTGAGTTTGAGACCAGCCTAGGCTACAGAGTGAATTCCAGGTCAGTCTCAACTACATAGTGAGACCCTGTCTCAAGAAACAACACAAAACAAAACAAAATTACATATTCAGATTTTAAACATCAAATTTTAGTTTTTGAAATACATATTAAGCCTCTGGAGATAGTATTCAAACAGTGATCATTAATGCTGCTTTGAGTCTTATCCACTTTGGCATGCCTTGGTAGATGAGGGGTGGTGCCTCCTGTCAATCTGGATTACATGACAGCCCACACCTGGGCAAGTTCTGTGACCCTCTGATGCCCATGTTGCCCTGGAGTGGAAAGTTCAACTAGGGCAGCATTCCCTTTCCACTAAGAGTCCTGGCTAGGTCTTCTCCAGATCAAATTTTGCAGAATCAGTATGCTGTCTGCTGACTGACCCATTTATTTTTGCATAAACCTGTGGCTCATTTTTCCTATAAAGGAACAGAAGTTGAGTCATAAACCACCAACAAAAATATATATATTACTTCTCACTGGACTCATACTTAAAATTTTATTTGATTATCTACGTGGTCCATCAAGTATAAGATTTAAAATTTATTCTTCTTATGTTTCAATTTACCTTGTTTAGGTTTAATCTGATTTCCTTCTCCAGATTCCTAAAGTAAAAACTTAGACAATTCATTTCATAACACTCTCTTATTTTTAAGTTAGTATATAAGTGTCTATCTTCACAGTATTTCAATTATTCACCAAAAATTACACATTGTGTTAATATTTTCATATAGTTGAAAATGTTCTTCAATATTCTTTGATTGTTTTCCTTTGAGTCCTAAGTTATTTTTAAGGATGTTATTTAATTTCCAAATATATGGTGATAATTTTGAAATATTTATACTTAATTTTAATCCAGTCTTATTTTGCTTACAGAACAGATTTTACAAAATTTTGGCACTGTTAAGCTTACTGATGGCTGTTTTATAATTCAGAGTATGGTCTTTCTTGATGAAGATTGTATATATACTTGAAAGTAATATGTATTCTGTGGTTATACAATAGAGCTATCTATAAATGTTAGTAGATTTTATTGGTTGTTAGACTTGTTTGTTTCATCCTTATTGATGTTCTGTCTACATAGTCTATCAATTACTTTAATCTCCAAATATAATTTTAAATTTATCTCTTTCTCCTTCACTCCTTCAAGCTTTGCTTCATGAATGTTCAGTTTCTGTTATTGCGTTCATACATATTTAGAAGGATTGCTTCTTTTTTATTTACCCCTTTAGCATTAGAAAATATTTTTCTTTAGCCCTCTTAGAAGGTTTTTATTTTCTGGGTGTTTTTATTACCTAGCCACTTCATCTTTCTTATGTACAATCTCCTCATAGTTTATTGTTTCTATGTAGTGATTTTTAATATGTTTATGTATTTATATTTGACATGGTTTTCTTATAGACAGCATATATATTTGCTTTGATTTTTCCTTTGTGGCAAATTCTGCCAAAGTCTTTTTTTGTTAAACTATGTAGACCAATTTGGTTTAATGTTATTAAATGTAACTGTACTGTATACTTAAAAAGTATCAATAAACTCAATGAAAAATTTTTCTTCAGATTAAAACTATTATTTTAACTACTTCTTTCCATGCAATTATTTCTTCATTCAATTTTTCAGTTTATTATTGTATTAAAAACTGCTTGAAAGCTGGGCATGGTGGTGCACACCTGTAATCCCAGCACTCAGGAGGCTGAGGCAGGGGTATCACAGTGAGTTTGAGACCATCCTGGGCTACATAGTGAGTTCCAGGTCAGCCTCAACTACATAATGAGACCATGTCTCAAAAAAAAAAAAAAAAAAAAAAAAAAAAAAAAAAAAAAAAAAAAACCCAGCAAAACAAAGCAAACAAACTGCTTGAAGGACTGGATATCTAGCTCAGTGGCACCGTGCCTGCCTCACAAGTACAAAGTCATGAGTTTAATCCCCAGTACCAAGAAAAAAAATATTTGCATATTTTTTAACAATTCTACCTTATCTTCATTGATGGCTGTGCTACTTTGTTTTATTTTTTAAAGAGTTTTCAAGAATTATAACATGTACCGATACTTTGAAATAACATTGCAACTTTGATGCTAAATGTATAAATCTTTCAACAATTTCATTTACCAACTCTGCCCTATGTATCATTATTGTCATAATTTTACTTCTATATATATTTGTTTAGACTGATGCGTACACAATTAATGGTCCATAAAATTTACTGTCTGAAAATGTGCAACTCAGTTTTTAGTATATTCACATAGTTGAACAGCTATGACCACTATCTAATTTTAGAAAATTTTATTGTCTCCCAAATTTGGTGCCTATCCATTAGAAGTCACTACCCATTCCCCTTTTCTTCACACTTGAACTATCAATCTATTTTCTATCTCTCTGAATTTTCCTCTTAATAAATTAAGCACTTTAAACTGAACAGTTAGATAGTATTCAACACTTTCTTGAAGTTTTCTAACTGCTACCAATATGTAGTTCCTAAATGTTTCCATTGCCCAAAATGAAACTGCTGTCCATGTAGGCAATTTTTCTTCTATGCTCTGGTCTTGGTGAAACCCACCTGCACTCTGTTTCTGTGACTTTATTTGTTCTGGGAATTTCATTAAATAGAATCATAGAACATGTGACTTTTTATTTCTGGCTTCTTTTACTTAGCATCATGTTTTGAGTATCTCTCATTGGATATCATGAATCTGTAGTATACTAATTCTATGGCTAAATCATACTGAATCATATGTGCATATAATAACTTCGTCATCTGTTCATCTGTTTGTGTACATTTGGGCTCTTTCCATATTTTGGCTATTATGAATAATGTTGCTATTAATACAGGTATACACAGATTTAGTTGAGTATCTGTTTTCAATTCTTTTTAATATAAACCTGGGAGATGAGTTAATAGATCACAAGAAAGTTCTAGTTTTAAGTTTTTGAAGAGCCACAAATATTGATTTCTCATTTCAAATTGTTTTGGCTATTCATGTCAGGCCCATTGCCAAATCTACATTAAGTTTAAGGATTTGCTTTTTGTTTCTGTAAAAAGTATTTTGGAATTTTGATAGTGATTAAATTGAATCTATATACTGCTTATAATATTATTGCTATATTAGTATTAAATTTTCCCATTCATAAACATAGTACATTTTCCCATTTATCTAGATATTTCTGATTTATATCAATAGTGATTTATAGTCTTTATGTTTTCATGCTTTCTTTTAATATATGTTTTTCTTATACTTGGTTAGATATACTTCTGTTGCAGTCAGAGTTTGCAAGGGAAATAGATTTAATACAGGACACATAATTCATAAGGTTATTTTATAATATTCACCCAAAAAGTCAAATGCAGAGGAGTGCAAGAGATCTAACTGTGCATTAGAGACCCAAAGAATCCAGCTAAGGGCCTGGACCTCACAGTAATGTCCTGAACAAGTCCAGCTGAAGGTCTAAAGTCCAAACCAATGTCCTCCATGAGGCCAACCAGTGCCCTAGAGCCCATGACAATGTCTTATGCTTGTCTTATAAAGGATCTACAACCAGAAAGCCCAAAGGTCAAGTGACAGAATTCCAAAAACCTGCACTAGTCGGGTAAACAATTTGAACCACCAGACTCAGTGATCTATACTGGAACCAGGAAATGATGCTCATGGTGAAGATCAGAGCTCCCCTAATGAGACAAGCAGCCATTCCCACGGAGAGTGAGGACTGAGCTCCACTGATGAGAACAGCCAAGTTCATATCAGAAAAACCAACCAGAGCAGGCTTCTTCCTACAAAATCAACAGCACACAATCTTCCCTTCCAATTCTCTTTTAATGCCATTGGCAGCAATCCTCAGTTGGGTCTTCTATGCCTAAACTATGCTGATTCTGTTCAGCTGGGATTTCCAAGTTGACCCTTATTTAATCCAGCACAACTCCTATATATTTTATTATTTGTAAGCTATTTTAATCAGGGTTGCTTTCTTTTCTTTTCAGATTGGTTAAAACTGATGTAGAACAACAAAACTGAAGATTTTTGGGAAAGTAGCTAAGTGGTACAGCACTTGTCTATCATGACAAAGGCCCTGAGCTCAATCCCCAGCATTGAAAAAGCAAAGAAAAACACAAAATACAGAGAAACAGCTAATTTTGATATTTTTGCATTGACCTTGTACCCTGAAACTTTGCTAAATTCATCTACCAGCTCTAGTAGCTTTCTCATGAATTCTTTGAGATTATCTATGTATAAGAGCATGTCGTACATGATAGAGGTAGTTTTACTTTTTTCTTTTTCAATTTAGGAGTCTTTTATTCCTTATATTGTCTAGCACTCTGACTGAAATATCAAGTACAATGTTTGATGGCAGTGCTGAAAGCAAATTTTTTGTTATGTCCCTGACCTCAGGAAGAAAGTATTAATTTTCATACCATTGAGTATGATATTAGTTGTGGGATTTTTAAAAATAAATACCACTTATACTCTTTAGGAAATTTCCCTCTACTCTTAGTTTTTGAAGAATTTTTTATGAAAGTTGTTGAATTTTTTTCAAGTGCTTTTTTTGTATGAAATGAGATTATCATAAATTGCTTTGTTTTTCGTTTGTTTCATTAATGTGAATTGATGGTTAATATTCTCACGTTGAATTACCGTTAGGTTCTTGGAATAAATCCCACTTAGTTATACTGAATAATCCTTTTAATATGCTTCTGTATTTTGGGTACTGGGGATTGAACTTGGGTCCTTGCGCTTGCAAGGCAGGCCACCAAACCACTGAGCTAAATCCCCTTGAACTCACTATGTAGCCCAGACTGGCCTTGAACTTGCATCGATCCTCCTGTCTCAGCCTTTCTAGTGCTGGGATTACAGGTGTGTGCCACCTCAACTGGTAATGTGTCTTTCTTTTTATTTCTTTGTGTATTGTGTTAAATAATTTGTCTCTATATATATATTATTGAGTATTTGAGAATGTTTATATCTATTTTAGTATCTTTTTTAATTTCATAATGTTAGTCTCACTTCTGGGTCTTTTCATTTATTGGTTGATCTTTCATCTGCTTATAAGTTATATTTTCATGCTTTTCTGCCTATCTGGTAGTTTCTGAATGGGTGCCAGAATTTTTACATTGTTCAATACTATATTTTGTTTTATTCTTTCAGAGTGGTAGACTTTTTTCTTACAGGCAGTTGGTAAATCAATTTGATTTTCTCAAATTGATGACTGTATATTGTGTACACATATTTAGAGGTCCTCTGTTATCTGTGGTTTAAGTTATCTGTGGTCAAGTACTGTCCCAAATTGTAAATATGACTTTGTCCAGAAAGACTACACTCATAACTTTTATAACAGTTTATTGTTATAATTATTTTATTTTGCTGTTAATTATTGCTTTTACTTTCTTACTGTTGCTAATTTATGAACTAAACTTTATTACAGTGTCTTGGTTACTTTCTTATAGCTGAGACACAATACCTGACACCTACAAGTTAAAGAAGGAGCGTTTTAATTTGGCTCACAGCTTGTAGAGGTTTCATTTTGTAGTTGGCTGACTCCAAGGCCAGGCGCTATGGTATCTCGGAGGAGAAATGGTTCATAGCATGGCCACAGGAAGCAGAGAGCAAGAAGGAAGGAGGGAGAGACAACTTTCTAGCCCACACCTCCAGTGACCACCTCCTCAACCAGGCCTCACCTCCCAACATTGCATTTAGATGTATGCTCATTAGTGGGCTAATTCACTGATGATTATCATTCCCTCATGATTCAATAGACCCCCAACTCCCATCTATAATCACATAATGCTTTGAGGTGGACTCTAGATATAAAATCATAATGCATAAGTATGTATATACAGGAAAAAATATAATATAGTGTTCCTTAGTATGCAAGATTTTAGACATCCTCAAGGCATGCTTCAACATTGCCCTCACAGATAAGGAACTTTTTTTTTTTTATAATTGCTAGAAAACATGGCAGATCATCTTTCCTGTTTTGTATGCCACCTTTTTCACTAAGGTCTCCTTCCAGTACCTTGTGGAACTTGGACCATTCTAAGTTCTGCCAAAGCTCTCAGTATCTCACAATCTATAGTTTTTCTTTCCACAGAAGCTGTTCTTTGACTAGATTCCCTCCACAAATGTGCAAATTAACATAGAGTCACATACTTCAGTGCCATGATATGCAAATTTATGGATTTGTTTCTCCAAATAATTTTCTCTTGTTTGCTTTGCAAATCCTAGTCACTCTGGCTTCACCTCCTCAGCACAGTGAGTTTCTAAGGCTCTATTTGGTTTCATCTTTTTTCTTCTGTTCTGAAATTGCTAAAAGATAGAAAGCCAGGAGTTTTCTCATCTAAGACTGAGTTATTTGTTTCCTGTTGTTCAGTGTATGAAATTAGTTTCTTTTTTGGAAATATTTTTGGGCAGTTTTACAGTTGTTTAGAGTTGGAGGTTATTTCTAAAGTCTACATGATACTTTAAAAGAACACTGACCTTCAAGTCAAAAGACCATATGTTACAGAATCAATTTGTTCACAACATAGATGTATTGCCTTACCTTAAAAAATGATTTTCAGGGGCTGGGGATTTAGCTCAGTGGTTCTGTTGCCTGCTTTGCAAGCATAAATTCTCAACTTTGATTCCCAGTACCAAAAAAAAAAAAAAAAAATGATTTCATCACATTTATTTTGCAGTTCTTAGGTTAGGTGTCTCATTTTCAGGAGGCTCTCCTTGCCTCACAGGCCAGGCCCAGATCTGCTTTATGCTTTCCTATTGCTGTAGATTTCTTGTTTGGTATTTCTATTCCAGCTATAATGTGTTCAGTGTCTGTCTCCCATGGGAGGCCATGGTCTCTGAGAAGGCAGAAGACACTATTTCAGTCTTACTTGCTGCTCTATCTACAGGTCCTAAACCACATGATCAGGGATGAGCACCTGAGGATATCCCTCCTTGAATGTCTCTCTCCCCATGTGCAATCCAGATTGCTCCATGATTTCTGATCAGAAGTGTCAATTGAATTGATAGTGATGGGCTCAGCAGGCTAACAGATTTTGAAGTCCCTACTATTGTGAACTTCAAGGGTGTCATACCACAGATCCATCTGAATGATTCTTGACATCTAGTTTTGGGTGTATAGAATTCACCCCTCTTAATGTGTCTCTCTTCTTGCAGTTTTTTTTACATCTTTTATCTGCATACCACATTATTTTTTTTGCAAGGCTTTTACTAATCACAGGCTAAAACGTCATGTACTATCTAGGACTAGCCAGGTTACACAAATGTGGAAATCTGGTTATATAACAACAAGGTCAGTGATTCCAATAGCAAACTAGAGCTAAGCAGGCTCTACCAACAGGCAATCAATTAATTTTTAAATGCAAAAAAGAAAATTTGTGCATTGAATTCAGCCTGCTGTCTGTGAGTTTATCATTCTAGTTTTGATAACGGGATCCTTTGCTGAAATATTTTCTGTGTGCTCTGTTTAACCCTGTGAAATACTGCACCCAGCCAGGATTTTCATCTGGGCACATAAGCTGCACCCACGTTAGGTTCCCCTTATTTTCCCAATTTCTTCTCCCCTCTGTTTCCTGTGTATCCATCCACACCCACATCTAATTCTATTATCGCAGCTCCCAAGGAGACAGCCTCTTTTCCTCTGATTGTGCTCATGCTGTTTACTTGACCTGTCAGCATAATGAAGAGCTTTGTTTGTTGCAAACTGACTTCTGGAATCTGGGGTCTTCCTTGGGTGCACCTCCATAATGAGGCTTTTGTTTCTTTGGTTAGTTTTTGCTTTTTTTAAGGCAGGGTTTGACTATGTAGATCAGGCTGACCTTGAATTTTCAGTGATCCTCCTTCCTCAGCCTCCTGAGTGCTGGAATTACAGGTACGGGTCACCATGCCCAGCTTCTAATGTCTTGCAAAGTGAATGTATACTTTTTTCTTTTATGTGCATGGGAATTTAAAGACAGTTTTTGTTTGCTCCCAGAAACCATTCTCTGTATCCTTACCACAAATTTATAGGAGAGAAAATTAAAATATTGAAAGCTAACTGAATTAATCAATACTACATGGTTTGAATATGAAGAAACAGGCATTTTGTCAAATTTTTGCATACACATATTTTTGTATCTTTCCTAAATTTTTTAAAACTGTTTGTGGGCACATTTCCAATTTCTGTATTATCCATAACACTCCTGTCTTTGGACATGGAAGATGATCAGTGAAGCCTCTGGAAGAGCTGAATGGAAATTATGTTCTGTAAAGGTGTGTGTGTGTGTGTGTGTGTGTGTGTGTGTGTGTGTGTGTGTGTGCTGTAGGCAGGGAAGATGGTCTAAAGCCAGCTGTAGGATGCCTGGAAGAAGAGGAGCATGTAATTCTCAGGAAGACATTCAAAGTAATACAGCACAATTATTCCTCCTCGGTTGGCACTGGTAGCTGACATTAGCATTTAGAGCTGCTTACTCCCAAATTTGTAATCTTTCATCTTTAACTTCCTCATTCAAGATGAGTACATGTCACCCACTGGCTCACCTCTGTCTTTAACTCAGCTCTGGGTCCACCTCTCTCTTCTTATTAAATGCTTGAATGCAAACTAAGCCTTTCATATAATAAAAGATTTGTTAATGAATGGAAGTGAAGTCATGGTTGCCTAAGCAACAATCAACCTGCCGTGTAAAAATTCTAAGGGAAAAGGCCATTGAAAGGATTATATGATTGGTGTGAGTATATGTGCATATGCTCCTGAAGACAAGTACGCACAAGTGCCCATACATACCCCCCAATTTTTCCAAAGAATATAAACAATAAAATTCCACTGCAGCATCAATGAGATGAGTCCCAGCTTGATGATATTGTTTCCATAGCAATGTGTGAGCATGCTTTGCAAAAGCAACTTATTGTGCACATGAGAAAGGCAAGAACTGGTAGCTTGCACCCCATGTCAATCTCACCCCACAAGCTTGCAAATGCAGCCTGTGCACTACTGAGACAATAGTGTGAGCACAGGTTAAGATTTTAAATATTTGGTCTGCTCCACACATGTTTTGTGTCAGGGCCACAAACCCTGGACACCTTAATCCTGTTGATATTTACTTGTTCATTTTCACTGGTACCCCAGTAGCTGTGAGCTTTCTCAGGCTAGAGACATTGGTCCTTGAGAGGACTAGTGATTGTTAGCATTTTTTTTACTTATTAGCTATGTACAATTGTTTTACATACTTCTTATTTAATTATCATACAGCCTTAAGTATGAATTGCTTGTTATTAAGTAAGAAAATTCAAATTTAACCAAGATTTCTCATATGAAAATGCAGTAACTGTGAATTGAACCCAGATCTGCATGGCTTCAAAATCATGAGCATGGCCTCAGAGTTTTGCCCTGTGCAAGGCTTCTGGTAGGTGACCAGATGAAGGAGTGGTTCCTTGAATGAATGGTGAGCAGAAAGATGTTGCTGTTATGTCTCTACTCAAGCCTGGGGAGAAGGTTTTGGGGCTGAGCAGAAGAGATATATTGATATTTATGTGGATGAAAAGAGGCATGGGGTCTCCAGCACCTTCCTAGAACATTGGCTGAAAGCCCCAGGGACAAAAATCCTCTTAAGTCAGCTGACACTGGATTCTTCAATTTCACTTCAGAAGTCCTTAGAGGAATATTCTTTTCTTTTGACCTTCACTATAAGCACCTGGGTTCTTAATCACTCTGCCTGAGAGGTTGAAAGGTTTAGGACCTGTCAGTTTCTAGTCATCAGAAGTGGTGAGCACGTCTTCAAATATTAAAGCAGAAGGGCCAGCAAGGAACAGGATTTTCAACAACTCTGGGTTCTTCCTCAGAGCTGAAAGCTAAAAGAAATAAAAAAGTGAAGTCCATTTTCTACTAGTTGATAAAAGGAGTCAATTCTTCCCTCCATGGCCTCCATGGCCTCTCAGTGGAATGTGCCAAGGAAATTAAAAACCCACCACCAGCCTGCAAGTGGCCTTGCCCCATCTGTATGGGCCGGGTTCCATGTCTGCATCTCTCCTCAGCCAAGGGAGGGAGATTTTTATACTGCTCAGGGGAGCCAGACCTGGACCAGTTCCTGAAGGTGCAGAAGCAGGGAGAGCCCTGGTGACAACAACCCAAATGCTCATGAGCACTCATCTAGCTCATCACTGACTTGGACCTCACCTTCCAGTCAAGACTCCTGGCCTCCTTTTTGCTACCCTCACCCAGGATGTGGCAGGGAGGACTGGGAGCACCCACGAAACAAGGGGGAGCAGCAGATCCCATTGAGGCTGGTGCCTATTTCTGAGAAACATCACAAAGTGGCCCACAGCTCCAGTCCTGGAGGCAAAAGAAATAGAACTCTGGTTTCTGATATGTCGCAATATAACAACCAAGGAGCACATGCGGACCCCTGTCAGGGCAAAAGTGCTGGTGAGGTTACTATTTTTCATTTGACAAACAATAAGTGTACATATTTATGAAGTACAATGCAGTGCTTTAACATATACATACTAAGGAGGAACTAAATCAAACAAGTTAACATATCCATCACTTCATGTATTTACCGTTTTTAGTTAGATTATTTAAAAACCTACTCTTGGTAGTTTTAAAATATCCAATACATTATTATTGACTATAGTCACTATGCTGTGTGATTGATCACTGAATTTATACTCTGATGGGATGTTTGGTCAAGTCTTTGATCTAAATATTCTTACAGCCTATGTGCTAAAGAAATTATATAT
>NW_022900928.1:82904587-83061655 GCF_012274545.1 Fukomys damarensis
ATATATATATATATGTATTCCTCCCATAGGAAGAAAAAACTTGGACTTGAAATGAAGTTCTTTAGCCTTTTCTGAGCCCGTAATCTTCATTTTAACTGAAATCCTATTTCAAATTCCTATATTTGATCTAGTTTGAAAGGACTTCAGAGTAGCCTATTCATGTGGCTCTAGGATGTCCTCCAGCTCAGCAAAGTAATGATTTATCTAACATCTTGCTCTTTTCACTGGCTCACACCTATCCCAGCCCTGTAAGCTCAGAGCAGTCCCTGTGTGCCGAGTCAGGTGAGAGAGCATCCAGGTGGCTTGAGTTGTGCCCAGCCTTCACTGTGTCCCTGGGTGGTGAGCTTTTCCTGTGTCTTCAGGGGTAGCCTGTGGAGTCTGAGGCCAGGGCTTCACAGCTCCTGTGTTCCTGTAGGGAAGGGTCTCATCCTCTGTGGCAGCAGGGTGAGGAGAGACTTCATTCTCTAGAACATTATCTCACCTCCTATATAAATTCCAGGTGTATTTATAATAAAAACACATCATTGGATGAGATAATCTCTATTTAGGAGATTTTGTGTTATTTCTAATGAACAGTTAGACTCTGAACAGGTAAGTTACAGAATATCTCAGGAAATAGCCACATTTCTGGAAAAGTAGAAAGACAGCACTGGACACAGTTTCCTGATCCACAGTGCACCTTAGAGCAGCTGGCTGAAGGGAAACCAGCATCATGTCCAGGAGTGGCCATATCTTATGCCAAGCTTGGGGGAACAAGTTTTTCCTGCAGACTCCTTCACCCAGTCTCCCTTTCTACTTGCTGAGGTTTGTAATGATAAGTGCCAGAATATCTGATTCTCCGTGTCTTCACACAAAAAGTCTTCACTTTCATACCAATCCTTGGAAATCCCTGTAATACCAACTAATGAGGATAATCTTGGTGTGCTCCCAAGAATATGGAGAAGACGGTCTTGTTGATGGCTGCACATAAATGTGCAGAATGAATGTGTTAGCCACAAGGACTACAGCACCAGGATTGCTCCAAGGAGCATGTGTTCAGTGTGATCCAGTTGTGCTGATCTTCATTTCATAGCTGGAAATCAGGCTTCCTCTATGAGAGGGGAAGGCAGAACGATTCAAGTGAATAAAACAGCTCACAGCTGGAGAGTGAATGAATCCTTCACCTTCAGTGCTGTCTGTCTTTCTGAGAAATTCTGGGCAAGCTGGGTTCCAGACTGGTAGTGACCAGCAGAGGCTGATGTTCAGAGAGGAAGGACAAAACCCAGGGATAAAGATGGAAACAGCAGAGGGTACAGAGGGAAGAAGGAAGGAAGGGGAGGAATAGGAAAGCAGAGAGGGAGGAAGAGAGAGGTTAAAATGTGTATGTGTGCAGGGTCTAGAAGGAGAATCATGGAGAAGAGTGTCCCAATGAAGGAAGGGAGAAAAAATGGGGGTGCACAAAGCTCTGCTTAACAGATGAGATGAAAAAGAATTAATAAGATGATCTGCAAAGGAAAATGGATATGAACCTCTGTCCATCTGATAGCTGAGTAGAGGAATAACAGCCAGAATATGTGGTAGGCAAGTTCTGCCTGGGCCAGAGAGGGTTGGGCTCTCCCTCCTCCTCTAATGTCACCACATTTACTGCATGTCAGAAATGCCATGGCTGAGCTAGAAGGAGAGGAGGAAACTGGTGAAAATCCCTTTCCCTCACTCCATGGGCACTCAGTTCACACTGGGGCCAGAGCATCATCCCAAGGCTCATTTTCACCTACAAGGCATCTCTGTTTGTATATTACCCAAGCCAAGCAGCCTCTTCCTAAAGGTGCTCTGTGGCTGTTTCACTTGATGTGGTGGTAGGGAGGGGGCACTGTGCTGATACATGAGGGCCTCAGCAAGGATCCACAAGTCCCAGCCCACGCACACTGGGATAGGAGTGGTCTGGACAACAAGGATGCCCTTTTCTAGGCAGGGGATCACTTTAGTTTTCTCCCTTAAATTGCCTTTTAGGGCTAAAACCTCAGGATCATAGGAACATCTTACTGCCATGCTGGTATTGCTCTCAGGCAGGGGTAGTGGTGAAGACAAGGAAAAGACCTAAAGTGACCCAGAGGGGAGGACACCTGCACATCAGCAAGTCCAGATCCACAAAGTTGTTGGGAACTAGCACTAAGCTGTGCTTCACCAGAATCATTTGAGAAGTGTAAGGATACATGAGCTGGATTATCTTCTTTGGAGAGAAAGGTCAGGAAGTTCACTCTCGCTCACCAAGGATTATGGTCTGTCATGCAAAGTGACCAGTAAGTGACAGAAGATTTTCAGCTGTCCAGAATGAAGTGTCTTAAAATTTCTCTGGTCTGTGCTTCAACTGGACCCTCACCCAGGGCTGGGGAAGACAGGAAAGCAGTGCTCTGGGAGGTCTGGGGACACCAGCAAGGAACACCTCCATGACATGCCCACCAGGCCTTCTCACCTTCATGAAATGACAGTCCTGGTTATAATAGCAGAGACCTGTGTGCCAGAGGGTATTCTGAGGTGTTTTTTTTTTTTTTTTTCTCCCATTTTGTAATTAGAAACCCATGTTTGAGTCCAGCCACTGCTTTTTACCCATGGAACACATTTTGCTCTCATCTGGTCTTTCTCAGCCTGTGTCGTCATCATAAAGCAGTATTGGTGTGCACCCTGCAACCTCACTGGAGAACAAAGGCATAGAGAGCCAAATGCCCTCCCCTCCAAGTGCTTAGCTGGTGAGCATACATGGCATAGTATATCATTGCTGTCTGTGCAGAAGCTGACTATATAACAGCCATTCATCCACACCCTACTTAGGTAATCAAGAGGAAATAGCTCTCCCATTAAGAAGCTTATTTCTGGGTGAGGCTGAATTTACATGTGCCACAACTGCTAGCAACACTGGATCAGAGTTTGCATCCCTAGATGCAGGAAATGGGTCCTCAGGATGCTCAGTAAGGAGCAGCCCTTGGACTGA
Source organism: Fukomys damarensis (assembly GCF_012274545.1). NCBI lineage: Eukaryota > Metazoa > Chordata > Mammalia > Rodentia > Bathyergidae > Fukomys > Fukomys damarensis. Next base: position 82,907,556 of record NW_022900928.1, read on the forward strand.
GGCTGCTTCTCTAGCAATGGCAGGAGGGTTCACTCTCCCACTCTTCCTCCACTGGAGTGACTAAAATTGAATCACTAAAATTCAGCAGATTAAGAAAATTGGTGTCATCCCACAGCTTCATTACCTTGTAAGAGATAATGGCACCTCCATATCCCAGAGGGCAATTACCAAACTATAACACATCATTCACGAGCAAGCCACAGACTTCCACCCTCCTGGAGCTGATTTGTCACCACCCACCTGGGGTGCAGGAGAATCCAGCTGTGCAGTGAACTGTCCCAGTTGCTGATTGGACACTGCTTTCTCAGCCACAGGGCCAGAGAACTTGAAGCTGCAGGTCAAGTGCCTGAACCCAAAATGAGATCGTGCTTTGCAAAAATGTCATTCATTTTCTTAGGAAAGCTGGGGAGTGGCTGTGTCTCATGCATGACTTCACTCAGGACCTACTGGTCACCAGGATTGTCTCTGCCTTTCATTTCTGCTCCCTGCATAGTGTCCTCTGTCTCTGAAATTACATAGCCCTGGCCACAGACAACAAAAACATCATCACAGGGTGTGGGCAGAGATGGGCTCTCTTATATTTCAAGTAAAAAAGTGCAAAAGCAAGGGAAGAGTTCAAGGACCGTAGAGTGAGACGGGGGAGATGGATGTACTTGGATGCATAGACAAAGAGACAGGTCAGCACGACAGTACAGGGACCTTCAGAGAAATCCAGTGCTAATATCTGCCTTTCCAGATCAGGCCACAGTTCTCAGCTCCCTTTCCCCCGTCTGCTCCTCATGGTGCACATGTGGAGGCTCTTTCAGTCCCTGGGTGTTCATTTTGAGGTGATATGGAGTAAATTCTTGCAGTGAGGATGCTGAGAAACTCATCAGCTGCTGACACTGCCAGTCTGGCTCAGACAGTCTATGCTCCTCTACTTAAATGAGTGAAGTTCTTCTGGACTCCAGGCCTTCTTTTTTTTTACATTTTATCAATTTCTTCTATTAAGGCTCTTTCAGTTTATTACATGCTACTATAAATATGAGTAAATGACACACACATATGTGTCGGTAGTACATTCTTGACTTCTGAGCTCCAGATGTGCATAGCCAAGTACTTTCCTGATTTTCCTCTTGCATGCTTCAAGAGTACATCAAATATACCTTGTCAAAAGCTGTATGGTGACTTCTCCCAGGCTCCTCCCTTAGCCTGGACATCCCTTACTGTGCCTAAAATTGTTTACCCCTGATTCCTCCTCCTTTAACCCCTATGTCTGATTTACCACCAAGTCCATTACTAATTACACATATGTTTAAAATATCCTTCTATATATACTCAAAACATAACTCTAATCAGTATTGATTTTCTGCTTCGACTGCTGATATGGCCATCTATTTCATTGCTGTCCAGCATCCACACCGGCATCTACAGTGACTTATGTAATTCTTGGCTATCACGATACTCACTGGCCATGTTGCTGGCAATCCTTCCATAATTTCCCACAGGTTGAGAGAAATATTTTTCTTATTTCCAGGGAAATATATAGAAGTGAGATGGAACCTCATTTTTTTTTAATTGAGTTTATTGGTACATTCTAGGTGAATCTCATTTATATTCACCTGCCCTGATCCCGCATAGCCCAGATGACAATTTCAGCATAAGGCCAAAAGAAAACATCTGGGGCTGGACTATTTGTTTTTGAACTCTGTTCAGAAATATTTGTGATCTTTGGGCTTCTGGCCCATGAATCAGCAGTATATAAAATATATAAAGAATAGATCTGGGCTGATAGTAAAACAGTAGATCTTTAAAAACTGACATCACTGGAAAATCTCCAATCATAGAAGTTATACTCAAGGGTGAATAAAATATCATTAAGTGATCACAGCAATGGGACTGTGATGTGTATTTCTCTAAATATGGGGTTTTATATGCACACACACATACAGACATGCAAGGGTTATCCAAAGATAATAAGGAGCTCATGTAAATTGTAAGTTCTCTAAAATAAGTTTGCTAGGTCTCAGCTCAGCAGATATAAATTATTTAACAATCCATTTAGTACAATGGATAAGAACTTGACGGGAGCAGCCAGCTGCAATTCTAACTCACCGAGCAAACTAAGTATGTTGTATCTCCATTTGTCTCCCATTTTAGGAGAAAGATAATTTTAATAGTACTTATCTCATTAGAATCATCCTGAGATAATTCATTAGGTTGTATACAAAGGCTAGGCATGCTACCTAGCAGTAGAGCTTTTGCCTGACATGCATGAGGCCCTGGGTCCCATTTCTGTCACCCCCTCACACACAGAAATATTAAAGCAGTGCCTGGTATGTAACAAGCACTATATGGAATCTTAATATTATTGTACTTATATTTTTCTATGAAATGTAGTAGGGAGAATAATGCTTTCCCAAAGGGCATTCCAGGCCCTAATTTCTGATATCCACAGAGATGGTACCTTATATCGAAGGAACTTTGCCAAGGCCTGATATGGGGAGATGTGAGATGTTGTATTTAAAGCACACATGGACAGTGAGAGAATTTTAGACCTGTGGCAACATAGCCAGTTTATTACATGCTGCTATAAATATCTTCATTCCTTTTGCACAAACTCTTCATGTCCCCTTGTAACCAACTGATTAGGCTTCATTTCTGCAACCTCTTGTTTATCTCCATCAGGACAAAAACACTTAACTCTCAACTCATCCCTCCAGGAAGCCTCCACTACACAACTAGCAACAGGTCATAAACCTGAACTAGTTTTTCTTCTCTGTCTTAGAAGTGGTGAAAGATATTTCATCGAAGGAAACAGTGAAGGTCAAATAGTTACAGGCTGTGTGGCAGGAAGAAGTTAGAAAAAGTAACAACAATAATGGCAATGATAATAATAATAATAGTGCTTATGTTGTACCTTATAGCTCTGGGAACCAATAACTTCACTGATTTCTTATAGTACTGTGAGGTAGTTTGCATAATTATTTCCACAACACAGATGGGGAGCCTAAAGTAGTAGAGAAGCTCACCAATATAGGAGGAAGGAGCAAGAAGAGTGTCTGAGCTGCTTAGCTGGGAGTCATTGTAGAAAATTGTCAGGCAAAGTTTAGAACTAAATACAGGGGAAACCAATTTATGTGGCTATAAGAGCCCAGCATGGATGGCTGAGTTGGCTGCTTTCATAGTCTCTAAACTGAGTAAGGCTGGCAGAAAAGGTAAGGTAAAGGAGTCTCAGCCATGGAATTTATCCAATGTCTTCTTTGAGTTGTAAACACTTTTTTAGTAACTTTATGCACATAACCATAAGGAATTAAACAATCACATCACAAAAGAACCTCATAAACTTGGTGGTGGGTTTGCAACACAGCACACCACCAAGTGAGGTGCTTTGACACTAACTAGGTGCACACACTGAGGTTCATTTGCTCACTCTGACCAAATCAAAGGAAGCTGTACATTTTGGTAAGAAGGAAAAAGGCTATCTTCAAAGCCAGTCATCAGGAGGTGGAGGGGCCTCTTTTCCTCAAATCACCATCTTCCCTTGTTCAGGTATGTAAGAGTCAGAGGGGTGTAGAGCAGAACAAGACCCTGCAGACCTTCACAACAGCTTTCTTCCCTCCCCTTTCTCCTGGGGCTGGCATCTATACATTCTGTCAGTGCTTTGGGGCTGAGGAAAGGGAATGGTTATGTGCTCAGCAGGAGGACATTTGAAAGAAAATAATCTAACTTTTCTTTCCATTTTTTATTAGTACATATTTGTAGTGTATAATGTTTGCATCCCTTACAGGGTATTGGTACATAAGGTGTCTTAATTCCTTCTGTAGGCCCTTTTCATGCCTTCTCTTCCCCTCCATCTATGTCTTGAACATCTTTTTTTTTTTTTGGTACATGTTTCCAGCACATCACATTTACATTCCTTGTGTGCAGTTGGTACATTTATAAACACATCTTCGTTCCTCTTCATCCCCTTCCCTCCTTTACCTCCTCTCTCTCTCCATATCTTGATCACCTTTACATTTGAAAAATATCTACCTCTCCACTTCCTATTATCCATCTTTTATTTTGCTCTTTGTTCATACATTGAGTTTCTGGTAAAAGAAAAATCATGTGATATTTCAGCTTGTGTGTCGGATTTATTTCCCTCAACATTATGGTCTCAAGGTGCATCTGTGTTCCTACAACTGACTCAAGTGTATCTAAAGCTGCTAAGATTTAGTTATTATGAATTGTTCTGCTATGAACATGGGCATGCATGTATCACTGTACTAAATCTTTAATGTTTTAAGGTGATATCTATAAGGGGAAGAACTGGGGTGAATGGAAGTTCTGGTTTGAGTTTTTGTTTGTTTGTTTTTGGTACTGGGGACTGAATGCAGGACCTTGTGCTTGCAAGGTAGAGTCCAGAAATACTGAGCTAAATCTATCCTGCTTTTTAACATTTCAAACAATAGAAAAGTTCATTTTTCTCCACAGCCTTAACAGATTTGATATTACTTAACTTCTTGATGATGGCAATTATTTCTGGAGTAAGATGAAATCTCAGTGTTGTTTTAATTTTCATTTCTCTCATTTCCAGTGATGTCAAGCATTTCTTCACGTGTTTACTGGCCATTTATATTTCTGTGAAATGTTTATTCATGTCCCGTGCCCATTTTTTGATCAAGTCTTTTATTTTGAGGAGTTCTAATTTTTTGAGTTCTTTATATATTCTAGATATTGGTCCTCTGCCTGAGGAGTAGCAGGCAAAAATCTTTCTCATTCTGTAAATTATCTTTTCACATCATTTCTTTGGGTAGGCAGAAGCTTTTTTATTAATTAATTTGTTTTTTCATTCATTAATTTTACTGGTACATTTTAAGTATACAATATGCTGACATTCATTATTACCTTTACATAATATATCTTATCCCCCCCTTCAACCCCTTCACCCCTCCCTATTCACAAAGACTTTGTTTCCATTTTTTCCTTTTCTCAAATTTATTCCTTTCCCTTCCTTTACCCCTCCCACTTCCCTTTCCTCTTTGCCCCTTTTCTTCATATGTCACATTATCTGTCATACATTTTGATCCTTATTTACACTTTCAGTTTCTCCACCAGAGAAACTATTCTGTATTTATAGACATGTCCTATTTATTTCATTTAAGAATAACACCACAGCATGCATCCATTTAGCTATGAATGTCTCTATTTCTCATTCTTTATGGCTGAGTAGTACTCCACTTTATAAAAACCCCACATTTTCTTTATCCACTTTCCAGATGATAAGCAATTGGGCTGTTTCCATGTTTTAGTTATTACAAACTGTGATGCTATAAACATGGGTGCATATATATCACTGTAGTATGATTCTTTTCCTTCTTTTGGGAAGATACTCACTCAACAGGGGAATAGCTGGATCAAATAGACCTCTAATCCTAGTTCTTTGAGGAATCTCCATATTGATTTCCACAGTGGTTGCACCTGTCTGTATTTCCACCAATAGTGAAGAAGTGATCGTTTTTCCCCACAGCTCTGCCAGCATTTGTTATTGGTTGATTTTTTTGATGGCAGCCATTCTTTCTGGAGTGAGATGGAATTTCAGCATTTTTTTCATTTGCACCTCTCAAGTGACCAGTGATGGTGAACATTTTTCATGTTTTTTTCGCTATTTCTACTTCTTTGCCTAAGAAATGTCTGTTCATTTCAGATGTCCATTTTTTGGACTAGGTCTTTAATTTTGGAAAGTCTGATTTTTAAAAATGTCTTTATATATCCTATATTGTAAACCATTGTCTGAGAAACAACTGGTAATTCTTTTCCTACATTTTTGGTTGTCTCTTCAAGCTGTTGGGTTCTCCCGCTGTGCAGAAGCTTTTTAATAGGAAGAGATCCTACTCATTGATTCTTTGTGCTAGTTCGTGTGCAACTGAGGTTTCGTTCATGAAAACTTTTCCTATGCTATTGTCTTTGAGTTCTACCTAACTTCTCTTCTAGCTGGTTTAGTGTTTCTGTTTTAATATTTAGATCTTTAATCCATTTGGATTTTAGTTTAATACATGGTGAGAGATATAGGTCTAGTTTTAATCTTTGGCAAATTGAAGCCCAATTTTTTGAGCACCATTTATTAAGAAGGCTGTCTTTCCTCCAGTGAGGGTGTTTAGCTCCTTTGTCAAAGATGGCGTGGCTGTGTCTGGATCTTCTAATAGATTCTGCATCTTCTAATAGATTCCACTGATCCTCAGGTCTGTTTCTTTGCCAGTACCATGCAGTTTTTATCACAGTATGAAGCATTTTAATTTAATATGATCTCATTTGTTGATTCTCGGTTCTATTTCCTGTGCAACTGGGACTGTGTTAAAAAAAAATCCTTGTATATACCTATGACGGCAAGGATTTTACTTTGAAGTAAAATTTGTCTTCCAGTAGGTTAAGTGCTTCTGTTTTAATATTTAGTTCTTTGATTCATTTTGGTTTTAGTTTAGTACATGATGAAAGATATGTAATTAGATTCAGTCTTCTAAATCTGGGTAGCCAGTTTTACCAGCACCATTTATTAAAGTAACTTTCTTTCCTCTACTGTTTTTGGTTGTTTCTATATCCTCTGTTCTATTTTATTGTTCCTCATGTCTTTTTTTAAAATCAGCAACATGTTGTTTTTAATCACTATAGTTTTGTAATATAACTTCAAGTCTGGAATTGTGATGCCTCCTGGTTTGCTCTGGTTACCCCGAATTGCTTTTGTTATTCTCAGCCTGTTCTGGTTCCATATGAATTTTAGGGTTGCTTTGTCTATTACTGTGAAAAATTATGCTGGAATTTTTATTAGGATTGCATTAAATCTGTATATCAATTTTGAAAGTATGCTCATTTTGACTATATTAGTTATACCTATCAAAGAACAGGGCATATGTTTCCATTTTCTAATATCCCTTTCAATTTTCTTTATCAGAGTGCTGTACTGTTCATTGTAGATGTCTTCTATTTCCTTATTTAGGTTAATTACTAAGTATTTAATTTTTCTCATTGCTACTCTGAATGCTATTTTTCTTAATGCCTTTTTCAGTGAGTTCATTATTTGCATAGAAAAATACTATTGATTTTTGTGTGTTGGGCTTTGTGTCCTACTACATTACTGAATTTGGTTATTGATTCTAAGAGTTTTTGGCGGATTTGGGGGGTTCAAGTTTCACTTTGCACTGCTGGTTATGGTATGACTGATAAGCATTGACTGATTAGCAAATGCATATGAAAAATCACAGCAATAATTTAAGTTATTTTCCTCCTGGTTGAAGTTACACTTGTATCTGGCAGATAATAGGATAAAGATAATATCCTTAATTTAATAAGAATTTAAGATAATTTGAAGCCATATTTCAGATTTTCTGAGGATCTTTCATTTCCTGGTTACCCTTATTCTGATCACAAGCCCCTCTGCACATCTATGCAGTATTCAGGATATTTACTAGGACCATCATTCCTCATCAATCTGTGAACTTCCATTTTTCCCATCTTTGTAACATTTCCAGAAGCTCTTCCTGACTTCAGATTCTGAAAGAATGCCTTTGCCAAATATATGCTCACTTTTGCAGATGTTAATCTACAATTTAGAAAATGGCAAATGTTAGAGAAAATCAGTTCTAAATGCTATCAGTGATCATTCTTATTAATTATATACTAAATGCTTTGTGGCAGTCTCTTTCCCATTTTTGTTATTACCCTATATTCCATATAATAAATTAAAGCTATCATTCTGGCCCTCAATTTAGAGTACTAAATAGGATATATTGAATAATAAATAGTTCATAATTATCTTTAAATATTTTGTAAATAAAAATATTTCAATATTAACTAGAAGAAATTTTATATACAAGGAAATATTAAATGGATTTTATGAAAAATCACATACTTTTGTGTTTCTGCTAATTTAATAATGAACTAAATGAAGCTACAAGTAGAATAGATTATAGGCAGTCATAGACATAGATCCAAGGACATATACACCAATAAATGCATGCATGTATGCATGGGCAAACACACCACCATCCTGGGGAAAGAAAGGGAGATTGAGGCAACAGTTAAGAGACTTGAAAGGTTGAACTGGAGTTTGAAATACAAAGAATAAGAAGAAAATATTTCAGTCTTTACTTAAAAATCTAGCAATCTCTGGTAATAGACCCAAGTTGTCAAAGATTTAATTTTCTCTTGAAAACTCAGATTTCTCATTAGCAAAACAGATAATTGAGATGTGAGCTATTTTCCTTGGATTTTCCTTAATTCTGGATGAATTATCCATACCATGGAAAGCAAGCAGTGAGTCATCTAATCAGCTTGAACTCAAATGCACATGTGGTTCTTCTCAGTGTTAACCGAAGCTGGCCTCAGAAGTGTTGGAAATGTACTCTCTATGCTGCTCACAGAATATGAAAAAGACATACTCTGGGGATAAAATTTATAAATTGTACTGCTTCATCAATGTCATTTTTAGATTAAATCACTTTTTTAATAAAACATACAATGTGCCCATGATCACAGAGCTTGGTACAAATGCTAAGACACCAGCAGTTGTCCCTATACATATATATTTCCCCACTGGGGAATTGTCAGCACAATATTATCATACAATATCGGTCTGTCCTTGAGGAAACCCTCACAGAGTCTCACAGATACCCTCCTCCATATCATGCAGAGGCTACAATCTGAAAATCATTGATGTAGGTAGAAAGACCTTCCCTCCTGTGTCTACCTGTCCTTTGCTCCTCTTTCTTCATCACCTTGCATTCCATGAGTTTCTTCTGAAACTATCTTAGGAGCAGGAAATGAGAAATGGTACAGTGGTCATAGTACAGCCTAAATTGTCTCTGATAGGGCAGTGGTTTCTGAATCACCACTGGTTCTGGCTCCTTTTACCAGTGGCTTTCTCCATTCACCCATAGCCTGCAATGTCAAAACAAGTAAAATAGAAGAATGGAAATGAATTCTTGAAGGATGAATGTAAATAATTTTTTTTTTTTTTTTTGCAGTAGTGAGAATTAAGCCTAAGGCCTTTACACTGAGCTACATCCCTATCCTCCCCTCTTTTTTCACTTTGAGACAAGGTCTATCTAAGTCACAAAATTTCCCAAGCTGGGCTCCATCTTGCAATCCTCTTGCTTAGTCTCCCAGAGTGGTAGGATCACAGGTATCCAAGCCTAGCTAATTTTCCTTTTATGTGTGTAATGATTCTTGTGCACAGATGAAGGAATTATGGAGCTTCCAGAACACTTTCATATACCATGAGAAGCAGGTAAATAAAATAAAATTGTTACCATTTCACTAAAGAAGAAACCAAGGCTCAGAAAGGCTGAGGACCTGGTAAAAGTCTAAACTCACACTCTTATTTCACTCCTCTGAGCATCTGAATTCTCAGAACAGTGAAAACATCTTACAATTCCTGGAAAATTACGCAGAGAGTTCTGTACAATCTGGGGAAGGAAGTGTTTACATGGAGTCTTTCTTTGTAATGTCCCTGGCTGCTCAGTGGTCAGAGTTTTCAAAGAATTTCCACTAACTGAGCTCTGCACAAATGGGTTGTATAATACCCTGTAAATCACCAGTCCTCCAGGTGATTCAACTAGACTGCAAACCCCTCAGCCAGTACCGTTTGGTCCTTGGAAACTGCAGGTGACTGGCAGAAGCTCAAAATGGTGACTGAAGGGGAAGAAAAGAGGGTGTGCAGAGTTGAAGAGTGGGCAGAGGCTCCTCCTGCAAACCTTTCACTTTTAAAACCACAGATACAAAGTTACTTCTAATATTTGTTGAATTTATCCCTTTGTCTTCTTCACCTGAGTTCTCCTTATCTCCTTACTCAGTGAAGATCCAGGATCCTGTGTAGAACAGGAAATCTCTCTCTGATTCCCTGGAGAGTAGGTCCTGATCATTCCAGAAGGGCTTAAATCCTTCTCAAAGTTTCCCACTACAGATGTAGACTGTACTCAGAGTAGGTAGAAGAACATGATCCCAAATTCTCAGGTTATTACCCTTTATGCAGAGCAGGTTTTTGTTACCCCCTGGACAGTTTAACAGGATACAACAACAAAAACAAAGTAACTACATAAAAATTAGTATCTCCCTTTACAGAGAGCAAGCCTAATCTCCATAATGTAGGAACTGAAGCTTATTTGAGGAGAAGGTTGAAGAGAAGCAAGAGATGGGTAGTTTGGTGGAGGAAAGCAGAGTGTGCTGTGGAAACTCAGACTATGAAGTTATCTCCACTTTTGTGTCTGTGATGTGGAAATGATAGGGGTGATGTTTCTGCCCTCTGGGACTGATTTCAGTCATCAGTACTGTAGATCCTTACTTTTCTTCCTTTAAGGTCTCCTGGCTTCTTGTTTGCTTTTTGCTCAGATGGGTAGCATGGAGCAAGGATTTAACTCCTCTCTTGACTTCTGCCACTGCTCTGACCCCAGGCTCAGTGGGAGCCACGGTGGACTGTGGATTATTACCAGGTCAGATTATGAGGACTATCTATTATTCTAACTCCTTTATCTACAATACGCATCTTCAAATCTGATCCTTATCTCACGTAGACTTTGAGAGTTTGTGGAACCCTTGTGAGCAGAGTAACTGTTATTATTTTTCTTCAACAGATACAGAAAATTTAAGTATTTCCTCCTTACCTGCCTCATTTCTACTTTCCAGAGTTTGAGGGGAGGCAAGGTGCTTCCTGAGTAAGATGGGCTTTTCCATGTTGGTTCTCTGCACAGCAAAAGAATTCCAGGTGTTCTTAGCACCTTCTTCCCCAGTCAGCTTTGTGATAAAATGAAGGAACTGGATGAGAAAGGGAGGTGTCTTTCCTCACTATTGAATAAAAGAGGCTTTCATAAGTTGTTTTGAGAATTTAATAATATACGCTGAAAATGTGGAAAGCTGTACCTAACCTTCCTTCCCTTCTGCCATGGACATATTATGGCTTGATCTACCTGTGAAAGAATATAATACCTTGTAAGGCACCTGGGCTTCTGAGAGTTGGGCAAATGACATCACTGTTTTAGGCAAGGGACTGGTTCAGCATCCTGGCAGGTGGACAATAAACTGGGAATTCACTCGATTAACAGGTCCAGGGGAAACATCAAGGCAGCAATAAGGTAAAGGTGAAGGTTTATCTGTGTATATCAGAAGAAGCAGGGATCAGGACATATCTCACTGATGCCAGTGCATGGTGAATGCTGCCAAACTTGGGCAGCAGGAGGGCAATCACAGACCAGGTAATTTAGAAAAGAAAACCCTGTGAAAGTATGCGTACCAGGAGCACCAACATCCTGAAGTTACCTCCTGTAGCAAGCAGTGTTGTAGCTCAGCATTAAGTTTGCCATTAATAGCTTGTCCTCATTCCATCCCTAAGGCCTCTCTGGCAGAGAAAAAGTAAATGATTATTTTTTAAAAGTATACTGGAGAAGTAAAGGGAATATGACCACTAATGCTGAGGTAGTTTTCTATTCTAGGTCCCAGTTCTTGCCATTTTCCTCTCTTGTTCTCTGTTGGACCCAGTCTCGATCCTATGACAGGATCCTTTCTCTTTGGTGACCTTTATCTTGATGTTAAGCTCTCAATATCTTAACTGACCAGTGCTCAGGCTGCATCTCCCTCTTCCTCCCTCACTTGTTGAAGCCAGTTCCCTGCAGGTAAAGTAACCTCTCTGCCCCTCACCTCTCCTCACACCTTCTGAAGGGGAGACAACAACATGATTGGTCAGACAAAATATTGCAAAGCAATATGCTTAGCAGACTAGGCCAGGTCACTGGGCATATATAGAAGAAATACTCTATAGAGAGTGTTCTTACAGTTTAAGTTTTTTCTACTAGTCTTACCTTCCCTTTCTTTGCTCTACAAATATTTATGCAAGTTGTCTAAGGCCAAAAACTATGCAAAGTGTGGGATACATATTAGAAAAGTGAATATAAAATAAAGCAAAGTGATCTCTCCTCCATGGAGATTTTGGTCCACAGGGAAACATATATTTTAAGCCATTAATATAGATTTAAAGTTGCTTTTAAACTAAGAAGTGTTGGTGGGTATGCCCCAAGAAAGAAAGAAGAAGAAAAAAAAGAAGATGCACAAGAAAAGGCTAATAGCTAAAAAACAACCCCCAAAACAACAACAAAAAACTGAAAGAAAAGTAGAAGGTTTGAATGCAGAACAAATGAGCAAGGGTGTAAACACAGGTTAATAATCCACTGGCTTTAAAATCAAAACAACAAAGCTTCACAACTGTATCATGTTGAAGAATTATTTTACGTCTTTGTGACAAGTATATTTTTGTGATGAGTATATTTCATCCGAAAAAAGTAGGAATAGTAATAGTGTGTAATAAAGTTGTGAAGGTTAAATGGCTTAAAATATACGTACATAGTAAGGAGACAAGGTATATTTGTTACTTTTTAACAAATTATATTTTAAATGCTTATTTCATCTTTCTGATTTACAAAATGCATGAAGATAATATAGAGATTTTTTAATGTGTTTCTCACCCAACTTCTCTAGGAATAACAACTTACATTAATATAGCACACTGGTTACAAGTCATTGACCGTTGTTGATACATGAACTCCAGGCTATGCTTTATGCCAATTTCCATTTTGCCTAAACATCTTTTCCTCTCCCAGGATCTCATACAGATAGCCACATTATTTTTAGTCCTATGCATTCCTAGTGTCCCAAGGATACATCCTTTTTAAGACTTTGCTTCCCTTGACAATTTTTTTTTTCTTGTACTGGGGATCGAACTCAGAACCTTGTGCTTGCACGGCAGGTGGCAGAACCACTGCACTAAATCCCCAGCCCTCCTTTTCCAGTTTTGATAAGCTTTGCTTAGAGACTAGACTAGGTTATAGGTTTGCAGGAAAAAGTCCCTGAAGGTGAAGTCCCATTGTTGCACATCCTGAACAGGTACACAGAACCAACAGGATCTAGGTCACCTTACCTTGACATTGATCTAGGTCACTTGGCTGAAGGCAGCGCTCAGCTGGTTTCTTATCCATAAACATTATACTTTTTAGAGGAGAGTCGCTATGGGCAGGCCTCACTTAAAGAGTCTGAAGCATTTTCCACCTCACTAAGGACAGAATATCTACACAAATTATTTTACGCTCTTTTGCATGGGAGATTTGGTGCCTCCCCATGTATTTATTTATTTAACCATTGTAGACTTGCAGGCATTTAGTTTATACTCTGTGATATAATCCAATACTTCTTTAATTTGTTGTTCAAATGATTCACGTGTTTTCTTACTTGCTGGTACTGCAAGGTGTTCCAGTCTTTTATTTTTATTTTTTGATTTAGTCCTCTAATGTGCCACTTGTACAAGCCCTGGTTCCTCTTATTGAAAAATGCTTTATAAAGCAAGATCTTAGTGCTGAGTATGCTCCTTGCTACTGCACCAGTGCTTCTTGCCTGACTTGGCTGCTAGATCAGACATGTACAGGTGCACGCTAAGCTGTGCATATACAAGTATCTGTTAATAATGTTATGGTTTGAATCCAAAGTGTTTGGAAGGTGTTTGGCTCATGGGGCACTGTACTCATCAGCAGATTCATCCACTGCTGAGTTCATAGGTGAATGTGCTGTTAAGAGGAGGGGCCTGGTTAGCAGCAGGTCATGGGAAGCATGGGCTGTAGGGGGTTGTTCTTGTCACTGACTCCTTCCTTCTTTCTCCACTTCCTGGCTGCCCTGGGATAAGCAGATATCCTCCCCTGCACTTCTACTTCATGTTTCTGCCTTGGAGCCAGCCAACTTCTCACCAAACCCACTGAACACTGTGAGACAAGTAAACCTCTCCTCCCACAAGTTGTGACGGTCAAGTACTTTGATCCAGTTATGGAAGAGTGACTAATCCATTTCTGCACATAACCACCTATGTTCATAGAAAGTTAAACATGAGCCCATTCTGATATGCCCAGCTCCAGCCTAGAAAGGACTCATTCCTGTCTCTTGCCCTCATGTACTGTGCAATTCTACTCCCATGATGAGACAACTGTCTCCTGTCATCCACATTCATCTCGTTAATTGCTCAATTCCAATATATGTGCATTTGTTACTTTAATAGGAAAACACTATATTATTAGAAGTTAAAGACAGATAAAAAGCAAAGAATTAAGAATAACTTTTTTATTGGAACGTAAAAGAAATTTCTGTGTGATGGTTTCAATTATTTCAGCAGGGCAAAGATCTTTACTACTCAGGTTGAGGATAAAAATGTGATTGTAGGAATTAATATGAGAAAGTGAAAAAATGGAAACAAAGTCTTTGTAAACAGGGAGGGCTGGAGCGATTGAAGGGAGGGCATTGCAATAGGGAAAAAAAATAAGAACCAAGATGTATTATGTAAAGGTGCAAATTTCCCATGATGAATGTCATTATATTGTATACCTTAAATATACCAATAAAATTAATTTTTAAAAAGTGATTTTAAGTGGAGAATGCATTATTAGCTTTCCAGTAATGTGACAAAATACCTGACATCATCAACTGATAAGGAACAAAGATTCACTTTGGCTCACAGTTTTGGAAATTTCAGTCCATGGCCAGGTGGCTCTGGCTGCTTTGTGTCTGTGGCAGCACAGAACATCATGGTGGAAGCACATGGAGAGGATGCTGCCCACCTCACAGGGTCCTGAAACAAACAAAGAGCCAGCCAGGGCAATGCTCACAAAGATTTAACATTGCTCCACAAGGGCCCACTTCCTAAAGAGTCTACACCTCCTAATATCACAGGGCTGTGACCATGCCTTCAGTACATGGGCCTTTGAGGGGGATTAAGATACAAGCTGTAGCAATGCACAGCAATTACTGAACTCTGCTTGTACTTATTTGAAAAATATGTAGATTGTCAACCAATGCTCAGATAGATGGTCATAATTCACAGTAGAACTGTCTTCCCTTCATGCAGTTTTTCTTTAGTAAATATCAGCATTGTCAGTGTTCATATAAGGAAAGCTTGATTCAAGTCTTCATCAAATGGAATATTGATTAGATGAGAAACGTCACATAAATAATTTTGATAAGCAATTATAATAAAGACTGCAGCTTTTAGAGAGATAGTAGAAGAAATTAATTGCACCTATAACATAGATATAGATAACTATACACTCATAAGGTCGATGATAGGAGGTCTTGTTGAGGCTAAAGAGTAGGTCAGAATTAGGAGAGCCTGAGCTGAGTGGTATGCTGAAACTCATTTTGAGAGTGAAAGTTGATGGTGACAGCAAGCCCTGCCCGTTACCCTGAGAATGGGTGGATACTGACTATCATTGCAAAAGTGAAGGTTAAAAACTGGATCCAGGGATTGAGTATCACATGCATGGTGACCCAAAAAGAATGATCATAGAAGATGAGGCTAGAAAAGTAGAAAGTGGCCAGATTCTGCATCTCTCAGTGAACAGAGAACTGGGCCCAGGGTATCAGGAGACTGCAGCAGCCAGGTGTGGGGATGGGCAGGTAGGAGAACCTTAGAAGAAAGGGAGCTTTGTGAAAGAGATGGGGAGAGAAAGCTTTTGACATGCTGTCAACTACTGGAATGAATGAGTGGGTCTTAAGTAAATGTATGTGCACATGTGTGCACATGCACACACACACACACACACACACACACACACACACACATGCTCAGACATGGTCCCTTCAGAATGATGCCATCTATGGGGAATGATAGAATTTATTTCTACTTTATCAGTTCTTTCTTTCATGTAGATTGTAAGCCTAGCCAGGATAGTCTAGCTCAGCTGTCTCATCCCCAGACCGAAATGCAGTAATTCTAGATAGGAAGAAAACAATTATCCCATCAAGGCAGCTTCAGCTATCTCCTTTCTTCTAGTTGCCGTCTTTCTCACACAGCTGCTGTTTTGACTATATGATTACTCCACTTAATATTCAATTTTCATAGGAATTTCAGGAAACAATTTCTATTAATGAAATACAAATCTAAACATCTTTGTGTCTCATTTACAAATAAATTTCTCATGGATCTTTGTTTTCATATTCTTACGAGATTAAAAAGATACTGTCTCTTGAATATTCCTTATTCATTTTTGTAGTCATCACAAATTAGTTTAGCAAATGGATTTAAACTTTATGATTTTTCTATAATTTGAAGGCAGACTTCCAATTAGAAAAGTATCAGAAATTTTCCCAGTTTAAAATCCTTTTAGAGTAGGCGGGATGATAAGGTATGAGCTCATGTGCTTTTTCTAGAATTAACCCAAGAATATATTTTCTCACTTGGAAAGTTGTTATAAAGAAACCCAGGACTCAGTTTTCACATGTACTGTTTTACTTTATCAGAACAGTATCTCATTAGCTTTATCTGGGGCCACCACCTATTGCGTTTATTCTGAAAATGAAGAACCCAACTTGGTAAAGGTCCTGACTTGTGTGACCATGTGGCTTTTACAAGGCCCTAATCTGGCTGCTTTTAATCTTTGTATCTCAGCCGGGTGTGGTGGTGCACACCTGTAATCCTAGCCCCTGGGAGGCTGAGGCAGAAGGATTGCTGTGAGTTCAAGACCAGCCTGGGCTACATAGTGAGTTCCAGATCAGTCTCAACTACATAGTGAGACCCTGTCTCAAAAAAAACAAAACAAAACAAAAAACAAAAACCTTTGTATCTCAGAAATATATGGCATAGTCCATGAGTGCAGTTATCCATTAAGTAAAGGCACTGCTACAGAATTTAATTTATTAATATTTAACTCACAATCTTCTAATTGTCTCTGTTTTACAAATGCAGTTGAGAGATCTAGAGGTTAACTAACCTCTGCACAAAGCCAGAATTGGAATAAGAGTGTCTGACATTATGCTAAGTGAAATAAGTTCATCACAGGAGGAGAGGAACTGTATGGTCTCACTATATGTAGAATCAAGAGTTAAACACACAGAAACAGAGACTGGACTGGTGGTTATCAGGTCTTGGGAGGAAAGAGAAGAAAAGAGAAATGGAAAAGCTCTGGTATCCTCAACATTTACAAATGACGATACAATAACAATTGACATGAAAAGTGTCCAGGATATTGTTATTATTTCATCCTCAAATTTTAGAAAAGCAGCTTGTTTATTACATGTGTTCTTTCATGGTAAAAGGATTGGATGTCTACTTCAGAGAAGGAGATAGGTCTAGAGTTAGTGATGCTGGGAAAGGGTCAGTCATTTGGGAGTAAGAACACTGTAATGAAATCTGCCTAGTGCAACATGCAGTTCCCAGGCCTGAGGTACTGTGTGCATGGAAAGAAGATCTGACTAGCTGGCTTGCAGAAAGAGGACCTGCATTAATTTTTAGGACTGGGATAGCCCTGATGTTAGGAAAGGTAGACTCAGAAATCAACTCTTCAGTTGAGTTACTGAAATTAAACTTAGGGAAGGAAGAAGATTCATTTTCTTTTTCCCTGTATGTTTCTAGACTTAGTAACAATGGAGCAGTTGCAGGAGAAACAGCAGCTCCCAAGGTCCTATTGAAGGCATGGGAAGGGGAAAGGGCATTGGGACACCTGTGTTACCTGCTCCCCTTGCTTTCTAGCTTGTTCCTGAGCTATAACTATGTATGTGGGGGTGGGGGGCTACAAAATTCTGCATATTATGTGCAAGGCTGAATCAAAAGCTGCAAAGTTTACAAACATAAATCAATTCCAATGGCAAATGGAAATTCTTGTTTCATCAGCTGGCACTGATATTTCAAGAAAGAACCAAGGACATGTTTCCTCTTGTAATTTTCATAGAAAAAGAAACTCCTTTAATGAAAGACATTCTACAGAGTGATTACTGGTAAGGGCAGGTGATGGTTATCTTAACAAAAGTAGCAAGTAAATTTAGTAAGTACATGAAATGTGAGGCTAATTTACAAAAAAAAATAATTTTTATATTCTAGCAGAAATAAAAATCAGAGCATTGAATTTAAAAAATAGAATGGTGATAAAATATGTAAATAAAATAAATGATATATATAACATACCCATTCAAAATTGTAGAATCTGTCTGAAGGAAATTAAAGGAAACAAAACAAATGGAGAGACATACCATATTTATGGTCATAAGATTCAATATTTTGAAAGCATCAACTTTTCTTAAATTGACCCAAATATTTAAACAACTTCAATAAAAATTAAAGTTCATTATAGATGTTGATAAGCTGATTCTAAAATACATATGGAAATTTAAACTAGCATAGCCAAAGTAAAACTTTACCTCCATCTTCCTAGGGCCCTTTCTGGGTCAGAGAATTAAATTAATATAAGAAGGTGGGATGGGTAGGGGAAGAGTAAAAAGGGAAACAAAAAAAATGTGAGAGAATGAAAAGATGAAAATAAAGTGTTTGTAGATGGGGAGGGGAGGAGGGGGTGAAGGGAGGGCAGAGGTAAGGGGAAAAAATGAGAAAAAAAAAAAGACTTGTCATGTAGAGGTACAAGATCCCAACAATGAATGTAACTGTACTGTATCCCTAAAATGTACCAATAAATTCAATTAAAGCTGAAAAAAAATAAAAAATAAATTAATATAAGATAGATTAGCAAGAGAAAAGCATCATACAAGCTGTACGTGGTACAGGAGAACTCATAAAGAAATGAAGACCTAAGAAGTAGAGAAATATACTTATAGCATTAATTGTAGTGAAGCCATACACTTACTGAATTTGACACAGCAAGAGGATGAAGAAGTTCAACTGGGGAGGAAGGTAAGAAGTTAAAAGTAAATTTTAACAAAGTTTATATAGAATTCTCTTGTGAGAGTTTCATGTGGGAATTTCATCTTCATTTTTAAGAAGCAGCATGAAGTTAAAAGTGATCTTATACTGGCAGAACATTTAAGAGTCTTTATCTCAAACAGTTAATATGACAAAGTGATATAGTTTTAACTATTTCAGAGGAATTAGACTACTTAATTTCAAGAATAACTATAAAGCTACATGAGCCTTTATTTTGGCTCACAATTTGTAGAAGTTTCAGTCCATAGTCAGCTGGCTCCAGGGCAGGCAGCATGGCAGAAGAAAAGCTGCTGATCTTGTGATGACAAAAAAGCAGAGTCAAGCCAGGAGCCAATGAAGAAGATGTACATATACCCTCCAATGTCATTCCTGCAGTCACCTACCTTTTCCAACCAGACACCACCTTCCAATAGTGAGTTAGTTTGCACACCCTCATAATCCAATCACCTTCTAAATGTGAGATTTGGGCAGCCATTTTAGAGCTAATCTACAATATCCCATGTCAGCACCCAAAACACACACGTGCATCTCTTTATGTAAAATGCATTTAGTCCATCTGTAAGAGTCACCAAATACCTGACAGCTCCAGCATCATGTAAAAAATCCAAGTCCAAAGTCTCCTCTGAGACACACAGCACACTCTGAGCTATAAACCCCTGTAAAAATCAAAAGGAAATTTAACACTTTTAATATATACCTTAACACATAATAAACATTGCCATTCCAAAAAGGTGGAGGAAGGACTGGAGCCAAAGCAAGACTGACACCCAGCAAGGCAAACATCAAATTTTGTGTCTCCATGTCCAGTACCTGTGCAAGCTGTGATGAGAGGTGCTTGGGCAACCCCACCCAGACGGCATTGCTTTGCTGGTAGTTTTGGCCCTCTTTGCTTCTCCTGTAGGCTGCCTTTACTCACTCTTTGCCACTTTCCTTAGGTAGCCTATATCCCTAGTTTCTCCTTTCACTCACAGCTTCCTGCCCTCTCAGAAGCTCACTGCCTGACCTTGCAGATTCTTCTGAAATTGGGACAAAAGCCTTTCTGATGCATAGGTCTTGCATTTTGCATGCCTGTAAAACCAGTACAATGTTTGTGATGCCAAAGACTGACCCACGCTCCAGTAGTAGCCAGACCCTTTTGCATCATGGTTGCAGTGGCCTTTGGTGCTAACAAAGAGAGCATTAGTTTTGGTGACTTTTGACAACTTGGATGGTTGAGCACTATAAACTGAATTCTGGGGAACAAATTCCCTAGGTGGTCATTATCAAGCATGCTATTCCAAAGCTCTCTTCTCAAAGCAAAATCTTTTAATTTTACAATTTTGAGCCTGTGAAGGGTAGGGCTTGCTGGTTCCTGTGACACCCTGAAGCCATCTTTCCTATTGCCCTGATCTAAAATACTTGGCTTCTTTGTAATGCTAATCTTTTCAGCATCCAAGCTCTCCTCTGCTCTAATTTTGCTGGTCCTTCCTTTGCGGGGAAATGAAACCTTTAAAAATCACTTAATTATACCTAGTATGCTGGATTCTCAACACAAATCTGGCTAAAAGCCAACAATAGTATTCATATTATAGCCTCAACATTGGGCTGCCTTGAAATTTCCTCTATCAGATTAATTAGTCCACCACCTTAATCCCAGCCTCCTGCAAAATCTCAGCACATGAGCAAAACATAGACAAATTTTCTGCAAGAAAGTAACACACATGGCCTGGAGTCTAACTACCAATGCAGTCCTCATTTCCAAATGAAACTTCTGAAACCTTGTCTTTACTGTCTGTCATTTTCTGTGCATTTTGGCTTCTGAGCTCTGATAAAAATCTTCTGTCAAGCTTAGCTTACAACATTCTAGGGCATCTCTAGCTAGCATCTCTAAATCTTTCCACCCTGCCCCTGAGAATCACATGGCCAGGTAGCATTGCAGTAATGGCCCCACTTATCTGGTACAAGAATCTATCTTAGTCACCTTTGTGTGGTTGGGACAAAATATCCAATACTCACAACTTGAAGGAGGAGAGTTTTATTTAGGCTCATGGATTTTAAAGGCTTCAGCCAATAGTCAGCTGACTTGAAGGAAGAGGGAAAAGACAGAGGAAAACCTGACCAACTCATGGTCACCATATGGTAAACAAAATGTAAAGAGTAAAGGTAGGGATCAGTAATGAAGATACCATTCCAGAACTATCTCACAGTGTCCTGCCTCTTTCAACAAGATATCACTTTCTAACAGCAATTCAGCTACAATGTCCTCATAATCTAGTCACTTCCAAACACATGAGATCCTATTTTAGATCCAAACCATAACATACAGCTATGGCAGCATAGCACTGGAAAAGAAATATGCAGATAGATCATTAAAACAGAAAAGAAATACCAAAAAAATTCATATATATGTATGCATGTGTGTGTGTATATATATATATTTTTCCCCCTGTAGCTGTATCATTCTTAACAATTGATTTAAAATGATTTTAGCTCTAAATAAAATGTTAAAAACATACAACTTTGGGGGAAAATTAAGATGAAAAATTTTGCAACTTAGTGTATTAAAAACTATAAAACAGACTTTTGATAACATGATGTTTAACAAAACATTTCCTATTTTAAAGATAATAAAAAATCAAAAGGCCAAATCACAATACAATGAAAAAAGATTTATAATACATATGTTTGACAAGACTTTATCTATAATATAAGGAGAATACTTGCAACTCAATAATAAGAATTATCTAAAACAATATGGACAACAGATTTCAAAGATATTACACAAAGGAATATATGCAAATAGGAAACATGTACATGAAAAAAAAATATCCAACAATACCAATCATCAAGGATATGTAAAATTGAAACCTTAATAAACTATTAATAAGCCACAACTGTAATGGTCAATATTAGCAAAGGTATGAAATAGCTGGATACACTTACATATATGGTAGAAATGTAGAGTGATACTACTTCTTTGGAAAACAATGTGTCCATTTAATAAAATATTAAACATAATTTGTCATACAGATCAGCCATTCTATTTCTAGGTATTTGTTTAAAGAAATGAAAGAAAGGCCAAACAGATACTTGTAAATTAATATCCTTAGCACTCTCATTCACAATATCCCCAAACTGGAACCAGCCCAATATCCATTCAAGTAAATGCATGGAGAGAATATCCACAAAATGAAATGCAGCTCAGTCTTAAAGTAGACTGAAGTACTTCTTTGAAACCAGGATGAAATTTGAGACCATTTTTACCACAAAAAAGATACAAATTGTATGATCCCATGTTTATAATGGAAAAATTAATCTACAGTGACAAAGTCAGACCATTGGCTGCCTAGGGCAGAACATAGAGGGAACGATGAACTGTAGTAATAGGCTGTAGAGCATCATTGTGTAGCAATAGAAATATTATGGGTGTTGTGTAAGTATTGTCCTAGGTTAATCCATCCAACTGTACACATTCAAATGGATGCAGATTATAGTAAATCAACCATAACTTACTAAATTTGATTAGAAAAGAAAAAGCAAATGTTAATTTGTAAGTTGTGAAGTTTAAATAACATACGAATAGAGACCCAAGTACAGTGTCTGAGTCACAGATGATGTTCGATAAATGGAAATAATTGTTAAAACTTTAAGACTAAAAATTAAAACTAAATAAACCTGGGGTGAATTCCATCATATAATATTAAGTGCAAGAAAAATTGGAGTAAGAGCAAAAAAGAATATAGTAGGTTACTACTTATAAAAAAGGAGGATATGAATATATGCATACATTTTTGCTTATGTTAAACATTGACATGATAAGTCTTAATTTTAAAAATCTGTATACCTAAGTATATGGGGGGACAAAATACAGAAGCTAGGCTTTTAAAAGTATATCTGGTATTCTAGATTTGACTGCTGGAATAATGTTTTTGTTACTTGTACAAAAATTTAGGTATAAAATGCAACTCCAAAAATTGAAAATCAATCATTAAAATTCTGCATGTAATTGGTGGGTAGCTTATCCTCAAGAGGACAAGTACTAAGTTGAGTTAAAACAGGTTGGTTTGTGTCTGTGTTCCTTAAAGGGTATACTGTAAATATAATAATGACTTGGAATAAAACTTGAAGTTCACTCAATTAGCATATTTTATTGGTCCTGGTAATATACATATATAACCAACTTGTTGTAGCCTAGGAAAAGAAAATAATGTATTTCATTGATAACACTAAGGATTGAGAATGTTAGGTAGGTATAGGAGAATGAAGACAAAAACTCAAGATTGATGAAGCCAAGTGAAATTTAAATAGGAATTATCAACATGAACTCCGGGTGTATTTGATCTTTAACATTTATGCTATCATCTAGCTACAATCACTAGAAAGGCCTAGAGACCAGAAGAAATGAACATCATTAAAACAACACTGTTAAAACAACCGGGATAAATGTTTAATGTCAGTTCTACAAATATATAAGGAGAGTTTGAAACACCTTGTCAAAATAGATAACAAGGAGGCTGTCACTGACTATGAAAGCTTTGTCAAAGGGACTCTAGCACCAACTTGAGGAGATTTCTGAACAGCAATGAGACAGTTTCAGCACCAATAATCCCAATGGATTGACACACATAAGCTATGTTTAAATCCATAAATGTTCAAAAATACTAAATAAACAAAAAAGTACTTTGTGATCATTTAAAGATGTTATTAGACAAACTCAAAATTGCACTGACTCTTCAGCAACATTACCACTGTTACTTTGAAAGCAAGATGCTAATTTGGCCAAGGCACATCCTGGGATCTCTCTGAATACAGGGCTTCAGTTGTTTATGGCTTCAAAAAAAGAGCAAATTCCTGTCATTATAATGCAGGACTTAATGTCCAGGATGACTTTTAGGTATCACTGCTTGTTGGAGGAAGCAGCTCTCTTCCCTGCTGGTCCTCCTGGTTACTTGTACCCTGGAGCCCCTCCTCTCCTGACTTCTTGCTAGCTCCCTGAGGCTGGGAACAGCTGTGGCTTTCTTCCTTATGTTATGTCTTTGACCCCTGAGATGCCAGCAAAGCAGGCAGTTACCAATGACATGTGCAGACATTCCCTAATTGTAGTAGTTACTTTTCTCTGATTGCCAAGACAAAGTACCCAACCCCCAAAGTTAAAGGAGGAAAGGGTTTATTTAGCTTATAGTTAGTTTATTTAGCTGATTCTAAAGCACAGTGGCACATGGCAGAGGAGCATTACAGAAGAGAAGCATTTCATGAACACACATGGTAGGAAAAGCCACAAGGGAACCTTAACAGTGTCTTTCTGCTCTTATCTTATTTAGACTACTGGGATTAGGGTGGCGCCAAACCAATCAGTGGACAGGTTTAGGAATCACATGTCCTTAATCCCAGCACCACACACTCTAGATTCAGGCACCTCTGAAAAAGCCATCTATGACTGCCTGAGGCTTTGGTGGGGGGACATCTAGACCCAAACCATAACACTAATGGACTCCTCAGCTTCTACAGAGGTCAGTGAAAGGAGTCTCGCGTGTCCCCTTAGGGTGTCCCCTTCCCAGTCAGGTCACTCACACACCAAGAGGTCCGACAGGAGATCTTTATTGCAGAGAGTCAGGCGGAGCGCAAAGGCCAGGAGGCTGACCTGAGGCTTTGGTGGGGGGACATCTAGACCCAAACCATAACACTAATGGACTCCTCAGCTTCTACAGAGGTCAGTGAAAGGAGTCTCGCGTGTCCCCTTAGGGTGTCCCCTTCCCAGTCAGGTCACTCACACACCAAGAGGTCCGACAGGAGATCTTTATTGCAGAGAGTCAGGCGGAGCGCAAAGGCCAGGAGGCTGAGAGGAGAGAGAGAGAGGAGGAAGAAGAAGCAGAAGGAGAGAGAAGAACAAAGAAAGGAAGGTCCTTTTATCAGTTTTGGGTGGGCTATTGTTTATTTATGAGGAGTGAGCTACTTAACCTATCACAGTGAAAGGAGTCTCGCGTGTCCCCTTAGGGTGTCCCCTTCCCAGTCAGGTCACTCACACACCAAGAGGTCCGACAGGAGATCTTTATTGCAGAGAGTCAGGCGGAGCGCAAAGGCCAGGAGGCTGAGAGGAGAGAGAGAGAGGAGGAAGAAGAAGCAGAAGGAGAGAGAAGAACAAAGAAAGGAAGGTCCTTTTATCAGTTTTGGGTGGGCTATTGTTTATTTATGAGGAGTGAGCTACTTTTAACCTATCACAGGCCAGATTGCTTTTATGGGCCCAGTCCTGCAGACACAGGTTTCAACTTTCCTGGACCACTGTGGCCTTGGCGGGGAGGGAAAACAGAGATAAGGGCATGAGGTCATTTTAGGAGCCAAGATGTACCAGGAGAATGCAGCCTGTGAGGCGGCGTCACAGCATATTTTAACATGATCAATTCCCTAACAGTCAGGAAAGCCATTTTGTTGGCTTCCTGAATGGCTGACCTCAGAGGGGGGTTAGCTCCTTCTTAGCAATTTTTTTTAAATTTAAACATTTTTCAGAGTAATGTGAAGTTAATTCATCATGTATTAATTCAGAGAGGTACTCTACAAGCATATTTTGCATGATCACTCTTTGCCAAGTATCATTCTAAGTGTTCAAATAATGATGATGAATAAAAGGGGAAATAATAAAATTAACACTTTCCACTTGTTTAAAATAGTAGAGCTTAAGGAATTCACATGTGTATAATCATTTCTTGCTCAAAACAGCCTTATGAAGTAATTATTATTACTCTTTCCTTTTCAAGATCAGAAGATGCAGTCCAAGTTTGGATAGGCAGTGTCTGTCCTTGCCAGGAGTGTCTCTCTAGCCAAAGTCTGATGACTCCTGCTGTGCTATCTAGAGGCAGCAGGTAGTTCTGGATACCTGTATTCCCACTGGGACTATTTGCAAAAGGCAAAAAGCTGAGGATTTCTCTTTTACAATCATTTATCAGGGAAAATTCTGTAAAACTCTGCCTCCCTGTGTCCTACTTATTTTCCTCCTTGCCCTCCTTCCACCTTACCTGTCTAGTACCATCTGCATTTAAACACACCTGAGCTAAGGGAGAGGTATGAATTTTGTGTGTGCATGAGTAGAGTGAAATGTGTGAAGCCATATTCTCTGACTGCTAAGTAACATCCAAAAACTCCTTTGAAGGAGACAGTCTAATCAGTCTACAGGGAAAGTGATTGAGAGAATGATTTGTGTCACAACAGAAAGGAGATGGGAGAGAAAGTGTCAAAATCCACCCCACTAAAATATGTTGAAGACCTTTAAGAAAAGCTACTCAGGGGACCTCCAGATGTTGAAAACTCTTTATGAGTTGATTGGCTTTCCTTTGATATTGGATAGCTAGCTGAAGGGCCAATAGACAGAGGAGTTATTGGGCCTGTGCATAGGGTGGTGACCAGGTATGGAGGACAACCAGGGCATCCAGATCAATTTCCTTACAACAACTCATGGCTGAATATAATCCAGAACTGATCCATATGGCAATAGTCCTGTCTGGTGACATGCTGAAAAAACACTACTGCCTGAGCTGAGCCTAAAGCAAAATGGAAAGAGAAATCAGGTCTGCTGGGAACCTTAGATACAAAGAAAAGCCAACAAAAAGAGCAAAAACAAAACAAAAAACTTCTACAAGAGCCACCTGGGGAGGAAGAGATTCCCCTACACACACAAGGTCAGCCCTCAGATAGGCAAGATAGCAAGTCCCAAACATCACCCAAGAGGGTAAAATCAGAGCTGCTGCCCTAGGAGAAAAATGAGAGAGGCCCAAATAATTAGGGTAGCTGTCTCCAATTGGGCTGTACAAGAGCCTTGCAGATGCCCTTTATGGAAACCAGGGGCCTCCTTTTTTATGATACAGATGGGCAAAATCCAAGGAAAACAATGGGGCTTTATCTACTAGCCCTTCTCAACCACTGACCTTAACTGGAAATACCATATTCCCTTCTACATAGAGAAGCCTTAGGCTTTTATAGATTTGATGTAATCCATTTTCCAGACACATAATCCAACTTGGCCAGATTGCAAACAGTTTCTCCTAATACTGTTTAACACTGATGAGCACCAGAAAATTTCTTCAATCAGCCCTCCCCTGGTTGGAAAACAATGCCCTAGCAAGTATGGTGAATGTTTAAACATATGCTCAGGGCCAGTTCCCTGAGGTAGAACCCCAGTGGGACCCAAATGATGCAACTCTATTATAGCACTTACAGAGAGGCTCTCTTACAAGGTTTAAAGGAGGGTGAAAAGAAAGCAACAAATATGGGAAAGATCTCAGAAATACTCCAAGGAACTGATGAAAGTCCTAGATAGTTTTATGAGAGATTCTGTGAGACATGACTCTATACCCCATTCAGTCCTGAGGCCACAGAGAATCAGTTCATGGTAAAACATATATAAAATTAGCACATTCCTGGGCCAGGGATTTAGCTCAGTGGTGCTATACCTACCTCGCAATCTCAAGGTCCTGAGTTTAATCCTCAGTACCAAAACAAAACAAACAAACAAAAAACCCAAACTAGAGCTCTTCCTTTGTTCTGGGCTCAGCCTTTGGACATGAGTCTGCTGAGCTGGTGCACATCTAAATGTATTCTCCCATTTCACTTGTTCTCTTTGATCTCTTAAATTCTGCAACAGGGAAATGGCTTTCTGCATGCTAACAACTTCTTCATTTTGCAAGGTGTACCTCCCAAGCTGTTCTTGAGAGCTCCAGTAAAGGGAGATTCAGGGCAACAAGCAAGGTAGTGTCAGAAAGCAGGAGTTGGGAGGGCAAGTAGGAGCCGGCAGCAGGGAAGAAGAGAAACAAATATAACCTGTGGAAGGATCTGGGAAGCTGCTGGGAACTAGGCAGTGTGGCCCCTGCCTCAGAGCTCAGGGGAGAGCCCTCTCATTTCACGTACCTTGTCATGTAAGACTGAGGCAGGAGACACAATGGGGAAAACCCTGGCATTAGGCTCAAAACAGGCAGGATGCATTCAGGCTCTTGGAGACTATAGGAGCATTTTGCTCTAACCAAACTTCCTTGACATCCCAGCATGAGCCTGACTATCAGACTTCCATGGCTGCCTGCACAAGCCCAAGGAGCATGCACCATAACTGCTTCAGAGTAACTGAAGTCATTACAGTATCATTAACTTTGTGGTTTTAACATCCATGCTGGGCTTTGGCAACCATACTGGCTAGGTCTAGGTCCATATAAGTTTAAAAACTTTCCCTCCTCACAAGAGGGTGGAGACTCAAAGTTGATCGGAAAGAAGCCCTGCTAATTACCAACCCTAATTTCCTAGAATTTCCTAATTCTAGGAAAGCAAAGGAGAAGCCAACCCCAAGACTCACTGCATATGCTGTCCCAGGGTTGTTTCTCTCCTCTCTTCTTCAGTACTAACTGTCATTACTGCAGTTGTCATCTCTGAACACAACCCTTTGGAACTCCCCCAAGCAGATGTTAACCTAAAACCTAAAACCAATGTTTTGAGTCAAACTTGCTCTTGAATTTCCTCATCAGCTCACTTCTCCTCTGTTGAGTATACTTTTCCTTTAATTAATCTCTGCCTTTCTTATTATTTCTGTGTTCTGCTCTTTATGGAGCAGGGAGGAGGTTATCATCAGGACCTCTGCCTTGGGTCCTGGCCTGTGAGCCGCCACAGCACAAAGTGAATTCAAGAACAGACAGAAACGAGACTGAGGGTAGAGAAGCTGAGTCTTGGGTCCTGGTCAGTGCTGCTGAAGGCAGCAAAGGCAAAGGCCCACAAGCACATCCAGTATTTACTGAATACAATCATGGGAAGGAATAGGGTTTTAGGAAATGTTTTGAAGTCATCTACTGAATTACTGCTGAGCACCTGGCATGATGGTACCAGGCAAGGCTGTCGGGGAGTCAGCATTGCTTATCTTGCTAGGGTAGAGGAAACTGGTACTGGGACCAGGGGCAATTAGCAAGTAACCAACAAGGTTAGTGAGAAGAAATAATTCAGGGGAAAGGATTATAATTGAGGTCACACTGACCTTAACTTCACTGACCAGGAATTAGGCCTTAGTGACAGCCATTAGCAAAGGAGCAATACGAGCCCAATTCTGCTAGCTGACATTACTGTTTGAGCCATGCAGGATTTTGGTGTAATATAAAACAGTATAGCTGAATTAGGGAAGGCAAGAAGCATGTGCCATTCATAGCCTGCTAGTACTGGGCAGGGATATCTCCTACACTGCTCAATTGGTTGTTCTGGGTACAAAGAGCCTGGGTATGGGGTGAGAGTGAGACCATTTGTCAAATAACAAGGCCAGCATTATGTCTGAGAAAACGAAGATGCCAGCAATTCTAAGAGGACAGTGAACCTTCTGAGGTGCAACCAGGGACAACATGTCATGGCAGACAACCCAGGAGCATGGCAGCCTGACTAGAGTATAGGCAGCAAGTTTTGGGGAGAGGAACATGCTAAAGGTGAAACAGGGCTAGTCTTGAGGATACCAAGGATGACTTGAACCTCTAGTAGAGTGGCAAAAAACAAATCACAACAGTTTCAACAAATAATGGGCAATTGTTGACTCAAACTCCTAAAATGTCAGGACTCAGGCAAGCAAGTCCTTCAGTGATGTCTGTCATCAGGTGCTAGGGCAAGCAGCTGTAGGCTTTCTGTGGGGAGAGGTAGATGGTAGGGAAGAGGATTTCACCTGCTCCCACTGGCTGAGTTCAAACGTGACACAGTGACGTGTGTGGCCCTACTACTTCCTCCACTGCTACACCAAAGATGTTGCATTCAGGTTCATTCTGTGCAAGTCCTCTTTTGCCACCTATGTATGTACTTGTACCCCACTCCACACAGACTCCATGGCTTATGGGGCCATGACTTACCCAAACCATGACTCCTAAAACTTTATTTAAACAAACCAGGTTTTAACAAAACAAACCATGGTTTTAACCATGATGTAACAAACTCTTATCTGCTTCATTTTGCTGTAATTCCTCTACCTTTCTTTCAAGAGAATGCTCACTGAGGAAAAAACCTCAGTGGGAATATTTAATGTTTGTGGATGAGATTGGTTATTATCATTCTTCTAATCCTGAGACCTGAGACATCTGAGTGACTCTCCAAGGCTCAGAGGAGTAAGAATGTAGTGAAAGGGAACAAATAGACGATTAAGGAAATAATAGGATAAAGGTCTCAGTAAGTTTTCTGGGAAATCCTGACCACAAAGAGTTAAACCCTCACTAGAGGGAGTAATTAAGGGGAGAAGCAGGAAAGCTGTGAAACAGCATGGCTCTACCAGGTACCCCAGCTTGTCAGTTTGCTTGTCTCCACTGTATGGTAAAGTAAAAATAAGGCAAAAGGGCGAGGTGACTACATAAGAGAAAACTCATATAGTATATAAAATACATGCTCACACCTAGACACTCACAAACATGTTTATCTATATATCTGTATCTATAGATACAAATATCTATATATCTCTATATATATATCTATATATATATATAGATATATATATATATATATTTCTCTCATTATGTTAATGCACCAAAATTTACACATATCCCTTTACTTGTTAATTTGGCCTTACAAGGCCTACATAAATTTTAGAGATAAGACCTTGACAGGACAAGGAAAAATCAAATAGACTCATGAAGAAATTTGCATGTATTCAGTGATTGCCAAATTAATGGTCTTAACGCAGAAAATAACCAATCAATTCGTAATGAATGACAGGCGGTGACTCTTTCTACCACAGTAATAAAAAGGACTGAAAGCCTTCAGGTCCTCCACCTTTCTTTTCTTAAACTTTGTATCTTTAATTCTTTGCTGAAATAGAATTTACAAATCATGCTTAGTTGCTCCTTGCCCACCCCAGAGCAGCAGGCAGTGCTTGTACCCCTACCCCATGTGATAAAGAGTTTTGTCTCCAATCTCAGAAAAATTGAACAATGCCACCATAAAGAAAAGGTAAATAAACAGACAACCTATTTGATACAACAGATAAATATTTTCTTTTCTGTTAGAAATGATGTAGAGTAAAATTTCAAGTGTCAGGGCAGCTCTTTCCAAGGATAACATAGAACTTCTTCTATAAAAATGGGTGAAAATTGCCACTGGAGTAAAAGTCAGATAAAACGGGGATAAAGAAGAAAGTTGGGGGTGGGTACCTCAGCCAATTAATTGCCTGAAAGGAAAAGGGACTTGAGAGGAAGTGTGGGCACTGTGGAGCATGGCTGAGTCCAGGGAGTGGATAGTGCCCTCAGATTGCACTTCATCACTTGAAGCCTAGGTAGACAGTAGTCTAAGAGCAGCAAATGGGAGGAGCCCAGGACCTCCTAGTGCTGGGGTCAGAGTCTAGCCCTTTGACAGAGTGAGCTACATGGAAGCCCAAACACTGGGCCCAGCAGGGAGGGAAGTGGTCAGTGAACACCACCACCATAGGGACCTTTATAGCAAAACTGTCTTTCAGACTCAAAAACCTTGAGCCAGATGTTGAGCAAGTAAAACTGCTTTTTAAAATGCTATAAGATATAAAGTAATACCTATATAAATACACAATATTTGGAGGATGTTGGGAAAAACTATGGATTACACATTAGTGTATTGAAAATTGTTGGTACAAATTGCATGATTTCTAGTGTTGTGCCCAGATTGCAAAGTCCCCAAAGACCACCAAGGAGTCAAGTCCAATGTAAATGCACAAGGAATTTATTGCAAGCTCAAGCCTGGACCCCTGTACCTCACTGACTAAGTGGATCAGAAACAAGAGTCCTGACCCCCTTCTAAGGCATAATTTTATAGGGTTTGGGAGGCTTAAAATCCTCTCTTTCTCATTGGTGCTATTTTCTACTTCTAATTTCTATTGGATGTTGTTGGGGTACTTACAAAAGGGGGAAGAAAACTATTTCAGGCTTGGGAGGAGGCAAGTTCAGGGAAAGATCAGTGTGCTCATGGAATACGGTCGGTGTGCCCACGGAATGTGATTGGTGTGCTCCCCTTATCTATACAGAACATCCTGTCTTTTTTCTCTGCAAGTTTATGGTAGCCATCTGGCCTTGCCTTTATCTCGATTAAGCAAATTCCTGCTAAGAAATTCCTGTTTGAGTTCATCTAGTAGTCACATTTAACACAAGATTGCTTTTTGTCTTAAAATGGAGTTACTTTGGTTTCTACACTAGTAACATTTTTTCCACTTTTATAATTTAAAAATTTGTTGAGATTAAAAAAAACTTATTCTGTAAAACCTTGGAGTTCCTAAGTGGGATTTAAAAGCACAATCTAAATTAATCTTGTCCTGACTCTTCTTCCTAGCCCAAGCTCATTTTGATAGAAATAGATCCAATTCTATTAAAACTGCTTGACTTTTCAATATTTCACAGGATGCAAATGTATGTAATTAATTTAGCTATTTGCATTATAAATGTTCCTGCAAAATATCTTTGCTGCACAATCCCAAATGTTTTGTTATTAATTATGCTTTTCAAAACTGGAAAGGAAGAACAAATGTGGGTAAACCTGGAAAAAATTGATTATTCCTGTTTATCTAAATTTAGTTTGGGATTAGTTGCTCTTAGCAATGTATTAAACATTGACAGTGACTATTTGCACTCAGAGGCTTGGCTGCTGTCCAACCAAGGTCAAGACTGGGACAGCACCAAGCTTCTCCACAGCCTCCCTGCTCAGAGCTTCTCTCCTGATAACTGGGGAAGAAGCCTCCTTTCTCTTCCCAGGAACAACAATGCTCTTCCCACCCTCAGCCCTGTCCATTGTCATCAGGATCTGGATGACCTGAGGCAGAGAGAATTTTATTGTATTTAAATATTCTTCTTACCATAAAAGCAGCATTAAATCATTATTCAAAAAAAGAGATGCTCAATAATCAAATAGAAGGAAATGCAAATCAACCATAACCCTCACATTCAGAGAGAATAATTTTAACACCTCAAGATTTTTTATCACCATTTCTAGGTTTCTCTTCAAATGATGTTTCTGAGGTCAAAGAAGCTTGAGAAATTGATGCATTAAACTCCCTGAACATCTTCCTTAATCAATTTGCATTTGACACTGAACTTCCTTTAGTCATAAGTTACAAAATTCTGGGGCAAGACTTGTTAGTGGACACTTCCGCTAAATGCTGACCCAGTTGGCTTGTCAGCAGCAGAGCCCAGAGGTGCTTGCCTTATTGTGGCTGGTGGTAATATACCTTGACCCTGAAGGGTGAGTCATGCCCCCATGACCTGAGTAACAGTCTCATGGGTATCACTGTAACCAAGATTCATAAACTCTGGCCTTGTAAAGTTTTTGGGTCAATGAGCTCCAGAATCAAATTTCTTGGGAGAAATATCTGCATCATCAGCCATCTTGAGTCCACTTTTATAATTTAGGATAGAAACGATTAGCTGATAGTGACCTGGTTAGGATAGAAATTATTGGCCAATAGTTCATAAAATTGTATCAAGTAGGAGGGACTTGATTCTGATTCACAGCCAAAATGGAGAATCATAAATGTAGAACCAACTTAGATTCTCAAAGTATTGAAGCCAGGAGAAAGAAGGAAGTTAGGCAGATAGGGCACAGGTCCTAAAATAGTTAACCTGAGTAACTAACTGTCAAAGCATATATGAGTTGACAAACAAGGGACTCAAATAATTAACCTGAGTAAACTGGCTATCAGGGCCTGATGGAATGCAGAGGACAAAGGGCTGGGCCCTAAACAAACTAGAGGCAGCTTTGGAGGAATTGAAATGCAAACAAGTCACCTGGCTCTCTGAATGTCCAAGACCTGGCAGCTACAAGCACTGTGTTCTGTCAAGTTCATCTGTACCAAAAACTGTATAAACCCCACTGAACATAAACTTCCACAAAATTCGACCTTTGGACCACATTCTCTGCCAGGGGCAGGGCTTTTCTTTTATTCTTTCTCATAAATGCACATTCAACCATTCCCTACTGCTTGTTGTTTTGTCTGCTTCAATCTTCATTGCCCCAAAACAAGAATCCAGAGAAGGAGGAAGCTGGTTACACAGTGTGGTCCATATGCTTGCAGCACTGGAGCACCCTTTGAAAGCTTGACAGAAATTAGAGTCTTAGACTTTACACTTCAAAGGCCTGATTGAAATCTGCACATTAATCTCTTACCAATTATTTAAATATAGGATAAACAAAAATTAAATATTTTTCAATCATTTTATAAGGTAACAGGAAATATAAAACCAACAATTTTATCAAATTTATTCAATAATTTTTCTGGGTATGGTATACCCTAAAACATTCACTGCACAAAGCAATGCTATAATCTGAGCAGTAGTATCTAGTCTATTTCTGAATTTTTTTGCATTATTGTCTTCCTTTGAATAATACACTTTACATTGTTGTGTTGGCCATTCCTTCTTTTTTTTTTTTCCCCTGTGGGTTGTTCAATTTCAATAAAATGTCTACCCACTAAAAGTAATGGTGAAGATAGATGTCAATGATGAATGTCTGGTTGGCATTTTGCTATGCCATATTTTTCAATTATTTTGTCTATTAGACCTGATCTAAATTGTACATGACTTTTTGAACTTCCTTATTTTAAAAAAATAACAAACAAGTACCATATTGTTTGGTTCACAGGATGCATAAATACTTTATAATAATATTTTCCCTCACTTTTGATTACAGGATAGCTTGTTAGATGTTGATCTTAAACAGAACTTACAAGAAAATCAGTTTTTCTTAGGCAGCTTCCCCAAGATTGTTTCCTCCTGGATTCCTCTTCTCCATAACCACTGATCTCTGCTCTGCCACAGATAAGGTAAATGGCAATATTCTTGCTAGCAGAGCCCTGTGATGTCCTGGTTTCTCCAGAATCTGGTTTCTTACAAGGCAGACTTCTGCTCTGATATGATAAGGTAAACAATTGCATCCCTGTAAATGGAGTTCTGTGACATCTTGAGAGCTGTTTTCTCTCAAGTAATATGATAAGGCTGACAACTATGTTCCTGTAAACAAGGTCCTATGACATCCTGGAATTTCTTATATCTATTTATTTTCAAAGCTAAACTGTAAGACTGTCACTAACTAAATTACTTCCTTTGTCTCAATTCATACCCACCCTTTCAAGAAATGTATAAAAACTAGAGCTTTTCTTTGTTTAGGGCTCAGTCCTTTGGACATCAGTCTGGCTATAGTCCATGTGCACCTAAAATCCTGGAATAAAATCCTCCTGTTTCCCAGTAGCTTCTCCTGTTTCTTGAATTCTGCAACAGATAATCTCTGTCTACACCAACTATAGAATCATTATAAGCATTGACCACTATTGGAAAATTTTTTAGTCTCATTTCTTCATTGAATTTCAATTATTTCTGTATTACAAATAGCTGACAATAAGCAGACACCTTTTTCATCTTCCATTTCATAACACAGAATTCTCTTCTCCAATATGCTGACATTTCTCCCTTTTCAGTTTTTTCTTTTGCATAAGGTCACAAATTTGTCTGTTTTCTATAGTAAAAGAAAATTATAAAAATTGTATTTAATGTACTTATGATAAGAGATTTTATAGGTTGTAGTACAAAATTATGGGTCATTTTTCACAAATAAATTAGTAAATGAAAATAACCTGAACTTATGATTAGATTTCACTAGAAACAAACATCAAAGGAAAGTAAAATATTCTAAATGAAAAGTATGCAAAAGATAATCAATATAAAATAAACAGACATATGAGTGAATCTCATGCAAACAAAAACCCATTGATTGAAATGACACCTTCCCAAGTGACCCCTGGGTAATTGGTACATAAACAAATTTGTTGTCTGAGTAACCCTTAGGGTAAACTCTGAAGTAGTTAATGTCTGAGAAGCACTGACCTATACTCACACCTATAAATCTAGGTGAAGCTTTTAAATACATGGCTGCTTAGATCCACTTCAGACCCAGATTAGAAGTTCTATAGGGTTAGAGCCTTCATATATTTCATAAATCTTAACAGGTCATTATTGATGGGCAAATTAGGACTAAAATGCAAAGTCATGCTTCTTGCACACACCTCATTATGTGTGAGAGCAAAGAGTGTTTATGTTTTCCTGTCTGTGTCTTTCTGAACTGCATCTCTCACAGTCTCATGAGCTTGAATGAAAAGACCACATAACCAGCACAATTCTTCGGGGAACAGTGAAAGCGACAGTGTGGCTTCAGCTTCAGGATTTGTTCTGTCATGCCTGGGGAGATTTGTGCTAAGTTGTAAGCTCGTGAGCTTTGCTTGCTGAGCCGAACATATACATTAATAGATATTTTGTTTTAATAGCTCTTTCTTCTTGACTCAGGACGACTATGGTAGTAAAGCTGGAGATGCAAATATTTCCAGTTAGATGTGAATGTAGCCTTGCTAGTCTATAACAACAGCTACAGAAACAAAGCCATGACCATGAATAACAACACTGTAGAATTCAAAACTTTGAACATACAGTTTATGCTTGCTCTGGTTGCAGAATAAGGATTTTTTTCATTAGGAAGAAGAAGCTATACATGAAGGACATAATATTATATTAAGTGAGAGAAGAACTAGGGGTGCTTCCTAGTTAGTTCTGAATAAGACTAGAGAAATGCAATTTGGACACTGCATGGGAAGAAGGCAGAGGGAAGAGGTGAGGAGGAAGGAGGCACTGAGATTGCTCATCACTGTAACTGAGAGAGGGTAAAGTGGAACTTTGAAGAGTATAAATTTTTTTTTGGAGACTGGATGCTTCTCCACCTTCCTTGCACTGAGACTGTAATGTGCCCCTCCCCACTCTCCTCAGCTCAGCTAAGTCAACAAAGTAATAGCATCTGTCAGAAAAGTCATGTGTCTCTATGAAAAGAAAATGGAGATGCTGACCCCAAGAGGTAAAGGTCTGTCTTCCTTTTGACAAGAGAGAAAGGGAGCTGAGAATACCCAGGGGATGGAACAGTGTAGGTATTTCCTTGTATCTTGTCTCATTGCATTCCTTCCTACCTTGCAATAAAAGTACTTGCACACTTGGATATGATGAGACAGTCACCAAGTTAGAGATTTTTGCATACTTTATTGTATTTTGCTGTATTAGGGTTGGCCTGAAGTGAGCTGTCTCCATTTAATGATAATTTGCTCAGGTAGGAAAGGAAGCATATGTTCATGGTGAAACATGTTCTCTTTAAGCATGTTCTCTTCTCAGATCAACACTAATACAGAGGGTCCTTACAGGTCTACCTGACAAGTGTGTGCCCCAGAGATTTGATGGCTGGCCCTTTCCTGCCGATCTGCTAAGAGGCCATTTAACCTGCTGAAAGCAAGACAATGGTTCCCTTTTTAGAAGCCAAAGAGCATCCCTTAGGGTCTCTGAGTTGTCCCCAGGGCCAATCTCTTCTAGACTTGAAGAACAAGAAATGTTTCTAGACAAATAGATTTATGATCCTACCACTTATTTATTTATTTAGTAGTGGGGATTGAACTCTTGGGACCTTGCGCTTGGAAGGCAGGCGGTGAATCCACTGTGCTAAATTACCGGCAGATCCTACCTTTTAAAAATACAAGTCTGATAGTTTTTCTTCATTCCTTCCTAAGTTAGGGCTTCAATCTGTAAATTTGGGAAGAACATGAAATTTCAGCATAGCATTGAATTGTCTTCATATCTATGAATGCTGTTCTTTAAATGTGTATTTATAGTTTGAATTTTATATCTGGATGTTGCAATCATCCAGAAATAACAGACTAATTTCTTTCCCCTGTAAAAAGTTACACTAATCAGGGAGTCAACAGATATGAGGTTGTAGAGCTGAGGAAACATACATTTCCAGGTCTTTTACTCCCTTTGTACCTAGAATATACTTCATGTTTGGATGAACTTTACCACTTTACCACTAACACTGAATATCATGTAATATATTGAACCTGGGTTAGAGGGACTAATACTAACAACATCACAGACTGCCTTACCCTGTACTGCCAGTGCATCAGAGTGTAAAATCATCCTCATGTATATTATCTCATTGGAGCCACATAACAGCTGCTGTCAAGTTGCAATTTCAGAGGTGAAGTTTCACAAAATCAAACTAAAATTTCCACAGACAGATTTCATTCACAGGTTTGAAGATGTAACGGACACGTTTTATCACCTTTAAAGCAGGAAGAGGAGCACAAAGGAGCTCAGAGGAGCAGAAGAGTCAACTGTTTCTTATGGTAAGAAAATCAAGACCTTAACCAGAAATCTGCCTAGAATTCATGTAGATTTACTTTTCAGAACTTCACCAATTGCCCATGTCTAGGGACCAATGAAGCAGAGGTTCAGCGGTCATGGATAAATATTCAAGTTGTAGCTTTATAGGCATTTAAAAAATAACACTCTGTAGTCTCCTCTCCCTTGCATGCCGGCTCAATTTCTGTGCTGTTTGCATCATTACTACATGCAATTCCCATGGTGATATTTGACTTCTGACCCCTTCCTTCATCTCTACAACCTGTGCCCATGCATGGTTACAGGGGAGGTGTACACAATCTGAGGGGAGGAAAGATAATGGCTGCTAGTGCTTGTTGAGAGGCATTTCTTCCCTGGGGTCTTTGATCCTATTTGATCATATTTTGCTTCTGGAGCATCTTTGTCTACAGTTGCTGAAATTCATACAGGGCCGGGTAAGACTGAGGATGATGAAACAACCTGGACATATTTTCTTGGGGTCTTTCACAAGAATCCCCACCCAGGATGACGATCAAGAATGTAAACCAAGTCATTAACAAATATGGGACTTTGTGCAGGTGGTGGCCATGGGGGCAGACAATCTCAAGCAGGCCTGAGATCTCATGAACCATTCTCTCCAAAACCTCTTTAGAAGCACAGAGCTGTTCAGAAGGGGCCTCTGTAGAACTTGGATGGACCAAATGGCTACTCTATGAACCATGTACTCATAAAACATTGTGCATCTGTCCACAGTTTTAGCTATTTAGGGGAACATTGTGTATACAGGCCTTCACTTTGTCACAGAGAGGTAGTGTGTGGATCTCAGTCCAGGTGCACTTGTCTTCAGAGAAAGGACCCAATGTGGGGGGAGAACAATGTGGTTTTAGCATGACCTGGAAAATGCCTATGTGTCTGCCTCTTAAACCTCTCCCTCATAAACCAGCTTCTCAGCACATGAACAAAAGAGCCTGCAGAATATACAAATAAGACAAGATACCACTGACATAGGAAAAAAAAAAAGTGGTTCAGAAGTAAAGTACAATTGTGGAAGTAAGTTTATCCTGAAATAATCTTCCTATTGGCAGAAGAGCCTCTCAAATTTTTGGTCTTCATCACACTGGTCTCCCAAAAGACTTTTCCCTTGAGGGAAGGGATCAAAGGCCTTTGCTTACTACATTTCCCCTTTGCCCTCACAACAGAGGTCCTGTCTGCTGTTGTGGGCCTTTGTACATGCAGAAGGCTGTATTTTCAGTCACACACTAGCTGTTTTAGTTACTTTTTTTGATGCTGAGACAAAATACTTGGTACCCAAAGTTAAAGCAGGAAAGGTTTTTTTGGCTTATTTTGCAGAGGTTTCAATCCATAGTTGGCTGGCTTCAAGGCAGGGTGGCATGGCAGACAGGCAACACAGAGGAGAAACAGTTTACAACAGGTAAGAGACATTAAAAACAAGGAAAGGACCTTAGCAGCTTTTTTTTTTCTGCCCCTTTTATATTCTATCTAGACTACTGGGATTAGGGTATTGGCAAACCAGCCGGGTATATGACCTGTGCACTAAAATTACAAGTGGTAAGTAATGGATCTATCTGTTCAAATTTAGGTCCAGAAACCCATTTCTAACTTTGGCTACTTGGAAACCCAGCTGTGGCCAAAGAATATGGATTCCTCCAGGACACATTAATTCAGATATTTCTGTGTCTGCCAAGCAGGCAGGGCCATTTTGGAAAAGCCAGGTGATTTGGGGAAGAGATCACTGAGAAGTTGAGGTGCTGACCACACAACTTGGCAGGGCACTGTTGTGCAGGTGGAGAGTGGGGCTCAGTGCACTGATTCCTATTTATGATACAAATATCAAAGCAACTTTTATACACTCATGAAACTCAACACTTGTAATAAATCTCTGTAGTGAGTACATTTGTACTTATAAGGAAACTGAGGCTTACAGAATTAAAATCCTTGCTTTGATCTCCGAAACTGATAATTGGCAAAGACATATTTTGATTCTCTCGCTGTGGATGTCAAAGTTTCCCCCCAGATCATATCTTATACCTCACCCTAACTTCTGTCATTCCCAATTCTCTCACCTGTAATTTTGCACAAATAACTGGGCTTACTGTAAGATATAAGCAAAATACAAAAGAGAAATACCAAGCATAGCCATCTACATGTGGCTCATATTTCCTTTTCTCCTCTGATGTAGAGATTAAACCCAGGGGGAAGGTGGTACTTGTGACAAACTTGTCAGGCAGGTGTAATAATGTTATTTAAGCATTTATGCCAATACTTGTTCCAGAAAGAATTGAAGGCAATAAATACAGAACTAAAAATAATGGAGTAAAATATGAAATGTGTGTAAAAACAAAGAAAATAAATGAGGTAAAAAAAAAGAACAGAGGTGAGAAATGAAGGTAGCAAGCAGAAATAAATAGTCTGAGACTCCTTGGAGTGGACCCAGTGGCACCCACACTGTTGTGGTTAGCGGGCTTCTTGGTGGTCATGAAGTTACTGTTTATTTTACTGCAGAGGAACTCCTAGGATGCTGACCAGAGACTTTTTCTCCACAGACCATCTATCTTAGTTATTTTTCTCTCATTATTGAGACAAAATACCCAACACATAAAGTTAAAGAGGGAAAGGTTTATTTAGCTCACAGTTTGTAGAGGTTTTATCCATAATCGGCTATTTCCAAGGCAGGGTGTCATAGCAGAGGGACATCACAGAAGAGAAACAGTTTGTGGTGGGCAGAAGGTAGGAAAGCAAGAAAGAGGCCTTAGCAGTTTTCTACACCTTTTCTACACCAAAAGCAAGGAAAGGACCTTAGCAGCTTTTTTTCTGCCTCTTTTATATTCTATCTAGGCTACCAGGATTAGGGAAGTGGCAAATCAATCAGTGGACTGATTTATTAATTGCCAACCCTTAATCTTAACATTGTACAATGAGTCATTCACTCACTCTAGATCCAGCCACCTCTTAAAAAACATACCTATGACTGCATGAGGCTT
The DNA here is from genome assembly GCF_012274545.1 of Fukomys damarensis. Taxonomy (NCBI): domain Eukaryota; kingdom Metazoa; phylum Chordata; class Mammalia; order Rodentia; family Bathyergidae; genus Fukomys; species Fukomys damarensis. The sequence goes on from NW_022900928.1 coordinate 82,948,361, forward strand.
AGGGGGACATCTAGACACAAGTCATAACACCAGCTTTTTCATAGTGCATTTGTAGGACATGTTCACTCTTGGTAGGTCCTCCTCATAATTGTTTCTGTACAACCAAGATCCCTGTGCCCAGGAGTGAGGATCCTCACATTTGGAGTGACTGGGATTTCTTCATCATAGAGTTGGACCAGTCCAGCACCTGCCTCATTACAGTAATTTCTGTCATACACTGAAACTGGGGAGAAGGTGAAAGGGCACACCTCTAACCCAAGTTGGGGAGACCTATAAGACAGTCTTGGATCAATTCTTGAGGGCAATGTATTCCCAGGATTGATGGTAGACAAGACATCCAGGAGCAGAATGGCAGACTTTGTAGGGCTTAGATGCCACTGGGGAGCCTCTATCAAACTAAAAATAAAACCAGTGGTCAGAATACCAGTGATGAACAGTTTAAAGAGAAGTGAGTGTGTGGTCAATATAGAGGTGCATTGTAAAAATAGTTCAGATCTTACATATGGTAGGAACTGTAGAATGCATTCTAATGGATCCATGCTCTATTGAATGATTTTTATCTGAAATGGCACGTGGTGGTATGATTAATTAAACTTTTAATTGCCCTGGGCCTTTCCCTAATTCCACAATAAATATAAAAATCTGAAACATAAGGAGCCTCTGCATGTCATAATTTGTTATTTACTTTATAAGTCAAAATGGACTTTAATCTCTACCCTTTCTCTGAAGTGGCTCAATGACTCCTCTCTGATGTGGTCTCTGCCTTGACACTCCTCCTCTGGAATAACCAAAGTGAAGCCTTTAGATCCAGCGCTATAAAGCTCACAGTTGCTCCTAAATCCTTGGCAAGATCAAGGACAAAGAGCTCCCCCAGCCCCACTGCTCCAGAGCCACAGCACAACTGTGTTCTTTCCTTGGGAAGACACAGGCACCTAGGGATTCTGGGATTTGGGGATTCTGGTCACAGTGTATGCAATGGTGCTAAGGCTCTTCTGCCATCACCTGCTCAGGGAGAGCACTTAGAGCTTCCATGTGGCCCCCAGCCACAATGAAGTGGACTCACAGAGAAATGGTTGGGAGGCATTAAAGCAAGGCCTGACTAGAGTATGTGGTACACAGCCTATCAGTCAGAGTGGAGAAGAGGCCAGCAGACTGGAATAGAAATGAGTGAAACCTCTCTCAGGCAAGTATTGTTTTGTTTTTTGATGACTTCTCTGGAAAGTGGCTATTCTCTTTCAAAACAGCCTTGGGTTGAACTTGATTCTGCAATGGAATTTAAAAGCCTACACAGTTTATCCACTTTGTATAAAAGATGGAAGAGAAAAGCCCCTCTTTTTCCAAAAGAAAAACTCCTGGTGCCCTAGGCTTTGGAGTCCTTGCTTCTTTTCCCTGCCTGACCTGGAGTGGGACATAGGGTGGGGCAAGTGGGGAGGTGAGGGTGGGTGCTGACGATCACTTTTATTCTGAGTAGACGTCTCATGGACAGGAAGATGATGTTCTATGTGACAAATAAAAGTGAAAGATGTGGAGAAAGCTGTGGGGAGAGGGGAGTAATAAGAGCTAAGCAGAGGGACTGGGAAGCCACTGCGAGTATCCCTGACTGCCCCAGACCCTAGGGAAAGGTCTCTTCTGAGTCTATGATGGAAACTCCTAATAAGAACCCCTCACACCTGGTTGTTGAGCTTGGCAGCCACGTGTGCTCCCGGGGGCTCCCTGCATAGGAAGGCCTCATGGGTGACCCTGTATGATTATGCAAAACCTATTCTGTATCTGCTCACTGTTGTGAGAAACTTATTGGGCTGGGATATTGCATATCTTTTTATCTTATTCTAAGTTGTAAATCATATTCATAATAATTAGTAACCAGAGAATAATTACGCTGCCATTTAAAATTATAGTGTCTGTGTATAAAATTTGCCTTTTTTTAAATTCTGAGTTTATGTGCTATGTTAGGTGCACCTTCTAAACCAAAGGGAGGGCTGGCACACTCACTGTTCACCTGATAACAGCCCTCAGTTTGCAGGCTGGTGTCATAAGAAAAGACAGTTTATTGTGCATGGCTTAGCCCAGCTTGGAGATGAATGGGGCATCTCAAGTGGGAGTGGGCTGGGTGGTCTGTGCTCCCCTCCTCAGGCACATCATTGTGAATTCAGAATTTGTTAGATATTCTCCTCAGCACTGAGAGCAACTAGTGCTAAAGAGGGAGTTTCAAGACTTTAAATCATAGAGATTAGCTATGCCTATAGAAGAAGAGGAATTTGGGAGCAAAAATCCTGATTAAGATTTCCCAGGGCATGTATCCAAGCTCAGATAATAAATACCACAGAATTGGACTGCTTCTGTTCCACCAGCCGACCTCACCCAGGTCAGCGGAAGGGTGGGTTTTGTCACCAAGGAGGTAACAGAGGGCAGCCCTGACCAGAAGACTAGACACACATCCAGGGGAGCCTTTAAGCTGTTCATAGAAGGGCCTGGGAAGGCCAGGCCAGCAGCCCAGGTAGACGAGATAGGGCCAGGCCTCAGGGTAGGTGCTGGGAACTAGGCCCATAGGCTAGGATTTGCCTCCATGACTCTGTACCTCATGCCACACAGCCCTTGTGGGATGTACTCCTCACTATTCCTCTTGTGCAGCCCATCCCAGGAAATGCTCTGGATCCCTCCCTGACCTCCAAGAGGCTGGAAAGAGGTCAGAATGGCCACAGGGACCATGAAAGACATGGTTCTGATGTGAGCATGATCTAGGCAGCACTAGAAGTCGTGAGAGGCAAAGTCCCTGTATTTAAATTAAATTATAGCCTTCCTCTGGCTATTCTAGTCAAAGTAAAAAAAATGGCTCAAGCTTTTAAAGGTGCTATTGGAATTTTTATGTGCACAGTGATTATTATTAGAGGAAACATAGCATGTGGATGCCGTGAGCAATAGGCTGGGTGTCAGAGAATCTGGGGCTGAGTCCCAGCTCTGTCACCTATCAGCTTGTGTGGACTTCAGGTTTCTCATATTAAAAATGAATCCATATTGAACAGCTGCTGCCCTCCTCATTTGGTCACGGTCTCTTTGCTCAACAGTGTGAGCTGAGTGTCCACTCTGTGCTAGATGCTATTCTGGAAACTAGGATTCAGTGTCATACACACCCTTAGACATTTATCCCAGTGGTGAGGAGACATATGATAAATAAAAAGGCAATAAAGTAAATGAAATAATTTCAATTATGACAAGTGCATGAAAACAGCCAAACAGAGCTCCCAGTACTGTATGTTAAGGAATGCCACTAGCCCAGGAAAAGATCAAACCTCAAAACACAAACCATGCTTTCTACAGAATGCCTATAATTTTTACACTGTTGTAAAGCAGTGAATGTTTATAAGTTGGGACAATCTGCATTTTCTCTGCAAAGACATCCTCCTTGTACTACAGATGTTTCCGTTAGAAAAAAGAGAGACTTGAAGGCCTTTTTGCTTGGAGATCTTTCCTTCTAAAGGATCCATCCCTAGGGATTGAGGCTCTCACCTAAAGCCATTCCTGCCCCTAAGACTTTCCCTCAGAGGAGCTTGTCATTGTGAATGAAGGTTGGCAAATGACTGGGTTGAGTCATTTTAGTGACGTTTGTATGAAGTTCTGACATGGGTAGAGGAGAAGAGTCCAAGAGTTGGGAGGAAGAAGCAATAACGAAGGGTGGGATGGCTGATAGTCCGAGACTCCATTAGAAAGTACCAGTTCAGCTCAGATCATTGCCACTAGACCCTTTCCCACTAGGCTCAGGGCTTTTTTCATCTCCAGCTCAGATCTTTGATATCCACTCAGTATATATGATTTTCCCTAACCTGATCGTACTGAAAAGAAGCTTCACAAAAGACGTGGACCTCACCTTCCTCCATCCCAAATCTTTCTTCAAGGATCAGCCCTTTTGATGACATCTGCAGTGTGCTGTGTTCTTCCATCAAAAATAAAGTGCCATGAGAACCAAGACCTGTCATATAAAGGTACAAGATCCAAATGATGAATGTAACTGTACTGTATACCTAAAATGTACCAATAAACTAAATGAAGAAAAAAAATAAAGTGCCATGACCCAGGAGAGGTAGTTTGAGTCCTGGGCCAGCTTCTGCTCAGCTTCAGTGCCTGTGTGTGAAAATGGTATCACCACACTAAGAGTTCACTCTTGACTAGGCAGGCATTGTTCTTCACATTGACTATCTTATTCTGTTCTTAGACATCATCCTGATATTGTTGGCAATGCAGATGCAGTAACAAGCCCATTCCCCTCAGCAGGTAAACAGAGGTATTAGAACTCATGCCCTGTTTGCTTTCTAGCTGGACCTTGTCACCTGTGGAGTTCTTATGGCAATGCTGACCCCACAGTGTTTCAACAGATAAGCATGAATACAGCAGCTGGACCAAGCAATCGGCTTGTAGTTGTAGGTTCTGAAGAGTAGCTAAATTCTAAGTCATATCCTTCAGTTTCCTCCAAGCCTACTCGCCTGATTGCACCTTTCCCTCCCAGAAGGTCACAGGGTAAGCTGGCAGCAAGCGTGACCTGCCATTTGTCTCCTGGGTCAGTCCCCTCCCCAAATAGCCTATTTGGATTCCTTCTTTTCCTATATTAAAATTTGCATAGCTTAATGACATTTTAACTTACCTACTTCAGATGCCATTGTTCTCGTTTATTTTTTCACTTTTTACATGTTCAAATGTTTTAATAACAGAAGAGTTTTGAGGTGAAAAAACAAATATACAAAGTTGTCACCCCAATCCCCAATTGGGGAACAGATGTCTCCTGATGACCAGCTAGATAAGAGGCTTTCTAGTGATCATCGTTCAAGGCCTTATTTGAATCTCAATACTAGACTTTGGGATTCTGGTAGGTTTAGGAGAATCACCAAGTGTTGCTAGAGTCCCTCATTATTTTATGCACTGTTGCAACATTCAGGTTGGACAAGAGGAGAACAGGTTAGTGTCCCAGCTCTGTTGGGATTTATACTGGGAAGGCAAGCCATGTGACTTCAGTTTAATTTTCAACCAGTGTCTGTGGTGAGTGGTCCTTTGTTGCATCTTTCTTCAGAAAGAGATTCTAATACCATCTATGATGAAGGTGTTCCTTCCTCTCTCCTAACCAAGCATGTACATTTACTTTCTCCTGAGCTATGTGTGGCATATCTTATATGTGGCTCTACTGTCATTAAGGGCTTTCAAGTGTCAGTTTGCCACCATAGGTTATAAGCCTGCTAAGGACAGGCTTTGTGTTTACCGCTCTAACAGGCCACCTAACAAATAGGGGCATTTTCACCTCTTGTCTCATGTGACTGTGGCATGCTGTACCAAGATCCAATCAAAGATCTGGAGCTCTATGTAGTGTCCCATGTGAGTCTGTATCAGGAGGCAGTGGGTCTGTGATGGAGGCTGAAGAGTCTATGCTAGAAGGCTAAGGGTCTGTGTCAGAGGGCTGAAGGTGAAGCTGGGAGCTCTTCCAAAGAACAGAAGCAGATCTATCCTTCATTTCCCTTTTATAACATCCAGGCAACAAACCTCCCTGGGGTGGATCTTCCTCATCCTAGGGTGTGGAATTACTGAGCCAATTTATTTGAACTTCTCTTACTCAAGTTGACACAATCGATCAACTACCACAGCTGGCCTGAACTGGCTTCACTGCTCAGCTTCAGGATTATGAGGCTCTGCCCCTGCTGTGCTGGGATCAAACACATCGGGACATGGTCATAGGTGAGCTCCACATCCTACATCATTCTGCTAGGTCTATTTGGACACAACACAGAGCGAGCTGGTGCCTTTCCTTCTGGTCTGAATGAATGAAACACCAACTCCTTTTGAAGAGACAGCACACAGACCTCATGGAAGTGGCTTATGAGCACTTCCATGTTCCTGATGCTTGCCTGTTTCCATTGCTCTCAGAACTCTTGGTCTAGTGGACATGACAGTGGCAGTCATCTCTCTCCACCCACCTCCAGAGGGGTAACTTTGTCTTCTTCTGTTGATCTTCTCCCAGGAAGAAAGCATCACATACTGCCTTGATAATCTCCCCTGGGACATTGGTCTTCTCCTATTGATGTTTTTTTGGTGGCTAACCCAGTTTGCCTTGCATGAGTTTGTAACTGCTTTATGCTGCACAGTATGTAACGGACTAACAACAGGAGGCCTTTTCCCTGAGGCCTGACACTCACCTGCAGCATGCCTCACCTGCTGGGCATCTCTGATGAGATCATCATCAGCTGAGTCCCCAGAAGAACAGAGTGTAAAACTCTCCTCAGTGTGCTCAGAGAGTCCACGAAGAGACCTGCAAAGGCATCTCTTAGCAGCACTGCAGGGCATGTGACTGAGAGCACTGGAAGACCATGGCAACATGCTGCAGATGGGAGGAGGACTGGCCAAGCCCTTTAGGAGTTAAAATCTGGACCCTGCCCCCCAGACAGCCAGTAAAGGGGACACAGAAAGGGTCATGTAAATGATAACTGTGAACACGGATGGATCAGTGCTTACCCAGGACTGTGGTGGTCATGAGAGGAGCTGCTTATTACTACAAGTGTGTTTGTATGGGGAAAAAGATCCCATGATGGTTTTTTTCTCTACCTCTTAAATGCTTTAAAACTTCCCTGGTATTTTTCCTCTCTTTTCTTCCCCACCACATTGCACCCCACATTTAGAGAGCAAGCTCTTTGCCCCATCACAGTGGGTGACTGGCAGCAGGCCCAGGCCACAGACTTGTCCCTACTGGAGGAAGGCTTGAGCTCTGCCATCCTTGACGGTGTGTCCGAGCAGTCTCACCAGGGGGACCCTCCGCATTCCAAGATCTGCTGGCCCTACCTAGAGCCAGGACTGGAGGCCGAGTATGCACATAAAGCATGGCTGCTGCTCCTGCTGCTTCCACACACCAGTGCCTGGCCAGGTGGCCTGAACATCCCCCTTTTACCCAGGCCCCTTCAGGGTCCCAAGGTAGCAGCTAGAGACCTTACAGCAATGCCAGACACCCCGGCCCTGCTCCATAGCTGATGGCCCCATTTCAGGATAAAGCCACAGTGAACTATAAGACCCAGGCCTAGACTGTCTCCCTGTCCCATCTTGTCCCATTCCACTGTGACCCTTGTTCACTGGTCCCAGGCTCATTCTCCTTCTAGTGGCTCCTAAAACATTCTGAGTACATTTCTGCCTCAGGTTCTTTGCAGTTGCTATTTCTTCAGGCTAGACTGGTCTCTAGCCAAACATCCACAGGGCTTGTTCTTATGTCTCATTCAGGTCTTGACTCACATCCTACATCTTTATCAATGCCATTCACCCTTACTGTTCCATCCTTATACCATTTATTATCCTAGAAACCATTACCTGCTAATCTGTGCAAAAGATTATTTCTGTGCTTACTGTGGGAAATAGCTTCTGTGAGAATATGTCCCTCTCTTGTTTTGACCCCTGCTATTTCTGCAATGTCCAAAGTATTAAGTTTTCAGTAAGTGTTCCAAGAATCCAGATTAACAAAAGAGGAAAATGTTATATAGGGGAGTGGTTTCCTGACCACCAGCTAGCTGCTCAACAGTGGTAATTACAGTTGTCTCACAAGTCTCCCTTACAATGCTGCTTTTCTCTAAGGCAAGGTCCATACTTTCTATTTACATGTTTGCTTCATATCTGACCACCACTGGAGTGTAAAGTCCATGTGGGCAGGTGTTGCTTCTGTCTTGGTTACTATCTTGGCCCCTTAACCAGCAGGGAGCCTGACAGATTACAGAGCTCAGGACGTATTGTGGAGGAGGCAAGGAAGAAAGGAAAGGAGGAAGGAAAGAAAGGAAAGAGGGTAGAAGGGAGGCAGGGAAGGAAAAGGAAGAGGGAGGCTGGGAGTAAGGAGAGAGGGTATGTGCTTTGGGCAGGCTTAAAATAGCTCAAACAGTAAACATGAAGGGGCAGCACCCCCCACATGCAGACCATCATTCAGCCTGTTGGTCGTTAGCAATCTGAAGGAGTTTGCAACTCAGGTCTCTAAGCTCTGGAACACCTCTTTCCTGGGCCAAGAAAATAATTCTGCTGTGCTGTGCACTCTATTTAAGAAGATTCCCTGACCACCCTCCTAGCCCCCTCCCACTGTCCCGCAGAGAGCTCACTGTCTGGACCCTGTGGCCTACATGCCCACTCTTGGGCTTGTCAAGCTCATCTGATTCTAGGCTTTTCGCTGTTTTAGACAGGGACAAATGACTATCTCTCTTTCTGATTTTAACTTTTAAAGCATATAATTTCTTTTCAAGTGCTCCTCCCTTAAATATCAGTTAGAAGATGCAGGAAAATAGATATGCTTATGGAGGGGGTGTTTTTCCAATTAGCTTTTACAGGGGTAGAACAGGAAAATATCCTTGAGATACTCGCAATGTGCAGGTGAAATATGGAAAGGGGACCTGCAGTGCAGAATGTGAGCATTCTAACAGACACATATGCATACATGTATACCTACAGGCATGCATTTCACACACATACAAACATATCTTTGCACATGTATATGCACCTACCACATCAACACACACACACACACACACACAGGCACACATAGGCACACTTTTGGAAGAATAAGAAAGAAATAAAGCCAGAACTAAAATTTATAAACACAACTGTCACATCCATGGCGGAGCACATGTCATGGTACCCAGTTAGCCATGGCCTGTGAGAACCAAGTCCTCTGGAGGATGGCTCAGGATGTGGCTCCACCTACAGCATTTGGTTCAAAGTTCTTTTCACTTTAGCATGGTGCTTCTTCAAGGCCACAGAAGGGTCAGTGAACAGATGACCGCCTTACTGGATTGCCACAAAATATGCAGTGCTTACTTTGTTCTGGCTTAACAAAGATGGACAAAAGAATCCACTAGAAAGCTAACTAATTTGAAAATTCAAGAGGCCATGGCTGTCATAATCTACTTGTCTGTAATTGATGAATTTGCTTTTTGCAGGCTGGAGCTCTCAGAGGTCATGCTGCAGACTGAGAAAGCAGCTTATACCTCCTAACTGCCTTTCTGAGAACAATTATCAGGATTTGATGGCTGCACCATTTCAAAGAGGTGTTCACACCATGCAGAGGTCCTAGCCATGCTTCTACTCTCCTCCTTTCTCCATCCTTTCTTCCTTTTTGTGTCTACACCTTAGAAGCAAAATAAGTTTGCCAATGAGACAAGCTGCTCTGTTCTTGATTGCTTTGTGCTTCTCATGGAGCAAGTTTAGAGGATGGCCAGCATAGTCTTTTGGACCAATATGGTCCCTTCATAGCAAAGGTGACTAGAAGGGATGGCCCACTCTCAAGGGTAACATTTAGTGACCAGGTATGCATAGAGATGATCTGTACTCTCCTCATCCTCAAATTTCAACCAAGGAATGGGGCTGCACATTTCCCAAAGAGATATCTGGCTTTTGTCCTCTTCCTGGGAGGAAATCTTGAGCCCTGGAGCATTTCTTCCCTTCTGAGTGCCTTTGTTTTCTAGAGGCTTCAGCCACTCACAGTCCAACAGTGTGGTTTATGATGGACAGTTGTGATAGATGATTATTTGGGTTGCATGTTATTAGTTCTGACTCTCTAGGCACTAGAGACTAAAGATCAGCCATGCAGGCAATATGTAATCAAGCTCCAGTGAAAGCTGTGAACATGAGGTTTCCAGTGAACTCTCCTGGCTGGTGCATGATATCATCACACATTATGGCCTGGAGGAAGTAGCACTATCCATGACTCCATGGGGAGAGGATGAGTAGATATGCCACATTGAACTACTCCTGAACAATGCCCTGTGTGCCTCTACTACTAGCTGACTCCTGAAATAAACTGCTTCTGGAAGGTTAACAGTTTTCAGGGAATCCTACTTGCAAAGTATCAAACCCAAAGATGGTTTGGGGACCCTCCCAGATTTGCATACAGTGTTGGAGTTGAGGGCAGTCCTGAAGAAATGACCCCTCAGAACTTGCAGTTTGGTTAACTCTAGTAGTAGAGCCATGTTCAGGAGGAAGAACTGGATGGAATGCAGGTTGCTGAGAGTGTGGAAGCAGGGCATTCGGTTTCACTTGGCTTTGATACCATTGATAGAGTGGGAACTGGGATGAAGGGGGGAAAGAACAGCCAGAATAGAATTATGATAACATGAAAGAGGACTACAAGTAGTGTACACAGAACAGACACATGCATTGAAATGTACGTTAATGCACACAGAGACACAATCACATATGTACAATGTGCATGCACACATGTATAAGCATGCATACACATACATGAACACATACACACACTCACACCAAAGTGTTGATGAATCTGAGAAAGTCAGATGAGCGACCCACTTACCCCTAGCCTGGGTAGACAAAATTGTGTATTTTCAGATTGTCCAAAACTCTATGTAAGACTCTTTCAAGCAGAGATGCTGGAATCCACTAAAGGCAGAAGAGGAAGAGGATACAGTAAGCTGCATGTTGCTATGCAGTGTTCTGGGGACAACACAGGCAATGCCATCCTTATAATCAGGGCTGGGAGGGCCTTGACATCTCATTTTTTTTATTAAAGATTGCAAACATACATGATAACAAGAAATGAAGATACTAAATAAAAATTTCAAATATACATATATATGACAGCAAAAAAAGGATATGAAATAAACAAGAATTTATGTAACAGACTAATCGAAATACATTAGTTTGATATGATCTTCAGACATTATGTTCTTTCTCATTTTCTTATAATATTTTGAAATAATGTAATTGTAAATAAAACAAAGTTACATATTATAGCTGAGAAACTGTCCTCATAATTTTATGATTTATAAACTCCTTGGTTTTATTAATTGATAAATATCATATACTTGTTGATTTACCACTTACATTTTCTAACAAAACTTCCCACAGAAAAAAATATACTTATATTTGAAATCCAAAAGCAACTAAAAAAAATTCACATTTTTAAGATCAGACTTTTCAGTTTCTATTTTATTATATCCTATACTTATTTTTATTATATTTTTATAAGCATAATGATAGAATTTAATACCAATACACATGTAATATTCTTCCCAAATGAATGACTATGAATTAAGTCAAGCATGTAATTTAAAGAAATCATAAGGTTGCCAGAGAAACTATCAATATGCCAAATGTGCACAATCCTACCACATTCATGCCCATGTTTCTCATTTAATAGTGCACACATATATGTAAAAAAATATCCCCCACACATATACACAATGCATATTTTCTACAATAAAATATATACGTAGGTATAATAAAACAGTGCAGTGATGTGTGGAATGTTGGTGATTTCTGTGATTTGAGAAAAAACAAATATCACCTTTGAGGGAGTTGGAGAATTTGTAATATGTAACAGATACTAAATGATATTAATGATTAAGTATAGTTATAATAAACTTTACTTAAAAATTAATATTCATCATCAGTAGGAAACAGGTACAAAGATATATTGATAACATAACATTTATCTTAACAAATTTCCAACCAAACAAGCTGTAGTGACAGAAAATGAAGTTTGTAGAAAGCAGAGATGAAAGAGGAAAATGACAGATGGACCTTAATACTTTTCATACTACTCATATATACAGATTTCATAAATTCTCAAATAAAAAAGCAAAGAAAATGAGAACCAAAATAACTCATCAATTTGGTAGACCAACATATGAAGACAAGGATTACTGTATTGATAAATTTTTAAAATATGAAATGTAAAGCCTGAGATTTAGCTCGGTAATGCTGTACTGGCCTAGCCAGAACAATCTGCAGAGTTTAATCCCCAGCATCAGAGGAAGAAAAAGAAAAAGGAAAAAAAAAGAAAAGGGGAAAAAAAGCATATATACTTCCTGACATACTCAATAAATTAAAAATAAATTATTTGTTATCTCTTCCTCTTGAATTGTTCCCTTCACAGGATGTAGTGAACTTGTCTCTTTCAATTAGTTTAAGTTTGAAACTTACTTTGTGAATAGGATTGCTACCCCTGCTTTTTTTTTGGCGGGGAGTGCTCCTGTTACATGAAGAAGTTTTCTGTCCTTTCATTTTCAGTCTATGGGCTTCTTTTTACATTAGACGTGTCTTGTATACAACATATTATTGGATCTTGCATCTTAATCCATTCTGCTGGTCTCTTTCTCTTGATTGGTGAATTGAGGCCGTTAATATTGATGGTTATAACTGATATGTACTAACTTATTATTGTCATTTTTTTTTGGCCTTCTCCTTTTAGTTTCTTGTCTTTCCTATTTGATTTGCTCTGTTGGGCCTCATTGTGTTGTTACCTTCATTGTCTTTTTCTAGGATATTGTTTAGAATTCATTGTAGTGATGGTTTGGTATTCATAGAGTTTCTCAGGTGTTCTTTATCATGGAAATATCTTATTTCCCCATCCATATTAAAAGAAAGTTTTGCAGGATACATCAGTCTAGGTTGGAGGTTGTTTTCTTTTAGTACTTGAAATGTCTCATTCCAGGCTCTCCTTAACCTAAGGGTTTGTATTGAAAAATCTGCTGTGATTCTGAGAGCCTTTCCTTTGCATGCAATTTGCTTCTTGTCTCTTACTGATTTTAGTATTTTGTTCTTCTCTTGGATTTCTGGGATCTTGATTATTATATGTCTAGGTGTAGTTTTTTTTTATCATGGCTAGTTGGAATCCTATATGCCTCACTTATCTGTATATCAAATTCTTCCCCTCTGTTTGGGAAGTTTTCTATACTTAATTCTGTGAACAGCTTTTTTAAGTCATTTACATTTTATTCTACTTCTTGAATTCCTATCAATCTTATGTTATTCTTCTTTGTATCCTCTAAGAGTTGTTGTATCAATTTCTCATGATCCGTTATTGTTTTTAAGAGACCTCTCTTTTCATGATCACTGACTGCAATTTTATCTTCTATATCTGAGATTCTATCTTTGGACTCTTTTATTCTTTTGTGAACACTCTCGATGGAGTTTTAATCTCCTGGATATCTGTTTGAATCCGTCCGATGGATTCCATTTCTTTCTTGTACTGGGCATTTATTGTTTCCAATTCTTTCTTATGCTGGGCATTCATGGCTTCTATCATGGTGCTGAGCTCATCTATCTTCTTCTCAGTTTCTGTTCTAGAGTCACGAATTATAACTTTCATTTTGCTCATCATCTCTATGATTATCTGGAAAATTACTTCTGTTTTATATTTCTCTAGAGCCTGACTGATCAGTTTTGTTACTTCCTGTGCTTTGAGTTCAGGATGTCCTGATGATTCACTATCAAACTTTTCATCCTCATCTGCCCCACTGTTTGCCAATGCTAAACTGCAAATCTGTCCCTGTATCTTGCTGAAGTGTTTTCTCATTTCTCCTATTGTTGTTGGGTTGTCCTTAGTTTAACCTTTAGGTTATTACTTAAATCTTCCCGATATCATTGGGCTGCAGCCCATGGGTCTCTAATGACTCATCGAATTCTCATTTGCATAATACTGAAGAAAACACCTCATTGAATTAATCACAATCCTTTATCCTAATTGATACAATCAGCACCACACTATAATGAAGCACAATTTGCAAATTGACCACTTATGGTAGTCATCAATCTATCGCCTTCAAACCATGTGAATTAAATTAAAATCAAGAAGCAATCCAAACTATGCTTACAGTAAATAAACTTTTCAATAAAGATATTCACCATTTACAATGGGGGCTTAAAACAAAGTTAAGACAAGAGGAATAGATAAGTAAAAGAATTAGAGAAGGTTTCATATGAAGCCAAAAGATGTAGAATAACCAGACCATTGTCAGGAAATTGTTAAATTCAAAAAGAACAAACAAAATAGAAGTATAATAACCCTTGAGTGAGGTAGAATAACATAAGAAAAGAACATAAAGAAAAGAGAAAAAAATAATAAAAGAAGAAAACTAAATTAGGACAAGAGCAGAAACAAAAAGGGAGATGAGGGATACTTTAGTGGAATAAGAGACTGAGTTAGAGAAAGAAAACAAAAAGAAAAAAAGAATTTGCAGAGTAGGATAAAAAAAGAAAGAAAGAAAAATGTGTTTGAAGGGCCTCTTTCAGACTATATCACTGCTGTCATAATATACAATATGTGCTGCCATTTGCAGAGCTGAGTCCCCTGATCTCAGCTAGCTGGTGGCAGAACCGCACAAAGCAGACTGAGCTCAGGCTGCAAGGCCCAGACTGAGTTCCCCGACCTTCTAAAGGGTTGAACTCCACTCAGTTCTACTATAAGTTTCCCCCACCACTTCTTTAAAGATGTTCAAAGTTGAAAGTGCCAGAAAATACTCTTTATGACCACCTCTGCCTCTACATAGTAGGTCCAAAGACTGGTACAATCCAGAGGTCTAAAAACTCAAGGGAGAAGGTTGGGGGGGGGTTCGGGTTGCCCCAGTGGCTACCTTTCTGGCGCTGAAGATGGTGGCAGTGGCACCAGCAGGGGAGGGCCCGCCAAGGAGACCCTCTGGCACTGAAGATGGCAGGAATGCAGCCTTCAGGAGAGGGCACAGCGGAGAAGGCTCTCTGGCACTGAAGATGTCCAAAAGCAGCCAGGGAGGGCGTAGCTGGGGAGGGCGCGGCCGAGTAGACCCTCTGGAGCTGAAGATTGCGGATGCCGCTTTGACATCTCATTCCACACCAGGGACACATTCCTGCCTCTGCATCTCCAGCCAACAATCATTGGTTTCTGGGCTCCATTAAGGGGTGGAGTTGTCCTGTTCAGACCAGAGTAGATTCTGCAGTTAGGGAGCTGGGAGCCTGAAACTGCAGCAGCACCTTTGAACAACAGCCAAGGAGTAGTGAAATCTGCAGGACAAAGCTTTGTTCTGTTAATCTTCAGTTTTTCTCAGAAGCCTTTAGTCAAAAGCAAGGGAAAAAAAGAAAAGAAAATAGCAAGGGAAATCACACCAGTAATATATGCCTTTCTTTCCAAGTCTGCCTCTAAGGAGGCTGGATCAGCATAGGCCCAGGATCCCTGAAAGCACACTCTTGTTAGGAGGTGAGCTCTGGTTGTGTGGGGAATCTGTACTCATGGTGTGCAGCTGCCTACATGACGTTGATGAAGAGGGGTGATGAATGCATGGGCCTTGCCAACTCCAGCATTGCACCCCATTAACCAACAACCAATCATGGCTCAAATGTTCCCTACAGATCCACAGTGCCCTTCTGTCTCAGCAGCACTGGGGCCACTGGCTCTGAGAAAGTCCTTGCCAAATGACCTTCAGTCTTTCCCAGAGTATTGGCTTGGGAGTCTGCATGCCCCAGTTTTCCCAGCCACACAATGAGATCCCCATTTCTACTTTCTCTGCACAGTGCCCATCCTTGCCTTGCATTGCATCTTCATACAGAGCCTCTGAAATGTGCCGAGGAGAAAGCTTATATGTGGCCAGTACATTCACCAACCTCAGGAGCAAAAGCAGAGGAGGGCTGGCAAGAGGAGACAGGTGCAGCTACTCTTGAATAGCAACCTTCACTGATGGATACAACCGTGTGTCAGGGAACTGGAGGGAGGAAAACAGATGAATCTGACCTCTGCCTGCTGCTTGCTCTCTGCTGGTCAACATTGTCATGGCCACTGGCTGCCTGTTCCCTTGGAGCATGCCACTGTCCTTTGGCTCATGGTGAAGAAGGGCCCAGGTCCAGGGTCTCCAGATGTGCGGCCATGGCTAGAGAGGCCCTGTCAGACCCTAGACATGTTGGTGTGCATGGCTGCTCATGGAAAGTACTGCATGGGAGGGAGACCCTGGCAGGGGTTCTGAAAGGGGAATTTAGTGTGATGGGGACTGAAGCTATCAGCTCACACTAATCCTGAAATATCAAAACCATGTAAAGATTGGGAAAGAACCTGTGGTTTCAAAAAAGACAGGGCCAAGACCAATCCATTTATGTAAAAAAATTTTCAGAGGAGCCTTCTTCATAAGAAAAATCCATTTCTGTTTTTATTGTCTATTGCTTGTGCTTGATATCACTGAGAAGTTATAAAAATTCACTTGCTTTCTCAGCTCACTGCATCTGATCCTCTCACATGACCTGAGGTTAAACCTCCCTTTCCTCCCTTTCCTCCCTTTCCTCCCTCCTCTGTCTTCCATCCTAGGCTCATCCCCTCCCTCTTGCCTGCAGGTTGATTCTGGAAGATGAGGCCCAGGCTGAAGGTGAAAGTCTTAGGGAAGAATTCCAGCTCCCAGAGCTGCCTCATTCCCGGTTCTTGCTCCCAGCACTCCCAGCTGCCCCTTGGGTGAAGCTAAGCAGGGAGCTTGCACCTGTGTCCCGGGCAGCTGAGCCACAGTGCAGGACAAGGAGCTGCCAGGGCACCAGAGCTGCAATAGGTGGGGCGGGGGTGGAGCTGGACTCACACTGCAGGGCTTAGTGGGCCCTACTGGATTAGAACATCTCTGTAAGGAGAGTACTGGTCCCAGGTCTCCTGCCCCCTAAGTCGGGCCTTGGACACTGGAAAAGATGACTTATTTATGATTGTTAAACTTAGCAGGAGTGAAAGTACCATTTTTTTTTTTTACAGATAAAGCAACTTTGTTTAAATTCATGGTTGTTTTTTAATTGCATAAATAGTCTAGCCATACAACCAAATAAAATTGATGATTTGTTGACAGTTAATCATTTCCAAGAAACAATAGATGTACTTAAAATTAAGATATATTTCATGGTGGTTTCTTCCCTCTTCAAAAACAAAATCTTCTAGTTGATTGAGTAACACATTATAATGATTGAACTGTTAGTTCCAAATATGTTAAGAACTTATGAAACAATTTATGAAACAATCTGTCCTTTGAGCAGGCAAGGGAGGAACTTGAACAGTGGTGAAATTAAGAGCTAAGTGGGCAGAGGTTGCTGGTCCCAGAAGCTGCTAGTGTTTCAAACTGGGGAGATTCCGAAGGTGTTACCAGGAGTGGGGAGCAGGGGTTGCTGGGAGAATGGATTGGGGTCCCAGAGCAAACCCTCAGCTTGTAGGGGAAAGGGGTCTGTAAACAGGGAAAGAGGTCATTGGGCTTTCTGGCTAATTCCAACCAGAAAAGGTTGGAACTTTACTAAGGAAGTAGTTACCAAAACCGGAAAAAGCTGATAACCAGGCGGGTGCCCTAACCAAGTTAGACTAGCCACCTCTCACCATCTTACAAAAGAGACAAGGGACAGCCACTTAAAATACAGCCCTATTTAGTATATATACAGGGTCTGCCAAAAATGTACACACATTTCAGGAGAAGAAAAATGTATAAATATTTTAATTCTAAATTTATTGAGACATCATGAGATTGATACAAGTTACCTTTGGCCTTTACAATTACAAGAGGTGCTCAGAGTGGTGGCCATTAGCTTCCAGACATTTATTAATAAGGCAAACTGCTGCTTGGGTAACCTTGGTCATTGAGATTGCTACACATGTATTTGCAATTTCTTCTAAAGGGTCAATGGTGCAATGGGTTTTTTGCTATATACGACATCCACTTGTGTCCTCCATATGAGAGTAACACCATCACTTGAAAAAACTTTGTACTATTTTTCTTTTCTGAAGTGTGTATACATTTTTACCCATATATATATAAAATTCTTTTTTACCATTAAGTTTATTGGTACATTTAAAGCAAACAATACAGTTACATTTATCATTGAGATCTTGTACCTTTAAGTGATATATCTTGGTTCTTGCTTTTTCCCCATACCCCTGCCCTCCCTTCACCCCCTTTCACTACACCTCACTCTGCTTAATTGCTAACTTGACCTTGTATGTGAAGTCAGATTATCAAACCCATAAATTCTCCTGACAAATAAAGGAAAACAAATGAAGCTTAGGTAGGAATTTACACACAGATCCTGGTACTGGGGGTGGGACCCTAAGGGCCTAAAATACTCAATGGAGTTGTAACACACTCCAAAGGGAGAGTATTTCTGTTACACTAGTAAAAAGGGCTGAAGTCAAGGGCCTGGGGCTCTTCCATCTTTCCAGGGCCCCTACTCTATCAGCATAGCTATTGCTCCTCCTTTTTCCCACTTTCCAGTAAAGTGTGCAATAAAATGTCTTCTTTTTCTGAAACTTTATATATCTAATTTTTATTGGTATAAAGATTATGAACTCTAGAGTGGGTCTCCCACCCCATCAGTACAGCAGCAAGCAGTGCTTGTCCCCTAGGTACAACAAACTAAATATTCATCCCCAGCACTCTCTGTTTCCCAGGTTCCTGAGCTAAAACCTGAAGCTGAGGCCACTGTGAAGGCTGCACTATGGAGACCTCACTAGACCTCAAGGAGGGGGCCCCACTCCCAGCCCTGCCCACAGTCCTAAGAGGCTGGGCCCAACATAAGAGTCTATGAGCAGGGCCTGGACTCTGGCAGTGAAGGGATGCCCTGAAGAATGGATGGACTCAGAAGGCTCCACAGGGCAAGAAGTGTGTGTGGGAGGTGGAAGTACTGGTATGCAGGTGGACCAGGGGAGAGCCATGCAGAAAAACTCTCTTAAAAGTTTGTAAGTTAAATTAGTTCTACCACCAGTCATCTCAGGCTCTGGTCTTCTCTGATCATGTGATTATGTCTCTGTAAAAACACTGAGCAGTTGGTCTCCTGTTCAAAACCCAAGGACGGGACAGCTAGGAGTGTGAGCTACAGTCTGAGGGTAGGAGAAGGCCAAGATCCCAGTTCACACACTTGCAGAGAATGAATTCTCCCTTCCACCACCTCTTTGTTCACGTGGGTCCTCAACAGGCTGGGTGATACCCATTCCTCTGGGGCAACCACACGCTGTACTCAGTCTGCTAATTCAAAGATTGACCTCATTCACAAGTACCCATACAGACACTTGCACAATATCTGACCCAAAATCCTGCTTTACTTAGTCTTTATGTAGTCAGACTGACAAATAAAATTAACAGGCCATGTGGCCTCTTTTGTTTGTTGATTCTTAAATTTTGACATAGTCTCTTATGAGCTCCTACACTGTACATCTTTTTTTTTATTCTAGAAAGACAATAGTTTATTATTAATCTTTTTTAAATTACTTTCACTGGTACATTTTAGGTATACAGTATAATGGCATTCATCATTGGAGATCTTTCCTTTACAAAATTTATCTTGGTTATTGTTTTGCCTGCTTCCCCTGTCCTCCCTTCAACCCCTCTACCCCTTCCTAATTATAAAAACCTTGTTTACATTTTTTATGTTCTCATATTAATTCCATTCCCCTCTTTCATTACCCCCACCCCTTTGCACCTTTTCTTCCTATTTCACATTATGTATTATATATTGTGATCCTTATTTACACTTTCAGTTTCCCACATCAGAGGAACTATTCTATATTTACACATGTATCCTATTTATTTCACTTAAGGGTATTACCTCAATGTGCATCTATTTAGTTATAAGTGCCTCTACTTTCTCATTCTTTATGGCTGAGTAGTACTCCATTTTATTTTAAAAACCACATTTTCTTTATCCCATGTCCAGGTGATGGGCAATAAGGCTGTTTCCAAGTTTTTGCTATTACAAACTAGGCTACTACAAACATGGGTGCACATATATCACTGTTGTATGATTCTTTTAATTCTTTTGGGAAGATAACCTATCAGGGAAATAGCTGGGTCAAATGGGACCTCTAATGGTAGTTCTTTGAGGTATTTTCATATTGATTTCCACAGTGATTGTACCAGTCTATACTCCCACTAACAGTGGAGAAGTGTTCATTTTCCCCACAGCCCTGCCAGCATTTGTTATTGGTTGATTTCATGATAGTAGCCATACTTTCTGGGGTGAGATGGAATTTCAGTGTTCTTTTCATATGCATCTCTAAAATGACCAGTGATGTTGAACATTTTTCATATGTTTATTTTCTGTTTCTACTTTTTTGTCTCAGAAATGTCTATTCATTTCCATTTTTGGATTGGGTCTTTAAATTTGGAAAGCCTGATTCTTTTAAAGTTCTCTATATATTCTAGATAGTAAACCTTTGCCTGAGGAACAGGCGGTGAAAATTTTTTCCCACATTGTGGGTTGTCTCTTCAGAGTGTTGGTCATTTCTCTTGCTGTGCAGAAGCTTTTTAATAAGATACCCTACTTGTTGTTTGTGCTAGTTCATGGGAACTGAGGTTTTGTTCATAAAATATTTGCCCACACCAATGTTTTCAAGAGCTCTACTTAACCTCTCCTCCAGCCAGTTTAGTGTTTCTGTTTTAATATTTAAATCTTTAATCCATTTTTATTTTAATTTTTATTTTATTTTATTATAATTTAATTTGTTTTATTTTATTATTTATTTAGTTTATTTAGTTTAGTGCATGGTGAAAGATACAGGTCTAGTTTTAATCTTTGGCCTGTTGAAGCTCAATTTTTCCAGCACCATTTAAAAAAGAGGCTATCTTTCCTCCAGTGAGGGTTTTGGCTTCTTTGTTGAACATGAGCTGGTTAAGTGTGCCTGGAGTTCTTTCTGCATCTTGTAATCTGTTTCCCTGGTTCTTGGGTCTGTTTCTTTCCCATTACCATGCTGTTTTTATCACAGTAGCTCTGTCATGTAGTTTCACATTGGGGATTGCGATACCCTCCTACCTTGTCTTTGTTGCCTAGAATTGATTTTGCTATTCTAGGTCTCTTCTTGCTTCAAATAAATTTTTGGATTGTTTTCTCAAGGTATGTGAACTATGCTACTGGGATTTTAATACACTGTACATCTTGAATCTGAATCCTCAGTAAATTAAATGCTTCTGTTTTGGTTCATTTCTCACTGGGCCCAGACAGCTGACGAGTGCCATTCTGCATCAGGTCAATTTAAACTGAAAAAAATATTAAATTAGCTCAGAATTTTCATCTCTCAATCAAGATTTAATATTATCATAGCCAAAGTTTATGAAGAATTGCTTCTTGGCAGTAAAATTAAACGTTAATGATATAGGGGCTAAGGCGAGAAAAAGCAGGCCGAAGAAGGAGGTGGGACTTGTCAATTGTACAATTCTGGGGCAGCACCAGATGATTCTCAGGCCCCTATACTTGAAACTTCTGGTGGGCTCCCACAAACTGTGCACACATATAAACCAGACACCAGGAGAAGCCCACTATCACCACTCCTCACTTTAGCCCACCCTGAGCCTCCAAGATCAGGGTGTACTTTTCCTCTTTTGTTCTGCCCAAGTTTTCTCTACAGAGCCAGTTTTTCCCTTAGCCCTGAAGCCCCATGTTTAAAATAAACTTTTATCACCATTTTTGGCTTGTCTCATCCAATTCTTTGTTCATAATAAAAAGGACCTGGAACATTTTTAATCATTGACCCATTCTTAAAGGACCAACCAACAACATGAATATCTTGAACAATGGAAGGAGGTGATGAATGCAGAAATGTTGTCTGTGGCTGCAACACCAAATCTGGCAAGCTTTGCCACATCTGCATTTGCTCTGCCTTCTCTACAGAGTCACAACATGCCTTGGCTTTCTTGCCTCCTGGCACTGCCTTTGGTCTGCCTAGATGATGGCATGGAACAGGAAGGAGAAGAGGGCACAGCAATATCTACCAAAAGCTCTGTCTCTGCAGCACACAACCCTGCAGCAGTGGCAAGAAAGTTGCCTGAATCTAGGACAAGGAAACTGAGGCTCTAGGTCACTTACCAGTCAGCACACTAGCTGGGCTTGGTGTGAAAGGTTGTGTGGGCCTGGAATTCAGAGTTTAAAAGAACAGATTGTGGGATGTTTATATTTTTATCATTTTATTTTGAAGTGATTTCAAATTTCCTTAAAATTTACAAGAAATATACAACAATAATTAACCTTTACATAAATTTCTTAACTGTCAGTTTTTGCTCTATCATTTTCTCTGCCAGTGGACAAAAACTTTTCACTCTTTTATTAGTGTTAGCTATATTCACAAATGCTTATTACATACTTCGATTATATCCACCCCTCCACTGCCCTTTCTTACCCTTCCCTTCCTCCCCTCAGTTCCTTTATTCTTCTATATTAGTTTTTCTTCTGCTTTCATGTTATCCTTTTTCCTACTAGGATCCACAAAAGAGGGGAAACATACTTATCTTTTTGAGTCTGGTTCTTTCACTTAACATGAAGGCCTCCAGGTGCATCTATTTTCCTGCAATAAATATAATTTTCTTCTTTAGGGCTGAATATTGCACCATCATGCATGTGTATATATATATATATATATATTTCCTTTATCTCTCCATCTCTTCATGGGCATTCAGATGATTCCATAATTTACCTATTGTGAATTATGTCACTACAATGTGTGTATGTAGACATCTCCTTCCTATGTTAATTTAAATTCCTTTGGTCATACTCCAAGGAAAAGTATAGCTGTATCATATGGTCACTAACTGTAATTTGAGTTTTTAAGGAACCTCCACACTGATTTCTATAGTGGCTGTACAAATTTCCATTTCCAGCATTTCTTCAATTTCTGTATTTTTGATAATAAGCTTTCTGACTCAGGTAAGATAGAATCTCAGTATAGTTATGATTTGCATTAACCTAATTGATAAGGATGGTGAATATTTTTCATACAATTATTGGCCAAGTATTTGTACCTCTTATTAGAAGTGTCTATGAAGTACATTTGTCCATTTATTGGTTGGATTATTTGTTCTTTTGGTACTAAGTTTTTGAAATTATTTATGTATTTTAGATTTTTTTCATTGAGTTTATTGGTACTTTTTAGATATACAGTACAGCTTCATTCATCATTGGGATCTTGTACCTTTACATGACACATCTTGGTTCTCATTATTCCCCCATACCCCTGCCCTCTGCTCACCCCCTCCCCACTCCCCTATTTACAAAGACTTTGTTTCCATTTTTTCCTTTTCTCATATTTTTCTTTTCCCTTATTTCCTTTCCCCTATCCTTCTCACTTCTCCTACATCTTTAGCTCTTTTATTGCTATTTGACATTATTAGTTATACAATTTGGATCTTATTTACACTTTTAGTTTTTCACACCAGAGAAACTATTCTGTGTTTACACATGTGTCCTATTTATTTCACTTAAGAGTGTGGCCTCAATATGCACTCATTTTCCTATGAATGACTTTAGCTTCTCATTTTTTATGGCTGAGTAGTGCTCCATTTTATAGAAAAACCTCATCTTCTTTCTAGTCCCCAACTGATGGGCAATTGGGCTGTTTCCAAGTTTTAGCTATTATCAATTGTGCCACTATAAACATGGGTGCACATATATCACTGTGGTATAATTATTTTAATTCTTTTGGAAAGATACCCAGCAGAGGGATGGAAAGAAACATAAATTATGGAAAAGAAATGTAAACTACTGTCAATTTCTTGTACCTTTTCTCAGAGACAGTCTATTTACAGACTGTAAATTCAATTATACATTACTTAACAATAGAAATATGCTCCAATAAAGCAATGTTTGCCACTTATGTCATTATGTGACATCAATAGTGTTCTTACAGAAAATAAGATGTCTGGGATGTCACAGGGTAACATTTGAAGAGACCACTATAGCATATGGAGTCCATTATTACCTGAAGTGTTGCAGTGTGGAACATGACTGTCTATATGGAGATGTACCTATCTCTGGATTCCAAATATTCAGATAGTGCTTTCTAGCTTTCTTTTATGACTTGCGCTTTTTTTCTAAACCTAGAAAATTATCTTTAAGACTCCTTCCCACCCAAACACATACTTCTTTATTTTTGTTGTCTGTATTCCTTTGTATACATGAATTTCAATTCACCTATCTCAAATTTTTTCAAGGGGTTCAGGGGAATTAAACATAAGGTCTTGCACTGAGCTACATTCCCAGCCCTTTTAAATTTTTTATTATTTTTGATTTTTGGGTTGGTTTTTTGTTGTTGTTGTTTGTTGGTTGGTTGGTTGGTTGGTTGGTACCGGGGGTTGAACTCGGATCCTTGTGCTTGAAAGGCAGGCCACCGAACTGCTGAGCTAAATCGCCGGCTTCTTTATTATTTTTGGGCAAAGTTCTTGATAAGTCACTAAGTTGCCCAGTTTTGGCTCAAACTTTCAATCCTCTTGCCTCAGCCTCCCACTGGATTATAGGCCTGTACTACCACACCTGGCTCCTATGTGTGTTGTTACTGTCAGTCTTTCATATTATAGATTGCTACGATTTCATCTAAAATGTCCCACGAAGTCTTAGAAGGTTGGAGTGTAGCTTTTGAAAGGTGACTGGATCACGGAGGTGCTGTACTAATGTGTGTATTAAACACCAGTGAGTTCATAACTGGTTGTGCTGTTAGGAGGTGAGGCCTGGTCATAAGATAATAGTAGCCAGTATTCTTTCTGGATGTTTTACAAAATGTTTATGCTAAGCTGGGTATGGTGGCGCATGCCTGTAATCCCAGCACTCAGAAGGCTGAGGCAGGAGGATTGCAGTGAGTTCGAGACCAGCCTGGGCTACATAGAGAGCTCCAGGTCAGTCTCAACTACATAGTGAGGCCCTGTCTCAAAAAACCAAAAAAAAAAAAATGTTTATGCTGGTTTGATATGAATTTTTGATGCCATTCCCCAGGCAAGTTATCTGTGTGTGGAGTTGTACGTGTGTGTGTGTGTGTGTGTGTGTGTGTGTGAAGTTTTATATATTAATTCCAGTTTTATTTTTTAACTTTACATAGGTTTATTCACATTATCTATTTTTCTAAAGTCAATTTTGGCAAGCTTTTCTATTATCCAGTGATGTCCTTTTTCATATATGCTGTTCAGTTTAGAAACCTAAATGTGTTTAAAGACTCCCTGGGACTGTCTTCGGTTTCTTAAGAGTCTGTTAGTACCTCACCTCTTTTATACTTAATTGTGATCATTTGTTTCTTCTATTTTTTTCATTTTATCCTAATAGTTGATATTTGTCTTGATTTTATGAGATAACAATTTTTTGGTTTCATGAATTTTCTTTCTTTCAAATTTTATCTCGTAAATTTCACAGATTTTTAATCTGCTTCTTATTTTCCTTTTTACTAACATGGAATTTGATTAGCTCTACTTTTTTGCTATCACAAAACTTTAATTTTAATTAAAATTAAAATTAATTTAATTTAAATTATTAACTTTTTACTCATTTTACTTTCTCATATAAGCATTTGAAGCTATCAAATTTCCTCTAAGGAGTATTTTAACTGTACTTATTGAATTTTAATTTTAATTGAAGATACCATCACACATCCCACATGAATTCCCTTTGATGGGCTATTAATAAGAAGGTTTAATAGTTAAGTATTTGGAATTTTCCTGAATTACTTCTATTTGCACTTTAATTTAGTTCTATTGTGGTTAGAGAATATATTTCATGTTTTTAATAATTTTAAATTTATTCAAGTTTATTTTATGTTCTAGCATATGATTTATCTTGGTGGGCAAATGTTTATGTGTTTTAAAATAATCATTCTGTTATTGATGCTCCATGTTATTTCAAGTTTTAAACATATCTACTGATTTTTTTTACTTATTCTTATAATTGAGTGAAAGATATCAAAATCAAGCTGTGTGTAGTGGAGCACGCCTATAATCCCAGCACTTGGGAGGCTGAGGCAAGAAGATTTCCATGAGTTTGAGGCCAACTTGGACAACATAGTAAGTTCAAGGGCAGCGGGATGTATATAGTGAGACCCTGTCTCAAAGGGGGGGCCAGAAAGTAAGTAAGAAAGAAAGAACAAGGAAGAGAGAAAAATCAAAATCAGCTATATTTAGTTAGGCTGTCCACAAATTTGCAGGATTACCTAACCTAATTTTCCACCCTTTCTGGAGACTCTAGGTCCCTGGAGGCCATAGGATAATGTGACATTTGGGAGTTGAGGTCTCTGCTGTTGGAAAGGATGGCTTCAACACCCACCCAGATGTCTCCAAGAACACAGGGACAGGCCTCACCTCCATCCCAAGGATGTCAGAGTGGGAGAACAGTGCATGTGTAAATGTGACTGTTGTGACTGTGTCTTACATATCATTCTTTTCTAGTTGAAGCCCTGGAAAGCAGAACAGGGCTGATGCAGTTCTGCATCTTCAGAGCTCAGCAAGCATTTAAGAAAAAGTGTTAATCAAATGAATGTATAAAATTTTACACCACTGGATAGGGCAGTGTCTGAGGTCCTCATGAACACTGGACATAGGGAGGAAAAAGGATTTGAACACAAATAAAAATGTATCAATGACAAATATAGGCTGGATTCTGCATTAAAAAATAACATCAAAATCAGGAAACCATTCCTTTTTCTAAAAAATCAGTTTCTTCCCAATTTTGCAGACTAATGCAGTCACTCAGCCTAATTCCAGCAGGGTTGTGATACTGCTGAAACCAGCCCTTCAGAGAAGAGATTCTAGTGTGCAGCCATAGTATTAACATCACTGAGTGTCCAGGCCTTGGGAATCCTGTTTGGTTGGTTACTCATCAGATGTGCAATGTGCACACATTAGACTCCTACTATGCTAGTCTTGAATTCTTATCTTGATGTTCTAACTCTTGTTAAACACTGATTCAGTGGAGAGCACAGCACTAAGCTGACTTAAGGAGGCTTTGATAACCCACCCTCTTCATTTTCCTATTTCTCTTCTCTCAACTCCTCTGAAATGATCATCATGTCCTACCAGTTGGACAATATCAAAATATTATTTCCAAATGTGTTTAGAAGTAATGAGAAAGATACTTTGGAAAAATAGAGTAAATGAGTGATCTCTTTCAGCTCATTTTAAATATCACTCAATATTTCAAATTACAATCTCCTTTTTTGAAATGTCTGAGTTCAAGGCTGTGAAAAGAATACCTCTCCTACTTGCACTACCTGCTGAGACTAACTTTGACCAGGGCAGGAAAGAGGACAGGAGAAAGAGCTGGGTCCTTGATAGGCTTCCATGACTCAATACTAAGGACACTGGTGGTGGGGTAGGAAAGTCTGCACTCTGGCTTCTTTAGAGGAAGGCTTTGGTGTCTGACTCTCTGTGTGTAGTGTGGTAGCCTCAGATGGGACATACATGATCTCCATGGAAAGCCCCCAAACCTTCCCTCCCCAGGCAAAATCTGTCTAATGTTACCATTTTGGGACACTACCTCTATTGAAAAATTGCAAATTCTAGTAAAAGCTTCAGTGGTGAATTGTATTAATGGGAGCAATTTTCATCTATTAATAGAGCAGAAACTATTTTGCATATACCACAGTCCTTTGGCAAGCAGCTGTGTGGCTATTCTTGCAACTGTTTGCACAGTTTGTGAAAGCCAGAGAAAATAGGACCCTCTCTTCCATGAACTGGTGACCTGTGATCTGCTCATTAGTTGTTATTTCTTATCAGAGATGTGCAGATAAAGAGATAGGTTGTTTCATTAAAATATATCACATAAGAAAAGTCTGGGACCTGATGGACTCACTGCTGAATTCTACATGAATATCAGGAAAGATTTAAAGTCATTACTCCCCATAATCTTTAATGAACCCAAAAGGGAAAGAATACTCCCAAAGTCATTCTTGGAAGCTAGCATTCCCTGATTTCAAAATCAGACAAGGACCCAACTAAAAAAGAAAACTATAGGCTAATCTCTTTAGTGAGCATAGATGCAAACAAGATACTGGCAAATAGAATGCTTTAAATCATCAAAAAGATCATACAACCTGACCAACTAGGTTTTATCCCAGGTAATCAAGGATGGTTAAACACAGGCAAATTAAGAAATATAGTACATAACATTAATATAAACAAGAACAAATATTATATGATCATCTCAATAAATGCAGAAAAAGCCTTGGAAAAATCCAATGCCCATTTATGATAAAAATAAACCATGAATAAAATAGCTATAGAAGGACCCTAGCTCAATCTGATAAGAGGCATTAATGAAAAACTCACTGCCAACATCAAATTAAATGGGGGGGCTAAATGCTTTTTGTCTAAAATCAGGAACAAGACAAGGATGTATACTATCAGCACTCCTGTTCAAGATAGTACCCAAATTATTAGCCAGAGCTATCAGGCAAAAGAAAGAAATAAAAGGGAAGAAGACAAGAATGCTGATAAAAAACAGTTAGAAAAGACCACATTTAGGAAGTTTCAGTTGGATTCAAGGCCTCCAGTGGCAGTAGGACTCCTAGCTATGAAATTAAATTATAAACCAAAAGCCTTGATTCTTACATTTCTACATTTTATTTCAACACTAAAGCCAAGGAGTTTTGGAGATACAAAATCCAGATGAGAGGATATACAATAATTCTGGGAAATATTTTTAATGAACTTGAAAGGAAAAATCTACTTTCAAAGTCATTTCTGGGCATATTTCAGCTTTTAATAGAGTGACAACTACTTAGCATGCACTTCAGTCCTTTGGTAGGTAGCTGTGTTCCTATTCTTGTACAGTGTACTATGTTAAAAACACAAAAGCCAACTTGAAGGATTGTAATTAGCTAAGAGTGGATAATTTGAACATCAAAAGAAATATTAACAACTCTAGTCAAACATTTCAAACTCTATCAGTTCATAAGACAACTAAAAAAAGTTTTCAGCATTGGAGGAAGCTTGTGTACCAGCTTATTAATTTAAGTGTCATAAAACAGGAAAATGTTCATAGCTTTACTTATCTTTGCCTTTTCTATATAAATTGTATTGTATTGTGTCCAAAAAGTTAGTGATTAAAACTATTCATTGTTTTGGAAAGAATTTTAAATAATAATTTAAAATACCAGAAAAATAATCAAATTTAACATCATTTTTCTCAAGCACTACTGAACTAATGGATTTAATTAATACTCATCAGTGGATGCTAAAGTTATTAAACAAAAATCAATACAACATTTTATAACAGAGAAATTAGATATAACTTGAGTCACTGACCAGTTACAGGTCACTACATGGGGGACAATCGGATTGTGTGTAATTCATGATGTAATACAATAGAAGTACCTAGTGTAGATGAAATGTTTTTGCCTTTCAACTAAAGCTTGAATCTAAATGAGACTTCAGGTCTAACCACAAGTTTACAAGTCTAGTATAATCACTTAATACCATGATGAAGTCATTTGCTCCATTCATAAAATGATTTTAGAGAGCAAATAATGTAGTTTATCTAAGAAATTAATAGCTTAAAAAAGAAATGTGAAATGATAAAACTAAAGGAAGTTAAATGACATTAAAAAGGATTATGTTGAGTGAGCTTCCTTATTCAAACTGACCCATTGGAAGGAGTCTCTGAGAAAACAACAAAATTTCAATACAGACTAGATCTGAAAATGCTTTAATAAATTATTAAGAATAATT
This sequence comes from Fukomys damarensis, assembly GCF_012274545.1. Lineage (NCBI taxonomy): Eukaryota > Metazoa > Chordata > Mammalia > Rodentia > Bathyergidae > Fukomys > Fukomys damarensis. Next base: position 82,977,526 of record NW_022900928.1, read on the forward strand.
AATGATAATTAATAAATTATTAATTTGATGTTATAATGATATAATGTATTAGATATAATTTTGGGGAGTTATAAATTTGTTAGATATTGTAACTTGGAAGTTAAAATATTGTAATGATTTTCCACTATCTGTTCATTTCAAGAGTATTTTCAATTCCTTGTTGGAACATATTTATAGTAATAGTTTTAAAACTTCATCAGATATTTTCAGTATCTGTCTCAGCCTGTGTTGGTCTGCTGATTGTATGTATTTCCTATGTGTTGAGATGTTTACTAGGCCAAATAATTTGAACTGTATCCTGATATTTGATTTTCATGCTATGACACTCTGGGTCTTATTTAAATCGTATGTAGATACTTGGTATTTTTGTTTCTTTTTTTATTTTTATTTTTTCTCTCATTGAGTTTATTGGTACATTTTAGGTATACAGTACAGTTAAAGTCATCATTGGGATCTTGTACCTTTACATGACAGATCTTGGTTCTCATTTTCTCCCCTTGTCCCTGCCCTCCCTTCACCCCCTCCTCCCCTCCCCATTTACTAGCACTTTATTTCCATTTTTTCATTTTCTCATATTTTTTTTCTTTTCCCTTATTACCTCTCCCCTACCCTTCCCACTTTCTGTACACCTTTAGCCCTTTTCTTCCTATTTCACATTGTCAATTATATCATTAGGATCTTATGTGCAATTATAGCTTTTTACACCAGACAAACTACTTGGTATTTATACCTGTGTGATTTATTTATTTCACTTAGGAGTATATCCTCAATATGTATCCATTTTCCTATTGGTATTTTTGTTTAAGCAAGCAATCAACAAAGTTAATTTAGGCCATAAGTTCTAAAAGCCTTCTACAGTCTGTGATTTCATTGTCAAGTCCAATTTTAAAGTCTTTACAGGGTTATTCAGATTTTTCCTGTGTGTCTCCACCCAGTAGACAGCAAGGAGCTTGGAAAGTGGTCTACCCCTGAGTTCAGCTCTCAGAAGGGATGGTATGCCACTAAGCCTTATCACTTTAGTCCCTGTTATGGATGAATAAAGATATTAGTACATGAGGAAGCTCCTGCATAAGGAAGTGCAGGCACTCAGAAAAGGGTTGAGCAAAGAAAATCAGACATAGGAAGGCAACCTGAAGGAGAAATTCACCAGATTGAGTCCATCCACTACCAGGGGCATTTAGAAAGGAAAGCTTGGCCATGCCTGGAGTATAACACCATCTGCTGAATACACCATCTTGGGAGAGGATCTAACATGCTGAGGGAGAGAGCCATCACTGCAGTGACACCCAGGCTGCTGGGATATGCTCCTAGTGTTACCATCTTTCCTATGGAGAAAGGATTGAATCACAGCTTTGAAATAAATGGATTTCACAGATATCTGTAGAATGCTGCACAACAGAATACACATTTTTCTGAGCAGCACATGAACTTTCTCCAAAACAGACTACATCTTAGACCATAAACCATACTTAAGTAAATATAAAGATCCAGAATAATCTTACATACATTATTAGTCACATAAAGAAATAGGAAGTCAATCTTCAGCACCAGAGGGTCTTCTCGGCCTTGCCAGCTGCAGTCCCACCATCTTCAGTGCCAGAAAAGTAGCCACTGGGGCACCCCTGAACCCCCCAACCTTCCCCCTCATGCTTTTAGACCTCCTGATTGTGCCTACTATGTGCCTAGTCTTTGTACCTACTATGTAGAGGCAGAGGTGGTCATAAAGAGTATTTTCTGGTGCTTTCAACTTTGAACATCTTTAAAGTAGTGGTGGGGGAAACTTATAGTACAACTGAGAGGAGTTCAACCATTCAGAAGGTGGGGAACTCAGTCTGGGCCTTGCAGCCTGAGCTCAGTCTGCTCTGTGGGGTTCTGCCACCAGCTAGCTGAGATCAGGGAACTCAGCTCTGCAAATGGCAGCATATATTGTATATTATGACAGCAGTGATATAGTCTGAAAGAGGCCCTTCAAACTCATTTTTGTTTCTTTCTTTTTTTATTCCACTCTGCAAATTCTTTTTTTTTCTTTTTCTTTCTCCAACTCAGTCTCTTACTCCAGTGTAGTATCCCTCATCTCCCATTCTGTTTTTGCTCTTGTTCTAACTCAGATTTCTTCTTTTATTATTTTTTTCTCTTTTCTTATGTTCTTTTCTTACATCATTCTGCCTCACTCAAGAGTTATTATACTTTTATTTTGTTTGTTCTTTTTGAATGTAACAGTTTCCTGATGGTTGTCTGGTCATTCTATGTACTTTGGCTTCATATGAAACCTTCTCTAATTCTTTTACTTATCTATTCCTCTTGTCTTAACTTTGTTTTAAGCCCCCATTGTAAATGGTGAATATCTTTATTGAAAAGTTTATTTACTGTAAGCATAGTTTGGATTGCTTCTTGATTTTAATTTAATTCACATGGTTTGAAGGCGATAGATTGATGACTACCATAAGTGGTCAGTTTGCAAATTGTGCTTCATTATAGTGTGGTGCTGATTGTATCAATTAGGATAAAGGATTGTGATTAATTCAATGAGGTGTTTTCTTCAGTATTATGCAAATGAGAATTCGATGAGTCATTAGAGACCCATGGGCTGCAGCCCAATGATATCGGGAAGATTTAAGTAATAACCTAAAGGTTAAACTAAGGACAACCCAACAACAATAGGAGAAATGAGAAAACACTTCAGCAAGATACAGGGACAGATTTGCAGTTTAGCATTGGCAAACAGTGGGGCAGATGAGGATGAAAAGTTTGATAGTGAATCATCAGGACATCCTGAACTCAAAGCACAGGAAGTAACAAAACTGATCAGTCAGAGTCTAGAGAAATATAAAACAGAAGTAATTTTCCAGATAATCATAGAGATGATGAGCAAAATGAAAGTTATAATTCGTGACTCTAGAACAGAAACTGAGAAGATAGATGAGCTCAGCACCATGATAGAAGCCATGAATACCCAGCATAAGAAAGAAATGGAAACAATAAATGCTCAGTACAAGAAAGAAATGGAATCCATCGGACAGATTCAAACAGATATCCAGGAGATTAAAACTCCATTGAGAGTGTTCACAAAAGAATAAAAGAGCCCGAAGATAGAATCTCAGATATAGAAGATAAAATTGCAGTCAGTGACCATGAAGAGAGGTCTCTTAAAAACAGTAGGGGATCATGAGAAATTGATACAACAACTCTTAGAAGATACAAAGAAGAATAACATAAGATTGATAGGAATTCAAGAAGTAGTAGGAGAAAATGCAAATGACTTACAAAAGCTGTTCACAGAATTAATTATAGAAAACTTCCCAGAGGGGAAGAATTTGACATACAGATAAGTGAGGCATATAGGATTCCAACTAGCCATGATCAAAAAAAATCTACAACTAGACATATAATAATCAAGATCCCAGAAACCCAAGAGAAGAATAAAATACTAAAAGCAGTAAGAGACAAGAAACAAATTACATGCAAAGGAAAGGCTCTCAGAATCACAGCAGATTTTTCAATACAAACCCTTAGGTTAAGGAGAGCCTGGAATGAGATATTTCAAGTACTAAAAGAAAACAACCTCCAACATAGACTGATGTATCCTGCAAAACTTTCTTTTAATATGGATGGGGAAGTAAGATATTTCCATGATAAAGAACACCTGAGAAACTTTATGAATACCAAACCATCACTACAATGAATTCTAAACAATATCCTAGAAAAAGACAATGAAGATAACAACACAATGAGGCCCAACAGAGCAAATCAAATAGGCAAGCCAAGAAACTAAAAGGAGAAGGCCAAAAAAAAAAAAAAATGACAATAATAAGTTAGTACGTATCTGTTATAACCATCAATATTAATGTCCTCAATTCACCAATCAGAAGAAATAGACCACAGAATGGATTAAGAAGCAAAATTCAATAAAATGTTGTATACAAGACACATCTAGTTCAAATAGAAGCCCGTAGACTGAAAGTGAAAGGACAGAAAACTTCTTCATGTAACAGGAGCACCCCCAGCAGAGCTAGTAATCTTATTCACAAAGTAAGTTTCAAACCTAAACTGATTGAAAGAGACAAAGAAGTTCACTATGTCCTTGTGAAGGAAACAATTCAAGAGGAAGGATAACAAATAATTTCTTTTTAAATTATTGAGTATGTCAGAAAGTACATATGATTTTTTTCCTCTTTCTTCTTTTTTTCTTTTTTCTTTTTCTTCCTCCGATGCTGGGGATTAAACTCAGCACATTGTTCTGGCTAGGCAGGTACAGCATTACTGAGCTAAATCTCAGGCTTTACGTTTCATATTTTAAAAATTTATCAGTACATTAATCCTTGTCTTCATATGTTGGTCTACCAAATTGATGAGTTATTTTGGTTCTCATTTTCTTTGCTTTTTTATTTGAGAATTTATGAAATCTGTATATATGAATAGTATGAAAAGTATTAAGGTCCATCTGTCATTTTCCTCTTTCATCTCTGCTTTCTACAAACTTCATTTTCTGTCACTACAGCTTGTTTGGTTGGAAATTTGTTAAAACAAATGTTGTTATGTTATCAATATATCTTTGTACCTGTTTCCTACTGATGATGAATATTAATTTTTAAGTAAAGTTTATTATAACTATATTTAAATAATCATTAATATCATTTAGTATCTGTTACATATTACAAATTCTCCAACTCCCTCAAAGGTGATTTTTGTTTTTTCTCAAATCACAGAAATCACCAACATTCCACACATCACTGTACTGTTTTATTATACCTAAGTATATATTGTTTTGTAGAAAATATACATTGTGTATATGTGGGGGGGTATGTTTTTACACATATGTGTGCACTATTAAATGAGAAACATGGGCATGAATGTGGTATGCACATTTGGCATATTGATAGTTTCTCTGGCAACCTTATGATTTCTTTAAATTACATGCTTGACTTAATTCATAGTCATTCATTTGGGAAGAATATTACATATGTATTGGTGTTAAATTCTATCATTATGCTTATAAAAATATAATAAAATAAGTATGGGATACAATAAAATAGAAACAGAAAAATCTGATCTTAAAAATGTGAATTTTTTTTAGTTGCTTTTGGATTTCAAATATAAGTATATTTTTTTCTGTGGGAAGTTTTGTTAGAAAATGTATGTGGTACAATCAACATGCATGTGATATTTATCAATTAATAAAACCAAGCAGTTTATAAATCATAAAATTTTGAGGACAGTTTCTCAACTACAATATGTAAGTTTGGTTTATTTGTAATTACATTATTTCAAAAATATAAGTAAATGAGAAAGGACATAACATTTGAAGATCATATCAAAGTAATAATGTATTTTGATTAGTCTGTGTTACATAAATTTTTGTTTATTTCATAATTTTTTTTGCTGTCATATATATGCATATTTGAAATTTTAAAAAAAGAAATTGGAAGTCAATGACAACAGAAATTATGTAAACATATGATGACTAAATTGAATACTATTGAATATGCATCACAGAAGAAATCAAGGAAGAAATTAAAAATTTTCTACAATCAAATAATAATTTCACTACAACACACCAAAACCTATGGAACACAATGAAAACAGGTTCAAAGAGGAAGACTAGAGCTGTGAATGCCCACATTATAAAATGGAGCTGTCCTGAATATATAACATAATGATAAACTTTAAGGTCCTAGAAAAACAAGAGTAATTCAAACCTAAAAATGGTATAAGTGAGGAAATTATAAAGATCAAAGTAGAAATTAATGAAATTGAGACAAAAATACAAAGTATCAATAAATCATGGAATTGATTGTTTGAAAGAATAAATTAGACAAACCCTTAATTAAACTTACCAAAAGAAGGAAAGAAAAGATCTGTATCAATACGTTAGAAATAGAATAGGCAAAAGCACAACAGACACCACAAAATTCAGAAGATTATCAGTAACTGTTTTAAAATCCTGTATTCTAATACATCAGAGAATCTAGAAGAAATGGATAAATTTCTAGACATATATGAATTACCAAAATAACCAAAGAGTATAAAAACCCAATTAGTCCAATAACAGGCAATGAAACTGAGGTAGTAATAAAAAACCCTACTAACTAAGAAAAGCCATGAGCCAATGAATTCACCATTGAATTTAAAAAAAATCCTTCAGGGAAGAATTAAAACCAATACTTAAAATCTTCCACAAATTTGAAAGGGAAAGAACATGGCCAAACTTGCTTCTTGAAGCTAGCAGTATCTTCAGGCAAAGACTTGACAAAAAAGGAAGAAACAGATGTGAAATGGGAAGAAAAGGGACAAAGAGGAAGGGGAAATGGAAGGGGTAGGGGAAAGGAAGGAAGAGAATAGAATTAAATGAGAAAATGAAAAATAATGGAAACAAAGTCTTTGTAGATAAGGATGGAGGGTGGGAGGGATGAGGGGAAGGAAGGGGAATACAGAAAAAATAAGAACCAAAATTGATTATGTAAAGGTACAAATTTGCAACAATGAATGTCATCATATTGTATACATTAAATGTACCAATAAAATTAATTAAAAACTAATTCCCTTAAGGGACACAGAAGCAAAAATCCTCTACAAGATATTTGCATTCAGAATCATTATAAAGATCATATTCCTGACGAAGCTAGTTTCATTGCAAAAATCCAAGGATGGTTCAACATATATAAATCAATAAAAGCAATACATTATTTGAGCAGAAGTAAAGATAAAAATAATGATCATCTCAATAAATGCAGATAAAACCTTTGAAAAAAATCCATTTTTGATAAAAAATAAAACTGAAAAATTGGTATAGGAAGAAATTACCTAAAAATCATTAAAGTTATTTCTGACAAAGCCTATTTCAACAGGGTACTGGAAAGGAAAGAAGGGAATGAAATCAATATGAGAAAATAAAAAATAATGGAAACAAAGTCTTTGTAGACTAGGAGGGAGGGAGGAGTTGAACGGAGGGCAGGGGAATGGAGAAAAAATAAGAACCAAGATTGATCATGTAAAGGTACAAATTTCCAACAGTGAATGAAATTATTTTGTATACATTAAATGTATCAATAAAATTCATAAAAGTTAAAAAAAGAATATCTTTTTAAAAAACCAATTCCAATAGCATACTAAGTAGGAAAAAAATGAAAGCATTAAAATAGTCCTTCTAAAATCAGGAATAAGACAAGGGTTGAAAGCTCACTGTTCCTGTTTAATACAGTACTAGACACTTTAACTAGAACAATTACAGAAAAATAAATAAAATGTACAAGATCGTAATGATAAATGTAACTGTACTATATACTTAAAAAGTACCAATAAACTCAATAAAAAAAAAGAAATAAAACAAAGATTTCAATAGATATAGAAGTTTTCACACTTATTTGTAAATGACATCCTGTGCATAGAGCATTCAAGAAACTCCACCACAAGAATCATAAAACAAACAAATTCAGCAAAGTGGCAGGATACAAAATAAATACAAAAATCAATAGTGTTCCTATATAATAGGAATGAATCTATTGAGGGAGAATTCAGGATAAAAAGCACATTCAAAATAGTTTTTTTTTAAAGTTAAGTACCAAAAAAATAAATAAATAAAAAGTTAAGTACCCAGAAAATGAACATCTCTATCATGAATACTGTGTTCCTCTGAAGAATGAAAGAGGTTGAAGAGGGTGTTAGAAAATGGAAGCATATCCCCTGTTCTTGGATAGACAGAACTAGTATCAAAATGGCCATATTACCAAAAATTATTTATAGATTTAATGCAATGCACACCAAAATACCATCTGTGGGTTGATTCTGTAGGTTTATTTACTCCACTCATTAAACTGGGAAAAGTAATTATAAAATTAATACAAAATAACCAAAGTAATCATGGGCAACAAGAACAAGGAAAGAGTTATTACAATGTCAGACTTCAATTTGTACTACAAAGCAACAACAGTAAAAACATCTTGGAACTGATATAAAAACACACATAATGACCAATGGATTAGAATAGAGGATGGTGGAACAACCTCAAACACATTCAGTTAGATTATTTTCAATAAAGGAGTCAATAATCTACACTGGAAAAATGATAGCCTCTGTAACAAACAGTGCTGGGAACATTGATTATCCAAGTGTAGAAAAATGAATATTGACCCATATTTCTCACCCTGAACTAAAACCAAAACTAAACATATCATACACTTATATATAAAAAGAGGAACACTGCATGTATTGAAATAAAAATTGATAAAACTCTTGAAAACATAAGCATAAAGAAAGACTTTTGAATGAATTCCAAATTGCACAAACAATAATCTCAATAATCAACAAATGGGATTATATCAAATTAAAAAGTTTCTACCCAGCAAATGCAACTACCAACAGAGTAAAGAGACAGTCTGCAGAATTGGAAACATTTTTCAACAGCCTCTCATCAGAGAGAGGACTAATATCTAGAATATATAAAGAGTTAAAAACATTATATCCATCCTAAAATAAAAGACCCAATCAAAAATTGAGCAACTGAGATGAATACACATTTCTCAAAAGTACAGTCATGAATAAATATATGGAGAAATTTTCTACATATTTGGCTATTGGAGAAATGCAAATCAAAACAGCACTGATATTTTACCTTACTCAAGCAAGAATGGCCATTGTCAAGGAAGCAAAAATCAATAAATCTGGGGGAAAAAAGGAAACTTTATATATTGCTAGTGGGAATGTAAACTAGTACAACCACTTTGGAAATCAGTATCAAGATTTCTCAAAAAACAGAAACTAGGAATTCCATTTAACCCAACTATACCTCTCTTAGTCATCATGCTACAGTGATACTTATCTCCCAATATTTAGCAGTGCAACTCATAATAATTATACCATGGAAGTAACCCTATATGTCCATTAATAGTTTAATGGATAAAGAAAATGTGGCATATATATAGCCATCAACAAAAGTAAATTTGAGTTATTTGTAGGAAAATGGATGAACATTGAGACCATAATGGTAAGTGAAATAAATCAGACACAAAAGGCTAAATATCATATAATTTCTCCAATATGAGAGCTCCAAAATACAAGTAATTTAAAGAGCAAACTCATGTTAAGAAATAGGAAGGTAGACTCTGTAGAGATAGGGAGGGATTTGGAAAAGGAAGAGAAGGGGGGAGGAAAAAGCTATCAAGTCGTAATATGTATGTATGTATATGTATCAAACCCCAAACTGAATGTAATGACTATGTACTAAAAACATATGCTAATAATATCTTAAAAAGAATAAATATGCAAAGTCATCCCTATGTTCATACAACTCAGGAGTGGGGCTGGAGATCATAAACAGCTTTATGGGGTCACTTTCTATAGCTCTTCCAACTTCACAAATTCACAATACTTTGTTTTCCTGGAACTTTCCTCCATGATATTCTGTGGGTTTATTTCCTCCACTCTTTCACATACATCCCATGAATTCTGTTATACTCAGTTCCAAGTGATGGAAGATTGAGAGGAAGAAGAAAATCATCGGGGATTCGTTGGACTGTTTTGGAACCACAGCTTCTGTGATGGAGTTAGAAATGCTCCCTCCTTCAGAGTTCACACTTATCCTGACAGCCACTGCCATCCCTTCCAGTTGATCCTCTTTCCCTGCTGACACCAGAAGCACAGAGTTGTTCCTAGACCTTTTTCTGCCCATTTCTGCCTTTTGGTCATCTTGGAGATGTGGCTGGAGATATTGACAAGAAATCAGTAAATTCACTGTGTTATTTTGCATTCTGGTCTCTTCCTTTAGTCTATTACCATTTACTTACAAGTCCTCCAATAAAGGCCTAGGTATTCTATCCAGGTTTCTGCAGCTGTATTAATTGGGAAAGGCAAGGGACAGTAAACATGCTTCATCTTATTCAGAACTGGAATCTTTGTCTTTGCTGCTCATAGACCAAGTTAGACCAAGGTTTTGATGCAGGCATAATCATGTTACCAATATGCCAAACAAGCACTGCCATATTGCTCTTTTTTTTCTTACTAAGCCATCTGCCTTAAATATGGATATTGAATGTCCCCTAAAGTCCCATGGGTTAAAGACCTGGTACTAATAGAGGATGGAAGCTCTTTGGGATCTGGAAGCACTGTTTATGTCTCTGTGGACATGTTTCCAAGGGGAATTTGAGACCTCTGTCTCTTTTGCTTCCTAGTTAATGAAATGAGAAGTGTTCTCTGCCACATGCTCCCAATAACGAACTACCTTACCACGGGCCTCAAGTGATGGAACAATTAACCATGGCCTGAAACCTCCAAAACTGTGGGCTTTTTCTCTCAATAATTTGTTAGCTGAGGTATTTTTATTGTCCTACTTAATCTTAATTGTCAGCTTGATTGTATTAAAAACTCCTGGAGAAGTGATGGGCTCATAGGGGTGCCATGCTCCTCAATGGAATAATGCAGTGATTCCCTCAGTAGAACATGCTGTTATGAGTGGGACCCAGCGGGAGGAGGGAATCACTAGGGAGAAGCCTTTGGAGGATCTGTACTCACTAACTCCTCTCCCTTGTGCTCTGTTTCTAGAGCTACTTTGAAGTGAGCAGTTTTCCTCCACCACATCTTCCTTCCTTATGTTTCTGCCTTGCAGCCAACCTACCACTGAAATTAACCTCTGAAACCACAGTCAAATTAACTTCTTCGTTTTTCTTTTCTTTTTTTTGACAAACATTGATAACCTGTACTTCAAATATTGTAGCATAAATAAACAGGTACATCTTTCAATGGGCTCTCAAGTGATTTACAACAAAGCATGTACTTCTTACATATACACCACTATTTAAGGCACAATGTGTTCTCTTTAGCTTTTGCCTGTTGTAATTTACTACAGGATTTCCAAAATTTCTGTATATTGTGCTTCTCGTGTTCTATAACTTAGATGTTTAACGTTTCTCAAAGGTTCATTTGTTTAAGGCTTGGTCTTGTGGTGGCACTTTGGGAGGTGATGGATTCTTTGGGAGGGGTGGCCTAATGGAAGATGTCTAGATTATTGAAAGAATAACCTTTAAAAGAGCACACTGGGAGGCAGCTGTCCCCAGGTCTTCTGGGAGCCCTTACTGCTCTGCCTTCCTTCTCTATCTCCCCATGGAACATTCCCATTCACCACAGCAGTCTCTCCTGCAGGGGCCTGGCTATGGGAGGGTTGCAGATATTCTCTGCCTTTCCAGCACTGAAAGATATGGTGACCCACCCTTCAGTATAGCCAGGGACCAGTCAAGCCAGGAGCAAACCACAAGCTCATGGGATTGGTCCATAAAACCCAGGATACCGCCACCTGCAAAAATATCACTTTCCATTTGGGAGTTAAAATTACTTAAAAAACAGAAACCCAACTTATAGACAGGTCTCCAAGGATGGCTGCTGTCTATAGACTGCCAGAGCCCAGTGTCAAGAAATGGACAGGACATATCTAGGCAGTTCCAGCTATCTTTATAAAGCATGAGAAAGAAAGAATGCTCTTTGTGAGCTGGTCTGGGGTCTCAGTGGCCAAAACCAAAGTGGAAAAGATGTCTGGAGTTATCCATTATAACTCTACCACCTCTCTGTGCTTCTGATTTCTCTGCTTCTTTAGACTAAATCATCCCTTTCTTTCTCCAGCCTCTATCTAAACCCAAATTAACCCTCATTTAAATCCTCTTCTCCAGAAAATTTCTAGGTTAATTCAAATCTGAAACAACTGACTTTATCTCTTGTCCTTTCTGCACATATTACCCTATTATTTTTATTTGCAGATGAGAAAACAAAGCAGAGAGGTTGGTACAATTTGCCTAATTTGCCCAGAGTCTAGTAAGCACTGTAAATTAGGCAATGGACCAGGCTGTCTGGCCCCAATCTCGGCCCTTCCCTCTGTCCTACTGCCTTTTCCTATGATCATTCACTGGACTGAGACCTGCACATTTGGGAAGCACCAGGAATCCTCATCCTATGTTTACAGTTTAGAGGACACTGATCCTGAGATGACCCTAACCTTGGGGTTGAAAACCACAAATTCCATCCCAATTTTCCTGCTAAGGAAAGTGAGTAAAGTTATGTACTTGAGCAGTTTGAGGTTTTGCCTGGCATGTGTCACTCTCACCCCAATCCATATAGCATGGGTTCTGCATCTGTATGCTGTGGCGCCACTCACTGAGAATGGCTTCCTGTAGATCTTGTGCAACCAGAGTGAACTCTAGATCTCAGCTTGGCACAGGCTCTAGCATAACACAAGTGCTTATTTGTGAATAAGTGATGATTAAATTATAATGTTTATGAAAAAGTTCCCATAAATTGTCTAAATATAAGCTGCAGTAAGTTTACAATATTTTCAATTACCATTGCTAGTTCAATAGTCAGGCTAAGGAACTCTCTGAATCTCTCAGAGTCCTTTATTTCACCATCTGGAACTTGAGTGACTGAATGTTGCTGAGTTTCCTTTCAAACTTAACACACTGTTATTCTATTATAGCATTGAAGAGTTGTTTAAAATTTTTTAAATTTCAGATGTTTAATTTTTCCAATTAGGGATGCTTAATCAGTAGTCTATGCAAATATTCCAAAATAAAAATAAATAAAGAAGCAAACAAAACCCTCTGAAATCTGAAAAACTTCTGGATCTAAGAGTTTTGGATAGGAAATATTGAAACTATATTTATTTGAATCTAACAACAGTTTAGTAAGGTAACAGACTGTCACTTTACTCATCATATAAGCAAAGAAAGATTCAGAGGTCAGAGGTCACTGACCAGTTAATTGTGAACTTGGTGATAAATCATATGCTACCCAGTGACAGCTTCTCTAGCACAGTGTAATTTTAAGAGCTTGTTTTATTTTCTAAATTCCGTGTTCTGTGTGTTAATATCCCATTTCCCCACAACGATTGCCAACTAAACCTGAAGGAATTAGACCACAGCCATTTTAGCCAGGTCATGAGTAGTTTAAGCTTCAAGATTTATGGGCCTTTGTTGAGTCGAAAAAGAGGGAGTCAGAACTGCTACTGTACCCAGATGACCAAGATATATGAGTTGTTAAAATGATGAGCCCTACTAGATAAACACATGTAGGCACAATAGCCCAGTGGTCAACTGTTACAAAGAAAGCTCAACTGATGTCCCATAAGAGATGGAATCATTCTGGTCTAGTGCCTAATGGTACCTCTCAGGTTTCAATCCCATTAAAGCCTGTCCTCTATGATGGAACTTCCTTGACATGTTTTTCCTAACAAGTCCTACCCAATATTTATCTGTCTAGGCCACTTATAAAAAGAGAGGTCTATTTAATTCACAACTCTGCAGACTGAAGGGCTTTGTGCTAAGTTCTGCTCATCTCTGGTAAAGGTCTCAAAGAAGAGGATGAGTACATGTGATAGAGACAGAGAGCAGGAGAGTGATACCAGAGCCCCACTGAAGTATCCTTAATCCCTCCTGAAGGCACACACCAGGGACTCAAGGACTTCCCACCAGGCCTGGAGCTTGTTGTTCCACCATTTTTCACACACCAGGGCCAGACATCCAACATATGAACCTTTGTGGTGGGAAGGAACCATATCAAATCAGAGCAAAAGTTTCACCAAGAGCTGCCTTTTTCTTATTTTTTAATCTTTCCTTTGATCCCAGTGAGTGATTTATTTCTTTGATTTAACCTTTGTCAGGACAGCATAGATAGGATGCAGCATAGGAAACCCTCCCTAAATCTTGCTATATCTCTAGGATTTTGTGCAGGGTGTGATACAGGAAAAGATGACTGGAATGAATTCATGGGTAAAGCTGCAGATTCTGAAAGCCTGCCTTCTCCTTTCTGGCAGCAGATCTGTCACCAAATTTCCTTCTATTCTGGAGCTGATCCCTTGGTAGATCCAGGATCTCACACAGTATTTAAATTGGTGTGATCCTGTACCAGGCATGGTAAGCTTTCAGCAGTCAGTAGCTAACAGACTCTGCTAAAAAGCATTTGTGTTAGGTTTAAAATGATTTATAATCCCCTCCTAGGCAAGAGAGACATGTCAGGTTTAAAGCAAACTAGCAGCATCATGCCCTTGCCCAAATTATGAGCTTTCATTGCGTACTCCTTCCACCTTACAAGAATCCCAATCTAATTCCAACCCAGCTTTCTCTCTTGACACTCCCTCTTTGGTCATAGATGGTCACAGCTTTGCTCAAACTCTGCCCCTTGAAATTGAAGGCCTAGAAATTTTTATTTGATTCTTCTTAACAACCCTGAGATAAATATTATCATATATGTTGTAAAAATACCAAAATAATGACACAGAAAATAGCCTGTTGTACAAAGACATGTGGTGAGCAATCAGCAGAGCCTGTAGCTCTGGGTCCCATTTCAGACAAACCAAGTCTCAGAAATACCACCACACTCCTGCTTGCATTGCACATAAATTGTCTTCTTGTGTGCTAGATGTCCTTGGGCCTGCCAAGCCCCACTGGAACTTTTCTTGCTTATTTTCACTTCCTCTAGAGGATTTTTTGTAGATATTCTAAAATTTTATTTTTCACTACCTAGATTCTGCACTCACTGGAGTGTGTGTGTGTGTGTGTGTGTGTGAGGCGGGGGGGCATTCCAATCAATGACAGCAGGCAATGGGCAGTATCCTTGCTTCTCCCCACAGACTCCTCACTGATGATGGCACCCCCCCACCTGCCTGCTTCCACATCCCTGAGCCCCAATCTCATGCCTTCTTGAAATGCTTTTTTCCAGGCAAACCAAGACTTTTGGAGAAATAAAAAATTCTTTCTATCCACAGGGCCAGGATGTCAGGTTTTCTTAAGCAGCAAACAATCAACATTGTAAAATGCTCTGTGAAGAGAAACATAAAATGTAGTGCGTGCGTGTGTGTATTTGTGTGTGTGTGTGTGTGTGCATGTGTGTGCTCTTGCAAATGGACATATGTAAGCTTTACATACTCCCACTTGTTAACTTGTCAATTTTTCCAAATAGCAAGACAAAATGCTTTGCACTTAAGCATCCATAATGTACATCACACTGGTTAATGAGTTTCCATGGCAATGCTATGGCAGGTGTTGCAAAAACAGCTTGAAGTGAAACAGCCTGGATTATGTGGGCTCCTACTCCACCCAGAGTCCATCTGAGTTATGACTGGGATCCAGGCAGGATGTCAGGAAGCAGAATCCCTGATTTCACATCACTTCCACAAATGGAGTCTGGGAAATCCAAGGACTCCAAATCTCATCTCCTGAAATCTATTTCTTCCTTGGTGTTACACACCCAGGAATATGGGAGCCTCTCAAGGACAAGTGTGTGTCTAACAACTTGCTATTTATGTATCACTTTCTAAAGGCTATGATGTCTTTTTTAAATTACACATTAACTCAATCAATCCTTCCAGTAGCCTGAGGTATAGGGGGTAGATGTGATTACTTCTCAGCAAATAGGTTCAGGGTGATTTTATGATAAAACCACGTGAGTTAGCTGTGCACTAAAGAATAGACCTTAGAGTGACAAGGCTTTAGGCAACATGAGTAAAGACCTAGGACCTCAAATAACACAGGTTTCTCAAGGATATAAAGGAACAACTGAAGCAGGAAGGTGCTAGAAAGGGCAGTCCTTCTCCAGCCTGTCCTCCCCACAACACCAAACACAGAAGACAGGTGGCTTGGGACTTGGATGACTGTTCCTCTTCTTGCTAGGGCTGATTCATCCCAACCATGGGGAACAACAAATTAACAGTGGCTGAAGCCTGAGAACTCAAGACAGAGTGTGGTGGCTTCACTGGACAATGGCTGACCAGAGACTCCATTCTTGCCCCCATTTTCTCTGGCTCCAGATCTGCTTAAAACAAGGTGTAGAACATTTTTAAACACGTGCCATGGTTGGTTCAGGAGCTCACTGGCTCTAGACATAAAGACATGAGCTGGCCTTTGATGTCACCAGACCAGTTACAGAGCCATGTGGAGAAAGCAGTTTTGTGACAGTGAGCTCTTCATATGGAATCAAAAGCAAATACCTATCATGTTAGAAATTTTTCCCCCTCCTGGACTTTACAGTAGACATAGAAATGAAGAAAGGTTCTTAATTTCCAGGTAGAACCAGAGCCAGGGTCTCTGCCACTGAGAGAGTAAGAGAGGCTGAGACCTGAGGCCTAATACTAGAGCAGAGGACAAGTGTCACTTGGCTCTACAGTGGCTTCTCCCACCTCTTTGCACATAGGGTCAACCAGGGTGACCTATGGGAGGACCTAGAACACCTTAGAGCAGAGAGGGTTGCAGGGTCCAGATGGGCTGACCCCCGCCACTGAGAAAGCAGTGAAGGGTGCAGTATCATCATGAGGTTGCATAGCTCAGCCCCTAGTGGCTGCCCCTGCATGGTCAGGATTATTCTGGTGTGTGGTTTCCATGAGGTGTAGAAAATCAGGAGGAGGCCAATGAAAATAGAGCCAGAAATGTTGATAATTGTTAGCATTTAGGGAATAATTTTGCCCCTGTTACATTTCAGATGCTTTTAAAAATACCATCAAGTCCTTGCCCTACATTTCTGACAATGAAGCAAGAGGAAAGAGCATGTGACTGATCCAAATTCCTGATGAGATGGAAGTAGACAGATTTCCTTCTAGCTATTTTGAAGCCAAAGGCTTCATAGCAATAAATCAGTTCCATATCCCTGTACCTGGATAGTGGTCCTTGATGGGGTCCTTACATGTCCTCCATAACATTATCTGTGTGCCTCCATCTGCTCTGACTTCCTGTGGACTAGGAAGAATGACATAGCATAGCCCAGACCTTAGGGGGTGGGCAGGCAGCCTCTGTTTCTTCTCTGCAGCTGCAGACATCTTCAGTTCTCCTTCATGTGAGGGACTCAGATCATTTACTCCAGTGATTCCACAGAGCCCAGAATATAAGGAAAGTAGTGTCCTCCTCAAGGCTTTAATACTTTGTAAGGATAATGGCACCTCCAGGTCCCACACAATTTGACAGTTTAACCCACAGTTCTCACAGAAAAATCATACTTATCCCCTCCCCGAGCTGAGTCTTGCCTCTACCCCCTGTACAGAAAGCATCCTGTTCTAGATATTGCTTCACAACCCAGTAGTGCCATTGGCCTGCTGGGTGCCAGTTTTGGCTTCTTTAGCCCCTTCCACATCCTAACCAATGTCTACTTGTATAGCCTCAGACCAATATGATTGTCTATGAAGTGCATAGTTACAGATCAGGATACAAGTATTCAAAGTTGAAATTTAACACGTCAGTATTAAGGGTAAAAAGGGCACATTAGTATCATAAGTACCCTCCAAGAAGGTTTAGAATACAGCTGAACTTTGGGAATGGTGTGACTTAGGGACATGGCTGCCAGGCATATCCTTTCCCTCCTGCTCCCTGCAATTTAACTTTATTTCTCAAACAATATTGAAATGTCATTGCAGGGCACATACTGCACACCAGGCTACTGAGGCACAGAAATGGGCTCTCATAAGCTTATTTTAAAGAGAAAGAGCTTCAGAAAGGCCCTGGAAAGGCCCAGATTCAGTCAAAGGTTGGAAATAGAATCTAGAAGAGTGCAAGTATTCTTATTCTGAGCACCTTGTTAGACTGATAACGGAAGGACCATTTCACAGAAGGGACTTCTCACAGCACGCTTCTGTATAGAGGGAAAACAGAAGTTAGTAGAATAGCTTTGTGACTGTCATGTAAAAATCTGTCAGGGACCCTTCTTCGATCTCAGGAAAACCTATTGGTGCTGTCTGCCCTCTTCTATGCTTACTTCTAGCTACAGAACTCAGTATCTGTTCAGTGCTGGCCTTGATAGAAGCAGAAGATGGAAGTAAGTAAATCCTAAAGATGGATTTGAAAAATATGGGAGTGGAATTAACATGAAAAAAAGAAAATGGAAACAAAATCTTTGTAGGTAGGGAAGGGTGGAGGGGTCAAAGTGAGGGCAGGGAAATGGGGAAAAAGTAAGAACCAAGCTGGATTATGTAAAGGCACAAATTTCCAATGATGAATGTCATTATATTGTATACCTTAAATGTACAAATAAAATTAATTAATGAAAAGAAAACCTCTCTATTTGTGACATTTTTTTCACCTACCCCACCAATTTCCCCTTCCACTTAGCACCTTTTCTTCCTTATTTATTTATTTATTTATTTATTTATTTATTTATTTATTTATTTTTGACACAGGGTCTCACTGTGTAGACGAGACTAACCTGGAACTCACTATATAGCCCAGGCTGGTCTTGAACTCACAGCAATCCTCCCATCTCAGCCTCCCGAGTGCTGGGATTACAGGTATGCACCCCCCCCCAGCTTTTTCCTATTTCAAATTATCTATTATACCTTTTAGCCCTTACTTACACTTTTAGTTACTCACACTAGAGAAGCTATTTGGCATTTACACATACATGTCCTATTTATTTCATTTAAGAGTATCACTACAATGTGCATCTATTTAGCTATAAATGTCTCTAGTTTCTCATTGTTTGTGGCTGAATAGTACTCCATTTTATTTTAAAAATACATTTTCTTTATCCATTTTCCTGTTGATGGGCAATTGGGTTGCTTCCAAGTTTGAGCTAGCATGAATTGCGCTGCTAAGAACATGGGTGCACATATATCATTGTGGTATGATTCTTAATTCTTTGGGAAAGATACCCAGCGGAGGGATGGCAGGGTCAAATGGAACCTCCAATCCTAGTTCTTTGAGGTATCTCTATTATGGTTTCCACAGTGGTTCCATGAGTCTACACTCCCACCAGCAGTGAAGAAGTGTTCCCCTATCCCCACAGCCCAACCAGTATTTGTTATTGGTTTATTTAATGATAACAGCCATTTTTTCTGAGGTGAAGTGCAACCTCAGTGTTGTTTTAATTTGCATCTTTTAAATGACCGATGATGCTGAAAACATTTTCATGTTTATTTGCTATTTCTACTTCTTTATCTGAGAAGTGTCTGTTCATTTCAGATGTCCATTTTTGGATTGGATCTTTAATTTAGGGAGGACTGATTTTTTTAAAGCTCTTTATATATTCTAGATAGTAGACCTTTGTCTGAGGAAGAGCTGGTGAAAAATTTTTTCCCACATTGTGGGTTGTCTCTTCATACTATTTGTTGTTTCTCTTGCTGTGCAGAAGCTTTTTAATAAGAAGATAACACAGTTGTTGATTCTTTGTGCTAGTTCATGGGAAACTGAGGTTTTGTTCATAAAATCTTTTCCTATACCAATGTCTTCAAGATTTCTACCTAGGCTTTTTTCCAGCTGGTTTGGTGTTTCTGTTTTAATATTTACATTTTAATCCATTTTTATTTCAGTTTAGTGCACAGTGAGAGATATAGGTCTAATTTTCATCTTTGACAAGTCGAAACCCAGTTTTTCCAGCACCACTTATTAAAGAGGCTATCTTTCCTCCAGTGAGGGTGTTTGGTTCCTTTGTCAAAGATGAGGTGGCTGAGTGTGTCTAGACTTGTTTCTGCATCTTCTACTCTGTTCCACTGGTCCTCAGGTCTGTTTCTTTGCCAGTACCATGTTATTTCTTCACAGTAGCTTTGCAGTACAGTTTCACATCCATAATTGTGATACCCCTTACCTTGTCTTCATTGCCTAGAATTGCTTTTGCCATTCTAGGTCTCTTCTTGTTCCAAATGAATTTTTGGATTTGTTTTCTCAAGGTCTGTGAGGTATGCTA
Organism: Fukomys damarensis; assembly: GCF_012274545.1. Lineage (NCBI taxonomy): Eukaryota > Metazoa > Chordata > Mammalia > Rodentia > Bathyergidae > Fukomys > Fukomys damarensis. The sequence continues at coordinate 82,997,158 of NW_022900928.1, forward strand.
CTGGGATTTCAATTGAGATTGCATTGAATCTATATAGCAGCTTTGGAAGTATGGCTATTTTCACTATGTTGACTCTTCCTACCCAGGAGCAAGTGATGTTTTTCAATTTTTTGATATCCTCCTCAATTTCTTTCTTCAGAGTATTGTACTTTTCAGGATAGAAGTCTTTGAATTCTTTCATTAGGTGGATTCCTAGGTATTTCAAATTTTTGGATGCTATTTTTGAAGGGATTGTTTGCCCACTTCTCTGTCAGTGAATCCACTTTTTGAATAGAGGAAAGGTAATGACTTTTGTGTATTGACCTTATATCCAGCTACTTTGCTGAATTTGGTTATTAAGTCTAGAAGACATTTCATGGAGTTCTTGGGGTCTTCTAAATAGAGTATCACATCATCTGCAAATAATGACAATTTGATTTCTTCATTACCTATATTTATTCCTTTCATTTCTTTCTCTTGTCTAAATGCTGTGGCTAATGTTTCCAAAGTACATTGAACAGGAGTAGTAATATTGGACATCCATCTCTTTTTCCAATTTTAGTGTGAAGGATTGCATATTTGACCATTTAGTATGATATTGGCTGTTAGTTTTTCATAGATGACTTTTATCAGATTGAGGTAGAGACCGTTTGGAGGCTTTTTAGCATAAATATGTGTTGGATTTTCTCAAATGCTTTCTCTGCATTTCTTGAGATGATCATATGGTCTTTGTCCTCAGCTCTATTAACATAGTGTATTACATTTATTGATTTGCACATGTTGAACCATACCTGCATCCCTGGGATGAACCCCACTTGGTCATGTTGTATGATGTTCCTAATGATCTCCTGCGTTCTCTTTGTGAGTATCTTATTAAAGACTTTTGTATCTATGTTCATTAGTGAGATTGGCCTATACTTTTCTTTTGTGGTTGAGTTTTCTCTACTTTGTGGATCAAGGTGGTACTTGCTTTCAGGAGTGAATTTGGGAGTATTGCTTCCCTTTCAATTTCATTGAAGAGTTTAAACAGGAGTGGCAGTAGGACCTGAACTTTTCTTAGTTGGGAAGTTTTTACTTACATTTTCAATTTCAGTGATTGATATTGGGTTATTTAAAAATTTTAGGTCATTTTTGTTCAACTTTGGTAATTCATGCAAATTTGGAAATCTCTCCATTTCTTCTGTATTTTCCATCCTTTTGATGTATAGGTTCTTGAAATAAGTATTGATGATCCCCTGGATTTCTGTTTGGTTTGTTGTAATTTCACCTTTTTCATCCCTAATTACATGCATTTGGGCCTTTTCTTTCCTTTTATTTTATAAGGTCGGCTAAGGGTTTATCAATTTTGTTTATCCTTTCAAAGAACTAACTCTTGATTTTTTGTATTATTTTCTTAGTCTCTATGGCATTAATTTCTCCTGATCTTTATAATTTCCTCCCTTGTATGGGCTTTGGGTTTGTTCTTCTCTTCTTTTTGTAGAAGCCAGAGGTTCAGCATCAGGTTCTATAATTGAGCTCGTTCTGTTTTCTTAATATTTGTTTAAGAGTTTGATTAAGTTGTACTACTCATTGTTTATTTTTTATCTGATTGATCTGTTTGTGACAGTGGAGTGTTGAGGTCTCCTCCTACTATTGTATTAGTGCTTATATGATTTTTCATGTCTGTTAATACTTGTTTTATATAGTTGGTTGTACTTGTGTTTGGTGCATGTATATTTCTGTCATCTCTTCCTCTTGGATTTTTCCATTTACAAGAATGTAATGTCCTTCTTTGTCTCTTTTAATCAGTGTTGGTTTGAAATCCACTTGATCTGAAAAAAGGATAGTTACTCCTCCATTTTTTTTTTTTTTTGGTTCCTGTCACATGTAGCATTGCTTTCCATGCTTTAACTTTCAGACTGAGTTTCTCTTTTATTTAAGTGTGTTTTTTGTATGCAGCATATTGTTGGATCTTGCCTGTTGACCCGTTCTGCCATTCTATTTCTTTTGATTGGTGAATTGAGACCATTAGCATTAATGGTTATAACTGATATGTACTGACATATCATTGTCATGACTTTTTCTTTTTGTTGGATTCTCCCCTTTGCATTTAGTTTCTTGTTATGCCTGATGGATTCATTCTGCAGGGCTTCCTGAGTTGTGATAATCTTTGTCTTTTCTTTGGATATTATTTAAATTTTTTAGCAGTGCTGGTTTAGTATTCATGAAGTTCCTAAGGTCTTTTTTTGTCATGAAAGTATCTTATCTCTCCACCAATTTTGAAAGGGTACATCAATCTGGGTTGGAGGTTGTTTTCCTTTTGGAGTTAAAATATGGAGAGCCATGCTCCTCTTGCCTTGTGGGTTTGTGTTGGGAAGTCTGCTGTGATTCAGATGGGCTTTCCTTTGTACATGATTTTTCTTTTCTCTAACTGCTTGTAGAATTGTGTTCTTCTGTTGGGTTTCTGTTGGGAATCTTAAATATTATATATTTACGTGTAAATTTTTTATCACGAATTGTCAGAGTCCTATGAGCCTCACTTATCTGTATGTCAGGATCTTTCCCCCTGTTTGGGAAGTTTTTGTCATTACTTTGGTGAGCAGTTTTGTTGTTGTTGTTGTTCTTGTTGTTGTTGTTTTCATCTGCATTCTCTCCTATTTCTTCATTGACTCTAATCAGTCTCATGTTATTCTTCTTTGAATCATCTAGCAGCTGCTGGATTGATCTCTCATGATCCCTTACTATTTTTAAATTATTTTTCTTTTCCTGGTCATTAATTGTAATCTTTTCTTCTATATCTGAAATTCTGTCCTTGCATTGGAATGTTCTGCTGCACAAAGTTTCAACGGAGTGTTTAATCTCTGAGAAAGATGTTTGCATCTGTTTTATGGATTCCCATTTATTTCCTATTTTGGGATTCCATCATGTTTTGAGCTCCTTTTTTTCTTCTTTTTTTTTTTTCATTGAGTTTATTGGTGCTTTTTAGGTACACATTACAGTTACATTCATCATTGGGATCTTGCACCTTTACATGACAGGTCTTGGTTCTCATTTTTCCCCCATACCCCTGCCATTGCTTCATCCCTGCCACCCTTCCCTATTTCCAAAACTTTGTTTTCATTTTCTCATGTTTTTCTTTTCCCTTATTTCCTTTCCCCTACCCTTCCCACTTCCCCTACCCCTTTAGCCCTTTTCTTCCTATTTCACATTGTCAATTATACCATTTGGATCTTATTTACACTTTTAGTTTTTCATGTCACTGAAAACTATTTGGTATTTACACGTGTGTCTTATTTATTTCACTTAAGAGTATGGCCTCAATATGCATCCACTTTCCTATGAATGACTCTAGTTTCTCATTTTTTATGGCTGAGTAGTACTCCATTTTACAGAAAAACCACATCTTTTTTCATCCGGTCTCCAACAGATGGGCAATTGGGCTGTTTCCAAGTTTTAGCTATTACAAACTGTGCCACTATAAACATGGGTGTACATGTACTCATTGATTCCTGAAGTGTGTATTACTTAGCCTCCATGTGTTTGTGTTGTCTATGATTTCCTTTGTCATTGATTAATTTCATGGTGCAATGACTTGAAAATATGCATGAGATTATTTCAGTTCATCTGCATTTACTTAAGCATGCTTTGCAGCCTAAGGTATAATCTTTTTTGGAGAAAATGCCTTGTCTTATTAGAATAAATGTGTATTCTGTTGTTTTGAGGTGGAACACTGCAGGTATTGGTTAAATCCATGTGTTCAAAGATGTGATTCAACTCTAATATTTCTTTGTTGATTTCTTGGCTCTTTGCACTGCCTACATATCACAGTGTAGTACTGAACTCCCCTACTATAATTTTGTTGATATGTACATAATCTTTTGTATCCAGTAGTATTTTTTTTAATGAAAATGAGTGTGCCAGCACTTGGTGCATATTTAAAAACACTGTTTCTATTCCTGTTGAATTGTTCCTTTTAGTGATATACACTGACCTTTTTAGTCTCTTCTGATCATTTTCAGCCTCAATTCCACTTTGTCTGAAAATAGGATAGCTATCCCTGCTTGCTTTCAGGCTTGGTTGCATGGAGTATAATTTTCCATCCTTTGACTTTCAGTCTACATGTGATTTTGTTTGTTTGTTTTATATTGTTATTGGAGAGACATGCCTCTTGATATCCCATCTAGATATAAACCATGTCTGTATATAGTTCACACCTTCATTACTTCCACATTGCTAGGGAAAAACTTTTAGTTTTTCACACCAGAACAATTATTCAGTATTTACACATATATGTCTTATAAATTTCACTTAAAAGTATGGCCTCGATGTGCATCCACTTAACTATAAATAACTCTAGTTTCTCATTCTTTATGGCTGAGTAGTACTCCATTTTATTTTTAAAAATCATCTTTATCCAGTCTCCAGTTGATGGGAAATTAGGCTGTATTCAAGTTTTAACTATTACAAACTGGGCAGCTATACTCATGGGTGAGCATATATCACTGTGGTATGATTCTTTTAATTATTTTGGGAAGATACCCAGCAGAGGAATATGTGGGTCAAATGGGATATTTAATCCTAGCTGCTTGTGATATCACCAAATTGATTTCCATAGTCTGCATTCCCACCAACAATGAAGTGTTCCTCTTTCCCATAACCCTGCCAGCATTTATTGTTTGATTTCTTGATAGCAGCCATACTTTCTGGGCTGAGGTGAAAACTCACTGCTGTTTTCATCTGCATCTCTCAAATGACTAGTTGAATATTTTTAATATGTTTATGTGCTGTATTTACTGCATTTCCTGAGAAATGTCTGTTCATTTCAGATGTCCACATTTGAATCAGGTCTTTATATTGGGGGGGGCTGATTTTTTTTTAGTTCTTTATATATTCTAGATAGTAGACACCTTTGTCTGAGGAACAGCTGCTAAAAACATTTTCCCATTTTGTGGGTTATCTCTTAGCTCTGTTGGTGATTTTTCTCCATTGAAGAAACTTTTTAAAAAGATGAGATCCTACCTGTTGATTTTTTGTGCTAGTTCCCATGCTACTGAGGATTTGCTCATAAAGTCTTTTCCTATGCCAATGTCTTCAATAATTCTACCTAACTTATCATCCAGCAAGTTTAGTGTTTTTGTTTTAATATTTAGATCTTTAATGCACTTGGATTTTAGTTTAGTGCATGGTGAAAGATAGCAGTCTAGTTTTAACCTTTGGCAAGTTGAAATCCAGTTTTTCTAATACCATTTATTAAAGAGGCTAACTTTTCCCCCTTGAAGACAGTAGGCTACTTTGTCAAAGAGGAGGTATCTGAGTATGTCAGGAGTTTTTTTTCTGTTTCTTCTAATCTCTTCCACTGATCCTCAGATCTGATTCTTTGCTAGTATAATGCTGTTTTTATCACAGTGGCTTTGTAGTACAGTTTCAAGTTGTGGATTTATGATACCCCTGCCATTTCTCTGTTTCCTAGAATTTCTTTTGCTATTTATTCTTGGTCTCTTCTGATTCCAAACGAATTTTTTAATTGTTTTCTCTACTTCTGTGAAATGTACTGTTGGGATTTCAATAGGGATTGCATTGAATTTGTATAGCAGTTTTGGAAGTATAGCCATTTTCACTGTATTAATTCTTCCTAACAAAGAAAGAGAGATAACTTTCCATTTTCTTATATCCTCTTTGATCTCTTTTTTCAGAGTGCTGTAGTTCTCATTGTACAGGTCATTTTTTTTCCTTTGTTAGATTGATTCCTAGATATTTCATTTTTCATTCTCAGTGAGTCTATACAAGAAGGCTGTTGATTTTTGAGTGTTTACCTTGAATGCAGCTACTTTACTGAATCTGTCAATTAAGTCTAGAAGTCTTTTGGCAGAGTTTTGGATCTTCTATGTAGAGTATCATATCATCAGCAAATAATGACAGTTTGAATTCTTCTTTTCCTGTTTGTATTGTTTCAAATTCTTTCTCATGTCTAATTGTTGTGGTTAATGTTTCCAAAACTATATTGAATAGGAGCGGTGATAGTGGACATCCTCGTATTCTTCCTGATTTTAGCATGAAGGTTTTCAATTTTGGGCTATTTAACATGATGTTGGCTCTTGGTATTATAGATAGCCTTTATCAAGCTGAGAAAAAGACCATCTATTCCAATTTTCTGCAGGGTTTTTTATCATGAATGGGTTTGAATTTTGTCAAATGCTTTGTCTGCTTCTACTGAAATTATCATATGGATTTGTCCATGGCTCTGTTAGCATAGTGTATTACATTTATTGATTTATATGTCTTGAAACATCCTTTCATCCCTGGAATAAATCCAACTTCTTCAGGGTGTAAGATCTTCTTGATTATCCTCTGTATTGTGTTTGTCAGTATCTTTTTTTTTCTTCATTTTTCCCCTTGTCTCTGCCCTCCCTTAACCCCCTCTTCCCCTCCCCATTTACACTTTATTTCCATCTTTTCATTTTCTCACTTTTTTTTCCTTTTCCCTTATTACCCTTCCCCTACCCATCTCATCTTCCCTACACCTTTAGTGCATTTCTTCCCATTTCACAATGTGAGTAATTTCATTAGGATCTTATGTACTATTACAGTTTATTCACACCAGAGAAACTATTTGATATTTACACACATGTGGCTTATTTTTTTTCCAGGTTGAATTGAGTTTATTTATACATTTTAGGGATACAGTACAGTTACATTCATTGTTGGGATCTTGTACCTCTACATGTGGCTTATTTATTTCACTTAGGAGTATATCCTCAATATGTATCCATTTTCCTATGAATGAATCTATTTTTTTATTCTTTATTGCTGAGTAGTATTCCATTTTATAGAAAAACCACATCTTCTTTATCCAGTTTCCAACTGATGGACAAATGGGCTGTTTCCAAGTTTCAGCTGATACAAACTGTGCCGCTATAAACATGGGTGTGCATACATCACTGTGATATGATTCTTTTAGTTCTTTTTGAAAGATACCCAGCAGAGGGATGGATGGGTCAAATGGAACCTCTAGTCCAAGCTCTTTGAGGTATCTCCATATTGATTTCCAGTATCTTATTGAGAATTTTTGCCTCTGTATTCATTAGGGAGATTGGCCTGTAATTCTTTTTGTTTGGGTCTTTCTCTGGTTTTGGAATCAAAGTAACACCTACTTCCAGAAATGAATTTGGAAGTATTATTCCTTTCAATTTCATTGAAAAGTTTAAAGAGTAGTAGCAATAGTTCTTCTCTAAATGTCTTGTAGAATTCTGTAGTGAAACCATCAGGACCTGTGCTTTTCTTCCTTGATAAATTTTTAATTACTTTTCAATTTCACTGATTGTATTTGTTTAGAAATTTTTTATCTTCTTCATTCAACATTGGTAATTCATAAGTATCTAGACATCTGTCCATTTCCTCTGTGTTTCCCATTTTATTAGAGTACATGTTTTCTGCATAGGTATTGACATCTTCTGGTTTCTCCTAAATCTGTTGTGGCTTCACCTTTTTCATTTCTAAGTGCATGGATCTGAGTCTTTTCTTTCCTTTTTTGTTAAGGCTGACTAAAGGTTTATTGAATTTATTTATTCTTTCAAAAAACTAACTCTTCAATTCATTGATTTTTTTTCTATCATTTTCTTACTCTCCGTTACATTGATTTCTACTCTGTTCTTTATAATTTCCTTTCTGTGCAAGCTTTGGGTTTTTCTTGCTCTTCTTTTTCTAGGAGCTTAAGATTCATCATCGGGTTGTTTATTTGAGCTCACTCTGTTTTCCTAGTGTGGGTATTCACTGCAAAGAATTTCCCTTGTAGAACAGCTTTCATTGTGTCCCATAGATTTCTGTATGTTGTACTGGCATTATCATTTATTTTTCAGAACTGACTAATTTCTTCTTTAATTTCCTCTGTGACCCATTGATTGTTCAAGAGTGTTTTGTTCAATTTCCATGTGTTTGTGAAGTTCTTGCAGTTTCTTATGCTATTGTTCCCCATCTTAATTGGAGGTTGGTCTGATAATATACATGGAATAACTTCAATTTCTTTGCATTTATTTAAACATGTTCTATGAGCTAGTATGGGGCTATTTGGAGCTACAGAGGGATTTGGCCAAGAGATGGGCCCCTCTGGGACTAAGTCTCTTTGTACATAAACTGGCAGTTGGACTTGGTGTTTGGAAAAGGCTTCCCTGCATAAAATATCTGTGCTCTACAGAGTCCTGGAAGAAGCGCAGTGTCCCAGGGGATTAGGAAGACACTGATGAGCAGAAAGAGACTTTGACATAAGCTTTCACCCTATATCAGGCATGTTAACATTATTTAATTCCCATCACAATCTAATGAGGTATTATTATTACTATTATTATTATTATAAAGATGAATTCTGCAAATTTTGCAGAAGCTATGTATCTTCTTATTCAAAGTTATATGTCTAGAAGTAGTTACTTGATGGGAATTGTATATTTGGATTCTCAGATGACAAAGCACATGATACTGTCCTCTATTGTGTGCTGCTCTACCAGAACATGTGATACTGAAAGACCTGAGAACACCTGAGAGAACTGAGAGCACCTGAGGGCTTTTACATAGCTGAGGATATCTAAGAGTGCCCAAGAATTCCTGAGAGCTCCTGAGCATGAAGACAGAATCTCAGAGCCCTGAGATCACCTGAGAGACACTGAGAGTGTCTGCAGTGCCCAAGAGCCCCTGAGAGGTCCTGAGAGGATCTGAGAACTTCTCAGAGTGCCTGAGAACACCTGAGAACACCTGAGAGCACCCGAGAACACCTGAGAGCACCCAAGGATGTCTAAGAGAGGCTGGGAGAATTTCATAGCCCATGAGATGACCTAAGAACCAGTGAGAGCACCTCAGAATTACTGAGAAAGTCTGAGGATTCCTAAGAGTACCTGAGGGTGCTTGGGAGCCCCTAGGCCTGCAGTTCTGTGGCTGTAGTGTGTGGGAGATGCAGCCATGCCTCAGAGCCATGTCATGGAAGGCCACTACTTGCCCATGAAAGCAAGTAGAGGATGTCAGTTATATGTCTAATTGATATAAAAATCCACAATGAAAACATGCAAATCTTGGCCTACAATCCAATACTTATATGTTACATGGATGAAAGCACGCTATGGGCAGGTGCTGGGTTCTGTGTGCAGTGGCTCATTTTATCCTCTTTAGCTCTTATCCAGATGTTCAGTCAGAAAGCCCTGAGACCAAACTTCTGAGCTCACTGGCCTCCCACCTATAACAGTTTCAGGATGGTACAGGCAGGACAGAGCATTTAATTAGTGCATTTTCTTGGCTACCTTACTAGCTTGTAGACAGGTTTGACTTCCTGCACAGCCATGTGGACAATGTGAACTTCTAATGAGCTGATTAGAATAAGTACCAATTAGACACATTCAGTAGCTCAGTGCTGGCAGTACTAGTCTGTTAGTTACCCAGGGTGAGTTCTTATACAAAGGATAACTACAGAATTGCCACTATGAGAGCCAGCCACAGTTCCACCCATGCTGTAAAGGACCAAAGAACAGGGACAAGTCACTCAAAGAACAGTTGGCCCAGAGAAGAAGCATGCCTAAAGAAGAAGGAATGTTATGGATTTCTGATGTTAGGCTACAAATACAAGAAACTAGTTTTCTAGGTACACATGCATATTAATTGAGATATTGTGTTGAACATTTGTACCATCTAAACTCTACTCCTAGGATATAATCTTCATAAGGATGATATCTATAGGATTCAAGAGTAAACACTTGGGCCAGGGATTTAGCTCAGTGGTGCTGCTGACTGCCTCACAAATGCCAGGTCCTGAGTTCTATCCCCAATACCCTCCCCCAAAAAAGAAGAAAATGAAGTAAACATTGGTGTCTGTTATAGTTCACTATGTCCCAAGCACTTGCAAAATTCTTTACATTCATGCTTACCTCCTCCAAATTCTAAGACCTATTTTATCAATATTTTACAAAATGAACACTGTGCACAGACCTGTCTACGATCTGTGTGCTGTGCTGAGTATTTCACATCAATTAGGTTGAATTAATTTTCATTTTAAAAAATGTGAAATGTGGTATTGTTTTTATTCCCCCCTCTAGGTGAGAAAATAGATGCATAAGTGGGGTAATGTATCCAAAATAGCATAAACAGAATTTGAAACAGCAAACCAGATTCCAGGGGCCATCCTTAAAATCTCTTTGTTAGTGAGGCTGCCTAGAGAAGAGCTGCACAGGCACTCAGGCTTCTTCCAGCATTCCACCATTCGATCAGTAAGTGCATGGGTGCACACACCAGGGAGCAGCTGTGTGGACCAGCATGGTGCAGCTGCAGGCTGGTACCAGCTAGGGCCCCACCTCAACACCAGAGGTGTGGAGACATATCCCAAAGCCACAGGCCACCTCGAAAAGGGTTGGACAGGTATGAAACCTTTTTCTAGAGTTCTGCTATACCATTAGTAAGTGTGCTCACACACTGGTGAGCAGCTGTGTGGACCAGAGTGGTGTGGCTGCAAGCAGGTCCCAACTAGGTCACTGCCCCACCCTGACCCCAGAGATGTGGGTGCACATAACCAAGCCAAAGCCACCTAGAAAAGAGCTGCACAGGAGTACAAGCTTCATCCAGAGTCCCACCATACCTTTAGCCACAGCCAAGAGCCCATCTGGAAAAAAACTACACAGCCACATAAGGGCCCAAACAAAAGACACACCTAGATACAATCTCAAGGGTGCACAGGCCCCATCCAGGGACCCACCCAGAAAACAGTTTAGCTCAGGGATATAGGCCACCATTCTAAACACAGGAATTGGTGTATAGGGGAGCAGCAGAGTAAAGGCGGCTCAGTGGCCTGCTGAGAATTAAAGACCACTGGGTGAGCAAAATGTTGCTTGAACAAAGGCATAGCAGGCTGCATCTACTGAAATGATGATACATGGAAATAAGTCTCAAAACCAGACTTCCAGTTCACCTAAGGCAACCCCAAGTGAAACAAGATGGAACAATCTGAAACTCAACCATTTGAACTGCCTGAACTGGCAAATGAGGACCTGTAAAAAAATGAAATCAGAAATAACTTCTCAGATAACAGAAGTGATTGTGCCCATAGTACAATACATGATTAGTAAATCAAGAGCAGACACAGATAAGAAGAAAGAGGATTCTAATCAACAGAGACATGGCAGGATAACAATCTCCAATTTGAAACTATACTACAAAGCCACTGTGATAAAAACAGCATGGTACTGGCAAAGAAAAAGACTCAAGGATCAGTGGAATACATTGGAAGATACAGAAACAACTCCAGATATACTCAGCTACCTCACTTTTCACAAAGGAGCCAAACATCCTCACTGGAGGAAAGATAGCCTCTTTAATAAATGGTCTTGGAAAAACTGGATTTTAACCTGTCAAATATTAAAACTAGACCCTTATCTTTCACCATGCACTAAACTAAAATCCAAGTGGATTAAAGATCTAAATATTAAAAAAGAGTCACTAAATTTGCTGGAAGATAAGTTAGGCAGAACTATTGAAGACATTGGCATAGGAAAAGACTTTATGAACAAATCCTCAGTAGCATGGAAACTAGCACAAAGAATCAACAACTGAGACCTCATCTTATTAAAAAGCTTCTGCACTGCAAAAGAAACCACCAACAGAGCTAAGAGACAACCTACAATGTGGGAAAAAATGTTTACTGGCTGCTCCTCAGACAAAGGACTATTATCTAGAATATATAAAGAAATAAAAAAAAAAAAACAGGCCTCCCCCCAAATATAAAGGTGTTTACTGGCTGCTCCTCAGACAAAGGACTATTATCTAGAATATATAAAGAAATAAAAAAAAAACAGGCCTCCCCCCAAATATAAAGACCCAATTCAAAAATGGGCATCTGAAACCTAGAGTGGTGGTGCACACCTGTAATCCCTTCACTCAAGAGGCTGAGGCAGGAGGATGGCTGTGAGTTCGAGACCAGCCTGGGCTACATAGTGAGTTCCAGGGCAGTCTCAACTACATAGTGAGACCCTGTCTCAAAAAAACAAAACAAAACAAATCAAAAATGGGCATCTGAAATGAACAGACATTTCTTAGTCAAAGAAGAAAAAGCAGCAAATAAATATATGAAAAAATGTTCCATATCACTGAGATTCCAGAAAGTATGGATGCTGTCAAGAAGTCAACAAATAACAAATGTTGGTGGGGTTGTAGGGAGAAAGGAACCTTTCTCCATTGTTGATGGGAGTACAGACTGGTGTAACCACTGTGGAAATCAATATTGAAATACCTCAAAGAACTAGGATTAGAGGCTCCATTTGATCCAGATATCCCTCTGCTGAGCATCTTTCCAAAAGAATTAAAAGAATCATACCACAGTGATATATGTGCACTCATGTTTATAGCAGCATAGTTTGTAATAGCTAAAACTTGGAAACAGCCCGGTTGCCCATCAGTTGGAGAATGGATAAAAAAGATGTGTTTTTACTATAAAATGGAGTACTACTCAGCCATAAAGAATGAGAAACTACAGTCACTCCTAGGAAAAAATGATGCATATTGAGGCCATATTCTTAAGTGAAATAAATAAGACACACGTGTATAAATACTGAATAGTTTCTTATGTAAAACTGAAAGTGTAAATAAGATCCAAATGGTATTGATAGGGCAAACTTTAACAGTGAAAACCTAGGAAAGGCCACAATGCAAGATAGCTTTGCCCTTTACTCTGTTTTAACTGGCACCTGAGGCATCTAGTCTCTAAAAATGTTTGTAAATGAAAAGACCACTGTTAGCTTTGTTGACCAGACACCTACCTTCCCCTTAGCTAGAATAGATAAATCTTAAAAGTAACTTCCCCTAACAAAGAATGGCATTGAAATTCAACTGCCTCACCACCATGTTTGTGGTATCAGCAATGTGAACTGTGAAAATGCAATGTAACCAGTTGAATGAGATCAAGGCTGTAAAACCCTATAAAAGAAGGAGTTGTAACCCAATGGGGGAGTCAATCATGGCACCACCATTAGGTGTGATTGATCCCTATCGATGGAGTAAACTATTTTTATTTTACTTCCTTTCTGCTGCCTGTCTGTGTGTCACTTTCCACTTCCTTCTGTAACAGTGTGATTGAGAATGTGAAATAGGAAGAAAGGGGCTAAAGGAGTAGCGGAAGTGGGAAGGGTAGCAGAAAAGAAATAAGGGAAAAAAAATATAAGAAAAGAAAAAATGGAAACAAAGTCTTTGTAAATAGGGGGGAGCTGAAGGAAGGGCAGGGCTATGGGGAAAAATGAGAACCAAGACCTGTCATGTAAATGTACAAGATCCCAGTGATGAATGCAATTGTACTGTATACTTTAAAAATACCAATAAACTCAATAAAAAAAGAAAAAAATCAATGACTAACAGATGAAATCAATGAAGAAATTTTAAAAGTCCCTGGAATCAAGTAATAATGGCAGTACAACATACTGAAATGGATGGGACACAATGAAAGCAGTCCAAAAAGAGAAGTTTATAGCTGTAAATGCCACATTAAAAAAGAAAAACAAAACAATCCCCAATTAATGAAAGAATGATATAGGTCAAGATCCTAGCAAAACAAAGTAATAAAAAATTAAAACTTGTTCAAAGAAAGAAATTGTAAACAACAGCAGAAATTAATAAAATGAAGACCAAAAATTAGAAAAAAAATGAGTCAAAGTTCATTATTTGAAAGGATAAACAGAATAAATAAATTGTTAGTTGAATTTACCAAAAGAAAGAAAAAAAGACCCATATCAATGGAATTAGAAAATATTTCCCAAAAGAGCTAAAGTCATCATATTACAGTGATACAAGCATAGCCATGTTCACAGCAGCACAATCCATGATAGCTAAGTCTTGAAAGTGGCCAATATGCTCACCAAAAGTGAATGGATAGCCAGGCATGGTGGTGCATGCCTGTAATCCCATCACTCAGGAGGCTGAGGCAAGAGAATCTATGTGAGTTCAAGACCAGCCTGGACTACATAGTGAGTTTGATAAACTCACTCATAAAACTGAGTCATCCCACACAACTAAGGCTACTATCATGTTCCACACAGTGCTCAGTGCCGCCTCTGAGAATTGGTATGGCTTTCATTGTGTCACCAAGCAACAAGGATTCCTCCCACTGACTCTCAGGATAATATAAAGTAAAGATTTCTCCAGCTCAGAGAAGGCTCTGGGTCAGGATTTTTGCATTTTGTATCTCTGGGAACATCTACCTGTGATGATTGTGCCCCCAAAGACACTACACCAGACCACAGAAAGGGAATCAATGATAGACAGACTTGCATGGTACCCAAGAACTTTGTGTGGTGTGAACAGATAGCATGGTCAACTACTGTGGCTTAGTATGATAAATATGTCAACACCAGAGTTCAAGGATTGGCACCTTAGCAAAAAGAGAAAGTAGCACAAAAATTAGTTTAGCATCTGAAATGGGTTCTGGGTAAATATGTGTTAAATGCTATGATGAGCTAAATATTGGACCATGACAATACCAGGTTCTAATCTCTGGAATGTGTAAATGCCTCGTTTGAAAAAAGGGTGTTTGCTGATGTGATAAAATTAAAGAATTTGAGATGGAAATATTACTGTGGATTATCCATAAATGTAATCACGCGTACTCTTATAAGAGAAAAACTTAAGGAGATTTGACCCTGACAGATGCACAAGTGCACAGATACAGATGGAACACAGCACCCACCAGAAAAATTTAGGAAGTGACTCTACCAGGGCCCTCTGGAAGGAGAGCAGCCCTTATGAAACACCTTGATTTCAGCCCATGCAAAATGATGTGGCATTAAGCCTCCAGAACCATTTTCTGAGAGAAAATATATTTCTATTGCTTTCATCCATGTTGGTAATAATCCGTTCTAGCAGCCACAGGAAACTCAGACAGATGTTAAATATGTATTAAGCCATATAAAAATTCTTCCCATAAACTCCTTAACTGTTGGTCTAAATAATATTGTAGGTTCAATATCCCAAATGTTTATTTTTAGAAATTAAAAAAAAAAAACAAAATAAAATGATGCTATGTAGCTCAACAGCCACATAGGTGGTCCAGGATGGGACAGACCAAGTGTACAACTGAGTATAACCTAGGGTTAACACTCCATAACTTTTTTTTGTCCCAGTGCTCAGACCAGCACCAGATATATGAGAAGAACAGCAAATTCACAGAGGAACACAAGAGGTAACAGATGGGACACAATGTTGCAGGACTTCTGGCATGGGGCAGAGGAGGGAGTTTAGATATGTGGATTCTTAAGTGGCCAAAGGGGCAAATAGGTTCCTTCATATCCCTGTTATTCATATACTAGTCTGACTGATGAAGGCTAAGCCCTCATGACCTCATCACCTCTCACAGGCTTTATCTCTTAACACCACAATGAAAATGAGGTGTCCTTATGAATTTTGGAGGGATACTAACTTTCAGACCATAGAAGGAAAGAGTGATTCGTTTGGAAAGACAAGATGGGACTGACTTAGCTTAGTAATATAGTGTCACTATGCCACAGGAAGAGTTTTGGACTCTTTCCTGCCCTCCCCCAACTCCTCCACATCTCCTCCCCATTCTTTAAGGTGCAGCTCAGGGCCAGCTTGTCTATGAATTTACCCCTCCTGCTACATAAGACAAACACGGGTGCAAATACAGAGCAGGGAGCTCTAACCAGGCAGCAAATTCATGAGCACCTGGATTTTGGACTTCTCTGACTCCATAACTGTAAAAAATAAATGTATATGCTTTAAAAATTACCAAATGATTGATGCTCATTGTTATCATTATAATTATAATTATTATTAGTCTCTGGGCCCTCACTTGGTGTTCTCCATGAACAGAAAGATGTGAAGATGAAGATCACTTAGGACTTATCTCAAGCTAGCAAGCCCTCTGTGGTTTTAAGGCTGCTGGCGAGTTACTTGTGTTAGTGATTCTTATTCTAATTATTTGTTTTTCTGCCCATCAAACTCCTGGAGGATCACAGCAAGGCAAATATAAGGATGATAATGCAAAAACTTCTTGGAAACCTAGATCAGCCATTTCCTTTGTCTAAATACTTCTTGAGATTAGAAAAAAAAAAAAGGATGTTTTTAGGGAGTTTCACTAACAAGCTTGTAGGTCAGGTAGAGAAAAATTTTAATGAAGACAATGGTCAGAAGGCTACCATTTTCCAACAATTTAATCTCACCCATGTTTTGGAATGATTCAAAGTCACCCAGACTTCCATGTCAGCCCTCTGAACATGCAAGGTCCTAGAATAGGGCATGTTCCTCTATTCCAGTGAAATTATCTGTAAATTACCTGCAAAAAGGACCAGAATTCTCTAAACAGAAATCTCCTGAAATTCAAAGGAATACTTTTTACTCACTTTTGAGGCATGACTGGGTGTCATTCTTAACAGCTGGTCTTAGTTTAAAGCCCAGTAGAAGAGAGAACGGCAAGAAAAGCAGGTGAGCCCAACTAGTGGTCAGGTATGTGGTCCTCTGGGTCCTTCTTCCCCTATCTCTTCATTCCACACTGACTAGTCCTGGCCTGCTCAGCTGGCCCAGTTTCCTGAGGGTAAAGATTAATGAGGCTCAAGCCACAGGCTCCTGTGCAGCCAGGCACCACTCCAGTCAGAGGCATTAGTGCTTCTGGTGGTCAATGAATCTTCAGAACAAGGTTCTCCTTCATATGCAGACAGTTTAATGAGCCTGCCTAGATTTGTGGCTGACACAAAGCAAAGAGATGGAGAATAAGTAGAGGTCCCTTTCACAAGGGTAGTGAGTTGTCATGCACATGACTGGAGAGGCAGCCAGTTCAAGTGGACTATAACCTTTCACCAGAATCAACCATTCCTGTGAGATAGGGTGGTTGGCAGAGCTTGACATGAAGAGCAGTGGAAGGAGAGGAGAGGTTTTGCAGAAAGGAGATGTTAAAGAGCAGAATCCCACTACTCACAAGCTTTAGGAAGCCTCACTGGTTACTGTGTTAAGAGTGTAGCTCTGGCCTTTTGATTTTCCAGGGACAGAAATTCCACCATTTGTGGAATCCCATCATTATACTTCCATCATGTTATCTCTCCTGGTAGGAGTGGATGATGAAGGCTGGATTTTCAAACTCAGTGATGATTCACAAGGAGGAAATTCTTCTTCTTTCCCTGAGGATCTCTTCTAGTGATGTGAAAATTTGAAATCTTTGTAAAATATCTTTCCCCAAAAAATGAGATAGATGTTGGATAATTCTCCTGATCCAGCATGTGAGTACATGATCCACTTGATAAAGATCATGCAGACATAGGAAATTAGGGACACAAAAGAAGGGAAATGGAGAAGGTGATGAAGGATGAACATGGAATGGGGAGGGCATTTTCTGGCCTCAAGCCCTAATTCCACTACTGTGTAATTTTGGGTAATTATGCATTGTTGTCTGTGCTGTGGCTTCCTTATCTTTAAAACATGAATGTCCTTATGATTATGAGGATAGGAGTCCTGTACTTAGTACAATTCCTAACATACACCCAGCAATGTTCATTTAATTCAGGCAACTATTCATTTAATTCAAGAAGGATACCTCCTCTATATTTTGGGGTGGGAAATAATGTGAATTATTTTGCTAAAATTTGCTCTGCTCTCAATTTCTGCCAGTGGCTTTTATTTTAATGATGCGTGATGCCAGTTCCTTGGCTGGTGCTGGGATTGTGATGGGATTAAAAGGGTAGAAAAAAGAGAAGAGTGCATTAAATAGATACTTAGGGAACTAACAGAGTGAACACCTTGTTAGACATGGGAAAGTAGTTAAGCAGTGTCAGTGTTGGTATCATGAATATATAATGATAATACAAATACAGATTGTAGTTTTTTCCAGGAGTGGTGTTTAACAAAATAACCACAATGAGGAGAGAATACACAAGAAATTTAAATGTATTTATAAGTATCTGAGAATTAAGGTAATAATTTAAAAACACTTAAATCCTGAAATGTTGGAGACAGATGGGTGGGTGAATGGATAAGTGGACAGACAGGCAGACATTTATAGAAAATTAAGAGCAAAGAATGACAGTGGATGGGCAGGCTACTTGAGCCCATTATCTGAAAGGAAAGGATATGGTCTGAGTGGGCTACTTGGATTCATAATAGAGAAAAGGTACCTAAAGATGAGAAAATTAGAAATGAAATGGATGGATGGATCATGTAAATAGTGAAGGCCTCAAAATGGAAGAGGCAGGAAAAAAGCGGAGTGTTATGAATAGATTCTGATGTTTAAGGAGTAGAGATGAAAGACCTGGAAGGAAAGGTGGCTGCATCTTGGGACCCATGACAGAAGCCTCAGAGGGAAAAGGAAAGCCAGTGTTCTATGTAAAGCAGCCACCCTGGGTCCTTTTCCATAGCCCCGCCACCACTTTCACACATAGTTGCTGTTTGTGATTTCTTTTTCATTGTGCTTAATAGTCTAGTGTCATAGTGGTTTCCAGAAACACTTTCCGTAACAAAATGCAAATATATTGTTTGCTGCCTCATATACAATATAATTGTCCCACTGGAATCAATTTTTTCTTAATATTCTTGCAAGCCTAAAAAGGAATCAACTCTTAAACATTCTTTAATAATTTTGATATATTTTCTACAAGATTTGCTCTTTATGCATTTTTAATTTCATTGTCAGGAAGGAAATGTAATTTCCAGTAGTTGAGAATATTCCCAAATCAAAATCTCTCCCAGTGCAGCAGGACATTCATGTGTTGTTCTAAAGATCCTAGGTTCCTTATAACTAGATTAGTTTTTCAACTCCAATGTGAGTCTTGAAAGATTAAAGTAGGGAAATATTTCTCTGCAGAGAAGAGTTTTAACAACATGCAATCCAATTCTCAGACCACTGCGACAGGACAAGATACTGCTTGTTTATCATTTGGGGAAGCCAGGACCCTGATTACAGCTGATTACTGGCACATTTAGGTGGTGAATAACAGGGACCCCAGGTTAGGTAACATATGATGCCTAATACATGTAAGGACCTGATATGAGAATCACAGGACAAAAAGCATAGCTTTTCTTAACCTTTTCATCTCCAGTACTTTTGATAGTGATGAAAATAAGAACAATATACTGAGTGTTGTAAATAATGACACCAAGGAAGTACTTTGCATGCATTCACAGTGAGTGTGCATATCTGTACATGTGGGGGGGGATTAAAAACACTTAAAATGAAATCCACCCTCTCAGCTTTTAAGTGTGCAGTGTTTTTATCTACAGACCTCATAGCATATATAAAGAAACTATTCATTTGCAGAAATGTAGTTAATACATGTTAAACAGCAACACCCCACTTTCCCTTCACTCCAGCCTCTGGGAAGCACAAGTCTACTCTTTGATTCTGTGAGTTTGACTGTTTTATATAATGCCTATAAGTAAAATTATGCACTATTTGTCCTTCTCTAATTGATTTATTTCATTTAAAATTATAGTCTCCAGATTTATATATTAAAGCCTATGCCAGATTTTCCATGTTTTAAAAGAATAATAGTCCATTATGTTATAACATATTTTATTTATCCCCTTATCCATGGAGATTAAGGAGGTTTTAAAAATATTGGTTATTGTGAATAAACATATGCACTCACATGTAATTTTTCACATCTGGCCCTGAGATAGGCAATATAATATCTGTATCACTTTTGAGATGAGGCAACTTAGACAAAGAGTACATTAAGCAAGTGTGCAAACACCATGATTAGTAAAAGCCAGGATTGAAACAAGAAAGTTTAGAACCAGAAATTGAAAAGCTTGGATATGACCCTCCCACTCTAGCTGTCAAACAAAAATTCAGCACAGAAAGAGAACCACCAACACAGTGAAGAGAAAACATAAAAGGTGGGGTAAAAATTTTACTAGCTGTCCCTCAAAGGTCTACTTCTAGAATGTATAAAGAACTTTAAAAAAATCAGGCCTCCCCAAGTGAAAAAACAATCCAAAAATGGGAATCTGAAAGGAACAGACATTTCTCAAAGAAGTAGAAAGAGCAAATTAAACATATGAAAAAATGTTCAACATCACTGGTCATTTAAGAGATAAAAATGAAGACAATGCTGAGATTCCATTTCCCTCCAAAAAGAACGGCTGCTATCAAGAAATTAATTAATAACAAATGCTAGAGCAGTTGTGGGGGAAAAAAAAACCCTGCTCCACTGGTGCTGGGAGAGTAGACTGGTGCAACCACTGTGAAAATCAGTATGGAGATACCTCAAAAACTAAGATTAGAGTTCCCGTTTACCCAGCTATTTTCCTGCTGCGTATCTTCCCAAAATAATTAAAAGGATCATACCACAGTGATATATGTGCACTTGTGTTCAAAGCAACACAGTTTGTAATAGTTAAAACTTGGAAACAGCCCAACTAATT
Organism: Fukomys damarensis; assembly: GCF_012274545.1. NCBI lineage: Eukaryota > Metazoa > Chordata > Mammalia > Rodentia > Bathyergidae > Fukomys > Fukomys damarensis. The sequence continues at coordinate 83,017,489 of NW_022900928.1, forward strand.
ACCCATCAACTGGAGACTGGATAAAGAATGTGCTTTTTTTAAATAATAAAATGGAGTGATGCTCAGATATAAAGAATAAGAAACTAGCGCTCGCTTCGGCAGCACATATACTAAAAATTGGAATGATACAGACATTAGCATGGCCCCTGCGCAAGGATGACATGCAAATTCATGAAGTGTTCCATATTTTTAGATCCAAAAAACTCCACCAAAAAACTTCTAGACTTAATTGACAGATTCAGTAAAGTATCTGGATACAAGGTGAATACCCAAAAATCAATAGCCTTTCTATACACAAATAACAGACAGACGGAAAGAGAAATAAGGGAAAAAATTCCTTTTACAATAGCATCCAAAAAATGAAGTATCTAGGAATCAATCTAACAAAAGAAACAAAAGATCTCTACACTGAAAACTACAGCACTCTGAAAAAAGAAATCGAAGAGGATATAAAAAAATGGAAAGATATCCCCTGCTCCTGGGTAGGAAGAATCAACATAGTGAAAATGGCCATACTACCAAAACTGCTATATACATTCAATGCAATGCCAATTGAAATTCCAACACTATATTTCACAGAACTAGAAAAAAGAATCCAAAAATTCATTTGGAACCACAAGAGACCTAGAATAGCAAAAGCCATTATAGGCAACAGTCACATGGCACCAGGTGTAACAATTCCCAATTTGAAACTATACTACAAAGCCACTGTGATAAAATCAGCATGGTACTGGCAAAGAAATAGGCCTGAGGATCAATGGAACAGACTGGAAGACACAAAAACAAATGCAGATGTACTCAGCTACCTCATCTTCGACAAAGGAGCTCACCATCCTCAGTGGAGGAAAGATAGCCTCTTTAATAAATGGTGTTGGAAAAACTGGATATCAACCTGTCACAGATTAAAATTAGACCCTTATCTTTCGCCATGCACTAAATTAAAATCCAAATGGATTAAAGATCTAAATATTAAAACAGAAACATTAAACTTGCTGGAAAGTAAGTTAGGCAGAACTCTGGAAGACATTGGTATAGGAAAAGACTTTATGAACAAATCCTCAGTAGCACGGGAACTAGCAGAAAGAATCAACAACTGGGATCTCATCTTACTAAAAAGCTTCTGTACTTCAAAAGAAACCATTAGCAGAACTAAGAGACAATCTACAATGTGGGAAAAAATTTTTACCAGCTGTACCTCAGACAAAGGACTATTATCAAGGATATATAAAGAACTCAAAACAATCAGTCCCCCCAAATATAAAGACCCGATCCAAAAATGGGCATCCGAAATGAACAGACATTTCTCATACAAAGAAGTGAAAGCAGCAAGAAAATATATGAAAAAATGTTCCACATCACTGGTCATTCGAGAGATGCAGATGAAAACAACACTGAGATTCCACCTCACCCCACAAAGAATGGCTGCTATCAAGAAATCACACAATAACAAATGTTGGCGGGGTTGTGGGGAGAAAGGAACCCTCCTCCATTGTTGGTGGGAGTGCAGACTAGTGCAACCACTATGGAAATCAATATGGAGATACCTCAAAGAGCTTGGACTGGAGGTTCCATTTGACCCAGCCATCCCTCTGTTGGGTATCTTTCCAAGAGAACTAAAAGAATCATATCACAGAGAAGTATGTGCACCCATGTTTATAGCGGCACAGTTTGTAATAGCTAAATCTTGGAAACAACCTATTTGCCCATCCGTTGGAAACTGGATAAAGAAGTTGTGGTTTTTCTATAAAATGGAATATTACTCAGCCATAAAGAGCGAGAGAATAGATTCATTCATAGGAAAATGGATACATATTGAAGATATACTCCTAAGTGAAATAAATAAGTCCCACATGTGTAAATAACAAATAGTTTCCCTGGTGTGAATATTCTGCAACAATGCATAAGATTCTAATAAGATTATTGACATTTAGAAATGGGAATAAAGGAACTAAAGGTGTAGGGAAGGTGGGAGGGGTAGGTGAAGAGTAAAAAGGGAAAAGAAAAAATTGTGAGAGAATGAAAAGATGAAAATAAAGTGTTTGTAGATGGGGAGGGGAGGAGGGGGTGAAGGGAGGGCAGAGGTAAGGGGAAAAAATGAGAATCAAGACTTGCCATGTAGAGGTACATTATCCCAACAATGAATGTAACTGTACTGTATCCCTAAAATGTACCAATAAACTCAATAAAATTAAAAAAAAAAGAAACTAGAGTCAATTATAGTTAAATGGATACATATTAAGGCCATACTCAAGTGAAATGAGATGAATATTTACATGTGTAAATACTAAATAGTTCAGTGTGAGAAATTGAAAGTCAAAATAAGAATCAAAATGTATAATAGATAATGTAAAATAGGAAGAAAAGGTCCAAAGTGGAAGGGTAAATGAGAGGGGTGGAGGAAAGGAAAGAAGGTAAAGAAATAAATATGACAAAAGGAAAAAAAATGGAAGCAAAGTCTTTGTAAATAGGTAGGGGTGGAGAGGTTGAAGCAGGCAGAGCAGGGGAATAGAGAAAAAAATAAGAACCAAGATATATTATGTAAAAGTACAAATTCCCAATAATGAATGTCAGCATATTGTATACCAAAAATGTACCAATAAAATTAATGGAAACATCAACAACAAAAAAGCCATACAGTTTTCCCTCCCACATTGTGCTGGTAACAATGACCAGACACCAACTTGAGAACTGGATGATGTCACTGAGAGGAGAGCAGATGTGCACCTTTCTATCCTCTCCCCATTCCATGCCTGACCCCTGCAGAGGGCCTTCATAGAGAAAGAAGGTCATTAACACAGAACTGAGACATGAGTTTCTCATCAAAGATATCAGAATATATATTTCTTGGGAGAAGAAAGCCAGAATCATTGACTAATTAATTCAAGGGTCTTTCTCTGAGTAGGCCTACCCAGAACACAAGCTCACTGCACTGTGGGTGATCCCTGGAGGAGCTGGGGTCATGGAAATGATGAATAAACACAATCTGTTCTGGATTGTAGCAATAAACTAAAGCAGTGAGTGGCAGAGGCCCCAGAGTGAACTGTCAGCTCAGTTAGTGCTAAAGAAAAGCAGAAGTGCCTTTTTCCTGGCCCGTACAACACTGCACAAACCCTATCAAGTCAAAATCCTCCTTTCTTGTCCTCATCTCTGTCACAGAAAATACTGCTCAGGGAAGTACACCACACACACAGATATTCATCAGCATCTGTAGGCTTAGACAACTTTCATGATGAATCTCAGAGCAATAGGGAATGAGGTCAGAAAGATACTGGAAAGGAGAAAATACTATGAGGCCTTGTAGCCATTCTGGGCTTTTGATGTAAGATATGTGGAAGGCAAGAAAAGTCCTCAGATATAATGAGGATCAAGCTGATGCCTTCTGAGAGTCCCCCTTTCTGCCATGTTGAGATTAGTTAGCTGTGTAGCAAGAATGGATCAGAGTGAGGACTAGGAAGCTGTTACCAATGTCCAGGGGAAGTAAACTCTGAGCCAAGGCAGTGATGATGGAATAGAGAAATTATATAGAATCAGGAAATGGACATCTCCAAGTAGAGAAAAGAAAACGTATGGATCCTTTCCAGGAAAATGGAGTGATGAGCAGCAGAGAGAGAGGGCCTCTGAGAGGTTTCATATTCAGTCACTGAAATAAAATGACATCAAGAGGAGAGGCTGGAGGAAGTAGGTTCTTAAGACCCAGGAAGGATCTGGAGTGAGAGTTGAAGCTTATGGAGAGAGGGAAGAGAGAGTCTCCAACAAAGAAAAAAAAAAAAGGGTCCAGGTGTGTCTTCTCCCTGAGCCCAGACTCACTGTATGGGAAGGGCAGCTCAAAGCTGCAGACAAACCATGACTACTGGTGATGCAAGAGACTTTCATGGAGAAACACCAGTGGAGCAGAGCAGTGGATACAGTAGATTTTAGTAGTTGGTGAGTTTTGGGGATTTGGACATTCCCAAGGTGAGCGTGATCAGCTATTAGCCATCTTGGAAAGGAGCCAACTAAACTCAGAACTATGAACAGTTGTAGGCTGGCTCCATCTAGTGGCTTCCATTGTCAGTGTCAGAATTCAAGCAGGAGGGAGGCAAATTCAAACCAGGGGGTTGTACATGGACTGTTGCAGGCTCCACAGGTCCAATTCTAGCCTCACAGCCATAAACCTGCCTGAATTTCAGTGGAACTAAAGGTGCAGACTTTCTGGGATTATCCAATACCTCAATGTAAAGCTATAGATGGCTTGCTGGGATTAATTAACTCATATCTGTACTCTGCCCATATTGTCTGTCAGTGAAAGTAGAGATGTGCCTTGAAGCGGACATTTTTAAAACAAATTTCTTTCTTTTCTTATTTTTTCTTTATAAATGAATGTGAACCATTTCCAGTTGTTGTTGTTGTTGTTGTTGTTGTTTTGTTCTTTTCTTGATTTTATTTCTTCCTTCTCTCTTTCCCTCCTGTCTTTTTCACCAGCTTCCCAGAGTTTGTATGATCTTACTTTGTTCTCTAGGTTTGCTTCTAATCTATTCCTCCTCTTCTATTTCTTTTCTCCCCCAGCTCCTTTTAAATTTTCTCCATTGAGGGAAAAATTTCTATATTGAGGGTTTATTTATTTGCACACAGCTTTTGGTTTGTTTTGTATTTTGTTATATAACAATGAATCAATTTCATACAGTCAAAGGTGGCAAATTAATAGTTACTACAATTTGTCATTTTTCCAGGCTGTGTTTGGTGCTATTATAATTGCTGAGTGTACTGCTTTAGCCAAGGTGACATAAGTGTTCTAATCAGGTGTTGTTCTTACTATACCAAGACTGAGATTGTCTAAGGGTCATAAAATATACTATAGGCACGTACCAAAGAACAAAGGATTAGGTCATGGGAAACTTCTCATTCCGAATATATTGAAGAGGTAGAATCTTGCAACAGAATCAAAACATCAAAGCCAGCTACAATTGGAAGAAACCTCTGAGAAGTAGTCATGTCATAAGGGTTCTAAATGCTAGTAATGAAGCTACTCAGCATAAGCAAGTTACAAGCACCAACCAAAGAATTAAACTAAAAACAAAAAAATATATAAAATGAGAAGAAACACAATCCCAGACTTCCTGCTCAACAAAGGCAAATCCAGGGGGAAATGTGGTGGAAACATTCAAAAGATATCCACCTAGACTCTCTGAAGTGCTAATAGCAGAAGTAACAAAGCAGATGAATGAGGCACTGGAAAAAGTCAAGTTAGAAATAATTTTCAGATAACTATAGACATGGAAACCATGATAAAAGACTTGTTTAGTGACTCTACAATAGATACAGATAAATGAAAAATAGAGAATCTTAGGAAAATGATGGAAACTATGAAAGGAATGAAACCCATGCATAGGAAAGAAATGAAATCCATGAAACAGATTCAATCCAGGAGATTAAATATACAGGAAATCAAAAATTGCACTGAAAGTATATGCAGAAGAATTAGACAATATGAGGACAGAATATCAGATATAGAAAACAGGATTGCACTTAGTGATCATGAAAAGAAAGATTTCTTTAAAACAACAGGGATCATGAGAAATCAATTCAACAGCTGCAAGATGATTCAAAACAGAATAACATAAGACTGATCAAGTCAATTAAAGAGCAGGAGATAGAACAAATGACATTTAAAAAAAAATTCCCAGAAATAATGGCAGGAAACTTCCCCAAAGGAGGAAACAAATTTGACATGCAGATAAGTGAAACATAGAACTCCAAATAACCACAATCAAAGCAAAGTTACACCTAGGCATATGATAGTCAAGATTTCAGAAACCTACAAGAACAGGGTATTAAAAGCTGTTAGAAAAAAAACACAAAGAAATAAATCATATATATAGGAAAGCCCATCAGAATCACAGCAGCCATTTTAATACAAACCCTCAATTCAAGGAGAGCTTGGCATGAAGCATTTCAAGCCCTAAAAGAAAACAAACTCAAACCCAGATTGATGTATCCTGCAAGAACTAATTTTCAAAAATGATGGAAAAATAAGATACTTCCATGACAAAAAACACAGGAGAAAATGTATGAACACAAAACCAGCACTCCAAAATGTTCTGAAGTATATTCTAGAAGGACATAATGAAAATTACAACTCCATTGAATTCACAAGGCAAGGCAAGAAATTAACTGGGGGGGGGAGAAAGTCAACAATGAGAACATAACATAAGCAAATGTCTGTTATAACTGTCAAACTTAATGGCTTGAATTCACTGACCAAAAAACCAAATTGATAGAATGGACCAAGAAGCAAGATTCAAAATTATGATGCATACCAAAAAACAAAACAAAACATTTAAAGCAAAAAGAAGTCCATAGAATAAAAGTCAAAGGGCAGAAAACAGTACTCCATGTGAGTGGAACATAGAAATAAGCAGGGGTACAATTATATTTGAAGACAAAGTGGATTTCAAGCCAAGACAAATTAAGAGAGATAAAGAAAGTCACTACATTCTTGAAAAAAGAACAATCCAAGAGGAAGAGATGACAATCATACATATATATATATGCACCAAATATTAGTGGAACCAACTATATAAAACATATATTAAAAGACACAAAAAATCAAATAAGCACTAGTACAATTGTAATGGGGGAACCTCAATACCCTGATGTCACAAATACAGACTAATCAAACAAAACAAACAAATATCAGAACTGAGCCAAACTTTTTAACAAATGGACTTAGCATATGTCTACAGAGTGTTCCAACCCACAAAATCATAATACACATTCTTTGCAGCTGCAAATGGGACAGTCTCCAAAATAGACCACATACTAACTCATAGAAAATGCTTAAGTATAATATATAATACATATAAGATATAACATTTGAAACCAACTGTGGAATTGTGGAAAATGTTATGGCATTGAATATGTTGAGTCTGTAAAATTCATCAATAAACATTTTGGCCAATACAGTAAAAAAAAAAATGCTTAAGTAAATTCAAAGAAATTGAAATTATCCCATGCTTAATATCAGATTATTGTGCAATGAAATTGAATATCAATTGCAAAAGAAAGGACAAAAACTCCATAAACACATGGATATTAAACTACCCTCCTAAACAACCAATTGGTCACAGATGAAATTAAAGAAAATTAGAGAGTTTCTACAATTAAATGACAACCAGTAAAACACATTAGAATTTGTGAAACACAATGAAACCAACCTATGATGGAAATTTATAGTGGTGAATACTCATATCAGGAAAACAGGAAGCTCAAACAAATGCCTAATATTTCACCTCAAGCTTATAGAAAAAGCAGAGCAAGTAAAACCTAAAGTTCATATGAGGGACAAAATTATAAAGATCAGAGCAGAAATTAATGCAATGTAGACTAAGAAAATAATACAAAGAATCAATAAATCAGACTTTATTCATTTAAAAAATTAAATAAAATTGATAAAACCTTAGCCAACTTTATCCAAAAAAAGAAAGAAAAGACTCAAATCCATGCAATTCGAAATGAAACAGATAAAATCACAACAAATCCTGCAGAAATCTAGAAAATTATCAACACCTACTTGGAGAACCTATATTCTAATAAGATAGAAAACATAGAAGAAATGGACAGATTCTTTGAATTACTAAAGCTGAATCAAGAAAATATAAAATTTCTAAATAAACCAATATCAAATCAATAATATTTGTGTTTAAGGGCCTACCAACAATAACAAAAAAAGCCAAGGCTCTGATGTATTCAGTGCTGAATTCTACTATAAATTTAAAGAATATCTATGATGCTAATTTATCAAGCTCTTTAATAAAACAGAAATGAAAATAGTAGTATCAAATCCATTCCCAAAAGCAAGCACTACCCTGACACCAATACCAGAGGAGGATCAAACAAAAAAAAAAAAAAAAAAAAAAAAAAAAAAAAAAAAAAAAAAAAAGATCAAAAAAAAAAAAAAAAAAAAAAAAAAAAAAAAAAAAAAAGGACAACTGGCCTATCTTCATAATAAACATAGATGCAAAAATCCTCAGTAAGATTCTGACAAGCAATGCAGCAAATTAGCCTGACCCCGTAGGATTCTTCTCAAGGATGCAGGGATGGTTCAACATATGCAAATAAATAAATATATAAAACCATATAATCATCTCAATAGATGCAGAAAAAAACATTTCACAAAGTCCAACACCCATTCAAGATAAAAAAAACCCTAAGGAAATCAGAATAGATGACCTATATCTCAATATAATAAAAGCCATCTATTACAAAGCAACTGCCAACATCATGCTAAATGGACAAAAACTAAAATCTTTCACTCTAAAATCAAGAACAAGACAAAGATGATCAGTGTCATCACTCTTGTTCAATACAGCCAAATATTGGCTACAGCAATTAGATAAGAGAAAGAAATAAAAGGAATTAAAAATAGGAAAAGAAGAATTTAAGTTATAATGATTGGTGGATAATATATACTCTACACAGAAGACCCAAAAGCTTCACCAAAACAATTCTAGATAAAATAACCAACTTCAATAGCATAGTGGACACAAAGTCAACACTCAAAAATCAATAGCCTTGCTGCACACAAAGAATAAATTTCAGAGAGAAAAATTAGGAAAATAACACATTTCACATTGGCATCAAGAAAGAAAGAAAGAAAGAGAAAGAAAGAAAGAAAGAAAGAAAGAAAGAAAGAAAGAAAGATAGATTGAAGATGAATCAATCTAATGAAAATAAAAGATCTCTACATTAAACACTACAGTACCCTGAAAAAGCAATTTAATGTGATATCAGAAGATGGAAAAATATCCCTTGTTCTTGGGTAGGAAGAACCAATATACTGAAAAATGGCCATACTTTCAAAACTGTTTTACAGATTTGATGCAATATCAATCAAAATTCTAATGATATATCTCACAGAATTAGGGAAAACAATACTAAAATTCATTTGGAACTAGAAGAGATCAAGAAAAGCAAAGGCAATTTTAGGCAACAAAGACAAGGCAGGAGGGAATCACAATTCCTGACTTCAAATATACTGCAGAGCTACTTTCATAAAAACAGCATGGTACTGGGGAAAAAAGACCCAAAGATCCATAAAACAGAATAGAAGATGCAGAAACAACTCCAAACACACTCAGACAACTATAACAAAGAGGCCAATCACTTTTACTGGAAGAGAGATAGCTTTTTTAGTAAATGGTGCTGGAAAATTTCCACATACTGAAGGATAAAACTAGGCCCGTATGTTTCACCATACACAAAACTAAAATCAAAATGCCTATAAATTGATGAATGGAGAAAGAAGATGTTGCTTGTTCTACACAATGGAGTACTATTCTGCCATAAGGAAGGATAAGTTTGAGACATTTCTAGCTAAATTGATGCGTCTTTACCATACCCTTAAGTAAAATAAATCAGACATACATGGATAAATTCTTCATTGTTTCTATGGTGTGAGAAACTGAAAGTGTAGATAAGGACAAAAATATAAAATAGGTATTATGAAATAGGAAGAAAATATTCAAATGGGTAGGGGAACTGGGGGTGGGTGAGGGAAAGGAAAGGAAAGGAAAAGAAAATGTGAAAAGAAAGAAAAAATGGAAACAAAGCTTTTGTAAATAAGGAGGGGAAGAGAAGTTGAAGGAAAGACTAAGGGAATGAGAAAAATAATCAAGATATATCACGTACAGGGTCAAATTTCCTATGATGAATGTGATCATTATTTATATCTAAAATATACCAATAAACAATAAAAAAGAAGTCACATGGATTAACCACATAGTGTGAGTTGAAAACACTGGAACCCATGATGGCTCTGGAGGTTTTTTACTTCTGTTATATGGGTGTTAGGTGGAGATGGAGGGTTGCCAAAGTCTGGGAAAGTCCTTGGCTAATATAATTTCCCTTCACTAATATTTTCCTCCTCTAAAATCCTACAAAGCTCACTGAACTGATTAACAGCTAGGATCCAGTACTGAGCTGCACAGAGAAGGATGTAAGGTCATGAAGGCTGAACTCACCAGTGGCTTGTGATACAGCTGGTAAGGACCCTTTGGCCACTGCAAAGAGTGAGGTGAGAGGGCAGCTGTTTGATCTGAGGATAGCTCAAGGTCAGAATACAGAACACAGGTAAGGAGAGCCCAAGAAGATGAGGACAGCATGGCTAGGTGGACACAAGAGAGAGCAGTTTTACATGGTAGGAGGGACAGAGTAAACAAAGACCAGAGGGAAGATTGGTGTGATTGAGGCTGATTGACTGGAATTAAGAAAGGAGTTAGAATGCAGGCTAGAGTCGAACCTGGACTGGGGTCAGACTCAGGCTCAGGTTCACTCTGTCATCTAGGGGTAATTACTGAACACACCTAAGCCTCAGTCCTTTTTCTGCAAATTCAGGATATGACCTAGCCTACAGGGTTAAAGGACTAAGAACTGTATTAGGAGGCTTAGTTCAGGTAGCAGAAATAAATATTGACTGATTTTCAGTGATTAAATAATTAATAAATAAATGAACTTACCAAGTATGTGGGTTGGGAAAGTGTATTCATGGTTTTATAGACTCAAGAAAATTATCAAAACCAGAGGGGATGAATGTGGAAGCACAGATTCTTCTGCTGCCACTGCCAAGTATTGAACATATCAGTTCTCTTTGCACCTCTGCCTTACCAGCACAGGCCTTGGATGCTATTATTACAATATGCCCCTTCCAACTATTGCCTCCCTTTAGACTCAGATTTTTTGCAGTGGCCACTTAGGAGATACTCTGTAGTAACCAGGACTCATGATCCTGGCAGAGCAGAGCACACAGGTATCACCCTAGCTGCAGAAGGCCCAGAAAAGGCTTGGTGTTCTCAGTGCAGCAGAGAGCTTCACTCTGCTTCCCTCCAGCCTCATAAAGTAAAGCTTCTCTAAGCACAGGAAGAGACTCAGCAAAAGATGATCAACAGCCTATGTTTCTGCCTGGAATTTCAGTTCTTCCACAAAGCCATCTGTCAATAATACAAATAGAGTGAAGGATGAGGGAGAGGCCTTGGGTTTTGTTTGGAGTTAGGAGTTCTTGTGACTTCCAGAGCCACTGTTAACATACTCAGGAAACTCTCAGAATGTAGTACACTGATTCAAGAAATAGAAAACTCAGTAGATTTTGCAACGCTGTGATAAAATGCAAGAAATTAGATCAATAAATATTAGGGGGAAGATGGAACAAAAAGTACATACTAAGAAAACATTGGTATTTGGTTCATAACTGAACAGCTGTTATCCCTAAATAGAAATGGCTTTACAGAATCTAGGAGCTCAGAAAGAGGCCACGTCTGTCAGGTGCTGAGACCTTTGCAAAATTTCCAAGCAACTAATTCTCAGACCCCTGGATGATCTACTTGTGCTGGGATTATGGACTCTGAAAGAAAATGTGTGCCTTTGTATCTAAGAAGTATCACCTTTAGCTAATGCCCTGATTAGTGTCCTGAGCCCAAGACTAAGTATTTCAAAGTAAAAGCTGGAGATACACCACATCTGCAGACTTGTTGGTATGTTCCAGGCACAAGAAGAGAACCTTTTCCTGTTTCAGCCTTCAATCACCTCTACTGGAGAGACTGAATGGAAGCCAGCGGGCCAGGAGTCCAGAAAAATGTGGTTTTCAGATGCCCAGCCTTGGGATCACAAAACAACTATGCAAGGGTAGTCTGGGTTGAGGCACAGGATTAGAAAAATCAGTCTATCTTGTTAATGACTTACTTGTAAGGATCTAATGTAATGCCACAAACAGGCACTGTGCAAATTGCACACATATTTGCATATAAAGTACCTGCTTTACTTTCTCTCCTTCTAAGGGAAATACAAGGAATAGAAAAGAGGAGTTACTAGAATGTCTGCAGTGAGTTCTTGTCTCCTATGAGCCATGACAGAACACAGTTAATTAAAGTATAAAGATAGGAAATGAGACTTAGAGAAAAAGCTGGGTCTTGAACCTGGTCAGTGATGCTCTGGGCAACAAAGACAAGGGGTGCCAAAGACACTCAGAATTTTATTGACTACAAGTGTGGGAAGATAGGAAAGGTATGCTTTGAAGATATCTATCCAGTCAGTATGAGGCATCTGGAAGCATGTGCCTAAGAGCACCTGGCAATGGCTAGTAGGCAGGCAGGAATATCCATTTTGCAAGCAGTGATAGCTGATAGGCAGTCAGTGATGTAAAGGTAATGGCGCTGCTTTAGTGTTTGGAGAGATCAAAGGATGTAGAGACTGGGTTGCAATTAACCAGCAACCCATCAGGTCAATAAGAAGCCATAATTTAGGGAAAGGAATTTGTTTGGAGCCAGGTTGACCTCACCTGGAAGTGAATTTGACTGAGCCTTGCTATTATATGAACTAGGGCTTAAGTCTTGGTAGCAGCCATTCTGCTATCTAACATGCCCATTTGAGTCTCATAAATCTTTGATCAGACTCCTAAGATATAACAATATAACCAAATTATGGACAAGCAAGAAGCATGTGCCACTTATATACTTGTACTGGGCAGAGATGCCTGCTACAGGGAACAATTATCGTTCTCCTTTACTTATTCTTGGTCTTGTAGACCTTGAGATTTGAGATTATTGCTATGAATGCTCTCACTGGTTCTCTCCCTTCATACACATTCAATGCCCCCAACCCATGTCTTCTCTTTGGATTTTTGCCACTCTACCTGGTAATCTCTTCTATTACTAGAATGCTAACTGCACTCTCTGCACAATGGTTCATCAAGTTTTTTCTCTCTGGGCAGGACTTCTCCATATTTTTACTAACTTCTTGTTGGCTGCTTTTAGCAGGATGTTGTCCCCCATTCTAGTATTTTGTGATTCCAAGGTTGTGTTCCCTTTCAACACAGACTTTCTCCTTAAGGATTATGCTTTTTGGTGCTAGCATCAACACTTAGTCTTCCAAAGCAGATACTTCTGCCTTCCTCAGCTCCATGTTTACCTGCTTCTCCTCCTTCTTTCCCATTTCTACCAATGCTTCATGGCTGCACTTCAAGTGAGTGTGTAAATATGGTTAATACTCATTTTTCATTATCCATATTTACAAATGTGCCTACTTAACAAAACGCATTTGTAGCCCCAAATTCCGATCTGTGCAGCATCTAAAGTCATTCACAGGCACAGGTGGGCTGCCCATTGTGACTACACTGGTAAGCCTCAGCTAGGGCTATGAAAGCATCTAGCACCTAGCACAGTGCCACTCTGTGATATCCCCAGCTAGTATGATTGCAATCAACATTCTTAATTTCCATGACTTCAATTTTCAAACATGTTCATGTCTATTTTCATATTGACACCTCAGAATCTTTCTGGAAAGGCATATAGATGAGGACACTAGTGCTTAGACAGTTTATGATGATATGGTCCTGGGGCTCTGGACTTGTATCTTGGTTAAGTGAATTTTCTAATATGGGCAACAAATGTGATTACTAGGAAACAAAGTTTGTCCTGCCTCTCCCCAAATTAGGACATTGTCTTTTGGTTAAATATCTATCTATCTATCTATCTATCTATCTATCTATCTATACCTATACATCTGTGTATCCTGGGGAAAGTAAGATATTGAATAAACATTACTTTCTAAAATAAAAAATGCCCACATACTTAAAGAATATCTCATAATTAGCAGGCCAGGATTCTTCATGAAATGTAGTCAGCTAAGGCTTGCCACAAGAGTGTCAAGTTGTTCTGGAGCTGAGGTAGTGTGTGGGAGTTCAGGCTAAGAGTTGAGATCTGTGGCAGGGTTCATAGAAAGTTCCAGTGAGGAATGATTCCAAGGACTTCAGGAGACTCTTGATGATCTCTCAGTTCCCTAACTTGAAGAGCAGGCCTTGGAAACTACTCTGCCAATTCCTGGAGTAGAGCCAGATAAGAGCCAGACAAGTCCAATAGATTTTTAGCATCAGACACATGGCATGGGTTTCCCTGAAAGTGAACAAAAGTGAGGCATAGTCTGCAGGGTTTGACTGCTTATCAGTTTGTTTATATTTTTCTGGAACTGTCTGAAAGTGGCTGTAGCACAGCAGCCTGGAATGCCAAGTAGACACATTGTGTTGTCAAAAATTTCACCCTTTTCTCCAAGAAATTTTGGTATGAGTACTTGGTGTGCATGTTGAAGCAAGAGAGAAGGCAGAGGCTTATGTGACTCTCTCTTTCCTCTTTTCTCTTAGCTTTCTGTGTATAATGTTTTCTGTCTAAGGTCCAATCAGGGAGCCTGATATTTCACAATGAGATGTTGGCACCAACTGGTTGCTAAGAGACGACTCCACTGGGATTTAGGCTTCAAATTTCCACAAAGAAAGAAGCACACATATGGGCTCTCAGGAAGGACCCCAAGCTACCTGCAGAGCAAGAGCCTTTCAGGAGCACTGGAGATTAACCTCCCCTAAGTGTATTTGATGAGGAAGAATTGGAGGACCCTCTACTCTGAGGCATTTGCTGCAGTCTAGGGTCTGCCAGCCAGTCTATGTGGGAGGGAGAGCACCATGGACATATTTTGGGTGAGCGATACTGTACAGGGAGTGTATGAAGGCCCAGGCCCAAACTGTATTGACTTATTGTCTCATTGTCCCAAGGATTCTTTTGGAGTTGATTTAGAGATGAAGGATTAATCCTATCAGGGATTTGACAAAAGGTTGGAATTAAATCCATCTTCACTGATGGGGAACTTCTTAAATAAGCCATGGTACATTAACAGTATGGAGTATAATTTAATTAACTGTAAAAACAGATGCATTTATCCTGAATATAATGTTTAAGAAAAAAGGAAAAAGAGAAATTATGTGTGGTGTAGGCTGCAATTTTTAAAGAAAACTATGAAGTCTTTGTAAATAGGGAAGGGTGAAGGGGGTGAAATGAGGGAAGGGGTATGGGGATAAAACAAGAACCAAGATATATCATGTAAAGGTACAAGATCCCAATGATAAATGTAATTGTATTGTTTGTTTTAAATGTACCAATAAACTTAATGGAAAAAATAAAAATAAAAAGGAATAAATCATACTTAGAATTTGTTTTATTTATGTCAGTTATATTTTAATATTTAAAATCAAAACCAAATACTAAATGTAGATGTGTACACAGTTGATGACAATATCACAAAAGGGATTCAACCAAATTTAAAAATAATAAATGGCTTTAATATCCATATTTTTAAAAGATCTAATCCCTGAAGACAAGAATTTCTTTCTCTCCAAAAAACTAACATGATAATTTGTAGTCATATTAGCTGTGACAATGATGTTCTTTTATTAAGGTGGTTGTGTTTATTTCAAATAAAAACATCAAACTGATGCCACTGAAACAGTAGAAGAGAAAGGCATACAGATACAAGACTGATAAAGTTAAATAAAAATCCTACAGGCATGAATTTTTTATCAGTATAAATTTATGATGTACACTAGTGTATTATATAATAACAGTTTGTTTAACAATGAAATGCATTACAGGACAATGATCCCATACGCCTATAAAGGGACTCAAAAAGTTCTATCATCTGGTGATTTTGTAGCAAATTTAACATCATTGCACAGCATGTTACTCATGTTTGTGGTAATGCTGGTGTAAGCAAACCTCCCGCACTGACAGTGATAAAAAACTATAGCAAACTCAATTATGTATAACACTGATATAAATGATTATGCTACTCTGGTTTATATATTTTACATTTTATCACTATTTTAAAGTATATTCCTTCCATTTATTAGAAAGAAAAGGAGGAAGACAAGCTTGAGAAGGTTCCAGAGGTTCTGTCTCCATAAGAAGTAACAATTCCATGAGGATTGTTGTCACTGATGGCTTCCCACTGGGGCAAAATGTGCAGTGTAGGTAGGAGTCAAAAAGATTGATGCCCTGGTGCCTCAAAATGAAATAGGCCATTCCTTTTATGGTAATAATACTAAATACAGTCTATGACCTTCACACGATGAAAATGCCTAACAATGCATCTCTCAGGACATATCCCTGTCATTAAGTGACATATTTTGTACATTATACTGTAATACTTAAAACCAGTGACCTCCTTAGTGACAATGAGAAGCCATATATCTTAAGAAAAGAGACCATGTTTCTGTAAAGACATAGCTGGAGGCCTAGAGAAGAGTGCACAGATGCTCAAGCTTCATCCAGAGTCCCGCCATATCATCAGTAAGTGTGCACAGATCCTGGGAAGCAGCTATGTGGACCATAGTGATGCAGCTGCAGACAGATCCCAGCCAGGACCCCACCCCAAACACAGAGATGCAGGCACACATGCCAAAGCAACAGGCCCACCTAGAAAAGAGCTGCACAAGTGCACAAGGTTCATCCAGAGACCTGTCACACCATCAGTCACAGCCAAGGGCCAACCTGAAAAGAACTGCAAAGATGCACAAGCAACAGCCTCAGGCTCACCTCAATATCATTGATAAGTGTGCAAAGACCCTAGCCAGAAGCCTACACAGACAACAGGAATAGGGGTATACAGCCCACAGCCAAAGGCCCTCACAGACAACAGCTACATAGGGGCCCCATGAGAGGCAAACCTAGATAACATCTAAAGTGTGCACAGGCCCCAGCCAGAAGCCCTCCCAGAAAACAGTTCAAATTAGGGATATAGAAGGCAACCATTCTAAACCCAAGAATTGGTGTACTGGTGAGCAGCAGAGTAAAGGCTCCTTGGTGGCTTGCTGAGAATTGAAGAGCATTGGGTGAGAAAAAGTTGCCTCAACAAAGGCAAAGCAGGCTGCATATGTTGCAATGAGAAGACCTGGAAAAAAAGTATCAAAACCAGACTTTCAGGTCACCTAAGAAACCACAAAGGGAAACGAGATGGAAAAATCTTACACTCAGCTATTTGGATTCTCTGAATTGGCAATGAAAGAGAACTTGGAAAAATGAAATCAGAAATAATTTATCAGATAACAGCATACATTGTGCTCCTAGTACAAGACATTATTAATAAATCTAGAGTGGACACAGATTAAAAAATAGAGCTGAGAAACATGATGGAATCCAAAAATAGGAAAAAAAATTAAATCCATAAAGTACATGCAAAGAGATTTCCAGGAGATTAAAAACTCCATTGAAAGTTTATGCAGCAGAATGTGCCAATGTGAGGACAGAATTTAAGATATAGAAGATAGGACTACAATCAGTGATCAAGAAAACAAAAATTTTAAATATAGTAAGGGACCATGAGAAATCAATCCAGCAGCTGCTAGATGATTCAAAGATGAATAATATAGGACTTACTGGAGTCAATGAGGAAAAAGGAAAGAATTCAGATAACATAAAAAATAACTGTGCATAGAATTAACAACAGAACTATCCAGCTGCCTGCCCGGGCCTACCCGGCGTGTGCGTGCCCTCCCCAACTGTGTGCCACCAGATCCAGTAAGGAAGGTAGCCACGCAGGTGCCCTTGAAACACCCGCATGACCTGCTCCCTGCCCCGATTCTCAAACCTCCTGATTGGGCCAGTCCTTGGACCCACTCTGCAGAGACATAGGTGCTCATGAAGGGTAGTTTTCTGAGCTTCCAACTTTGAACATCTTTAAAGAAAGGGCAGGAAACCTGTAATAGAACTGAGTGGAGTTCAACCCTCAGGGTTGGGAAACTCAAGTTAGGCCTTGTGGACTGATGTCACTCTGAGTTGCAGGGACCTGCCATTGGCTAGCTGAGATCAGGGGATTCGGTTCTGCACATGGCTGTACATGTGGTATAATATGACAACAGAGACATAGTCTGAAAGAGACCCTTGAAATTCTTATTTTTTTTCTTTTCCTCATTCTACCCTAAAATTTCTTTCTTTTTTCTGTCCTCTCTCTCCAACTCAGTCTCTTGCTCCACAATATTATCTCTCATCTCCCTTTTTATTCCTGATCCTGCCCTAACTCAGACTTCTTCTTTTATTACTTTTCTTTTTCCTATTTTGTTTATTTTGTTGTTGTTGTTGTTGTTGTTGTTGTTTTCTTCATGTTCTTTTCTCCAGTCATTTTACCTCACTCATGGCTCTGTAGCTTCAAGGAAAGGCAAGCCCCTGTTACTGTTAAGGGGATATATTATAGTCCTTATTCCTGCACTCTGTCTATCCCCTCTGAAGTTGATAGCTTCATAAAGATAGTAAGGTCATTCTACATCCTCTGGTTTCACTTCAAACCCGCTCCAGTTCTTTCACATATCTACTCCTCTCATCCTAATTCAGTCTAACCCCCCATCCTAAATGGTAAAGAGTCTATATTAATAGTTTTGCTTTCTCTGATATTATGAAAATGAGGATGTCTATGAGTCATTAGAAATTCAAAAGCTGAAACACAACTATATCAGGAAGATTTAAGTAATACCAACAAATTAAAACAAGGACAACCCAACAACAAAAATAAAAATGAGAAAACACTTAAGCAAGTCACAAAGACTGATTTCCAGTTCACCAATGGCAAAGAGTGGGACAAATTTCTCTGATATTATGAAAATGAGGATGTCTATGAGTCATTAGAAATTCAAAAGCTGAAACACAACTATATCAGGAAGATTTAAGTAATACCAACAAATTAAAACAAGGACAACCCAACAACAAAAATAAAAATGAGAAAACACTTAAGCAAGTCACAAAGACTGATTTCCAGTTCACCAATGGCAAAGAGTGGGACAAATGAGGATTAAAAGTCTGATAGTGAACCAGCAGGACACCCTGGACTGATAGCACAGGAGGTAACAAAACAGATCAATCAGGCTCTAGAAAAATTCAAATCACAAATAATTTCCCAGCTAACCAGAGAGATGATGAGCAAAATGGAAGTCATGATTCGAGACTCTAGAGCAGAAACTGACAAAAAAAATAGATGAGCTCAAGACTATGATAGAAGCCATGAAGACTCAGCATAAGAAAGAAATGGAAACAATGAATGCCCAGCATAGGAAAGAAATGGAATCCATAAAACAGATTCAAACAGATATTCAGGAGATTAAAAACTCTATTGAAAGTGTACACAACAGAATAAAAGATTGTAAAGATAGAATTTCAGATATAGAAGATAGGATTGCAGTCACTGACCATGAAAAAAGAAGTCTTGCAAAAAACAGTAAGGGATCATGAGAAATCAATCCAACAACTTCTACATGATGCAAAGAAAAATAACATAAGGCTGATAGGAATTCCTGAAATAGCAGGAGAAAACACAAATGACTTAAAAAAGCTCTTCACTGAATTAATGACAGAAAACTTCCCAAACAGAAGGGAGGAATTAGACATACAGATAACTGAGGCATATAGAACTCCAACTAGCCACTATCAAAAAAATATACACCTAGACATATAATAATCAAGATCCTAGAAATCCAACAAAAAAACAAAATACTACAAGAAGTAAGAGAAAAGAAACAAATCACATGCAAAGGAAAGCCCATTAGAATCACAGCAGACTTTTCAACACAAACCCTTAGGTCAAGGAGAGCCTGGAGTGAGGTATTCCAAGTCCTAAAAGAAAACAACCTCCAACCTAGACTGATGTGTCCTGAAAAACTCTCTTTCAAAATAGATGAGGAAATAAGATACTTCCACAACAAAGAACACCTGAGAAATTTCATGAACACCAAACCATCACTACAAGGAATTCTAAACAATATCCTAGAAAAGGACAATGAAAGTCACAATACCATGAGACCCAACAGACCAAATCAAATAGGCAAGGCAAGAAACTAAAAAGAGAGGGGAGAAAAAGTAAAAAGAGTCAAAAAAAGGATAATAACATGACAATAATAAGTCAGAACATATCAGTTATAATGATCAATGTTAATGGCCTCAATTCACCAATCAAGAGAAATAGACTGGCATAATGGATTAAGAAGCAAAATCCAACAATATGTTGTATACAAGAAACACATCTAGTGCAAAAGGAAGTCCACAGACTGAAACTGAAAGGATGGAAAACAATTCTCCACGCATCAGGAGACCAGAAAAAAGCAGGGGTAGCAATCTTATTCTCAGATAAAGTAAATTTCAAACCAAAACTCATTAAGAGAGACAAAGAAGGACACTACATCCTTGTAAAGGGAACAATTCAAGAGGAGGAGTTGACAATCATAAACATATAAGCACCAAATATAAATGCCCCCAACTATATAAAACAAATATTAAGTAACATGAAAAACCAAATAAGCACTACTACAATTGTAGTGGGGGATTTAAATACCCCACTATCACAAATCGACAGATCATCTAGGCAGAAAATCAACAATGAAATAATAGAACTTAACGAAGCTTTGGAACACATGGACTTAATAGATGTTTATAGAGTATTCCACACCACAAAATCAGAAGATACATTCTTTTCAGCTGCACCTGGATCATTCTCCTAGATAGACCACATATTGTCTCACAGAACAGGTCTAAATAAATGCAAAAGAATCGAAGTCATCCCCTGTATATTATCAGATCATAGTGCAATCAAGCTGGAGATCAATAGCACAAGAAACTGTAGGAACTTCACAAGCACATGGAAACTGAACAACACTCTCCTAAACAATCAATGGATTACAGAGGAAATTAAAGAAGAAATTGGACAGTTTTTACAAATAAATGAAAATTCCAATACAACATACAGGAATCTATGGGACACAATGAAAGCAGTTCTATGGGGAAAATTCATAACATTGAATGCCCACACTAGGAAAAGAGTGGGCTCAAGTAAACAACCTAATGACGAAACTTAGACTCCTAGAAAAACAAGAGGAAGAAAAACCCAAAACTCGAACAAGAGAGGAAATTATAAAGATCCAAGTGGAAATCAATGCAATGGAAATTAAGAAAACGATATAAAAATAAACGAAACAAAGAGCTGGTTTTTTGAAAGAATAAATAAAATTGACAAACCCTTAGATAATCTTATAAAAAAAAAGGAAAGAAAAGGCTCAGATCCATGCAATCAGGAATGAAAAAGGCGAAGTCACAACAGATCCAAAAGAAATCCAGAAGATCATGAATACCTACTTTGAGAACGTGTACTCCAGTGAAATGGAAAACACAGAAGAAATGGACATATTTTTAGATACATACAAATTACCAGAGTTGAACAAAGAAGATAAAAACATTTTAAAGACCCCAATTACAGTCAGTGAAATTGAAAATGTAATAAAAAATTTACCAACAAAGAAAAGCCCAGGCCCTGATGGATGGATTCACTGCTGAATTTTGCAAGACATTCAGAGAAGAATTACTGCCTTTACTCTTCAAACTTTTCAATGAAATCGAAAGGGAAGCTATACTTCCAAATTCATTCCTGGAAGCAAGTATCACTTTGATTCCCAAACCAGGGAAAGATGAAACTAAAAAAGAGAACTACAGGCCAATCTCCTTAATAAATA
This sequence comes from Fukomys damarensis, assembly GCF_012274545.1. Lineage (NCBI taxonomy): Eukaryota > Metazoa > Chordata > Mammalia > Rodentia > Bathyergidae > Fukomys > Fukomys damarensis. Next base: position 83,038,823 of record NW_022900928.1, read on the forward strand.
TAGATGCAAAAATCCTTAAAAACATGTTAGCAAACAGAATACAGAGGATCATCAAGAATATCATGTACTCTGACCAAGTCTGATTTATTCTAGGGATGCGAGGGTGGTTCAACATATGAAAGTCAATAAATGTAATACATTGTATTAACAAAGTCAAGGACAAAAACCATATGATCCTCTCAATAGATGCAGAAAAAGCATTTGATAAAATTCAACACCCATTCATGATAAAAGCCCTGCAAAAAATTGAGTAGATGGTCTATATCTCAACTTAATAAAGGCTATCTATGAAAAACCATCAGCCAACATCATATTAAATGGCCAAAAACTGAAAACCTTCATGTTAAAATCAGGAACAAGACAAGGATGCCCACTATCACCACTCCTCTTCGATATAGTTCTGGAAACATTAGCCACAGCAATTAGACAAGAGAAAGAAATTAAAGCAATAAAGATAGGAAAGGAAGAAGTTAAACTGTCATTATTTGCTGATGATATGATACTCTACATTGAAGACACAAAAAACTCCACCAAAAGACTTCTAGACTTAATTGACAGATTCAGTAGAGTATCTGGATACAAGGTGAACACTCAAAAATCAATAGCCTTCTTATACTCAAATAACAGACTGAAAGAGAAATAAGGGGAAAAAATCCTATTACAATAGCATCCAAAAAAATGAAGTATCTAGGAATCAATCTAACAAAAGAAGCAATGATCTCTAAACTGAAAACTACAGCACTCTGAAAAAAGAAATTGAAGAGGATATAAAAAAAAGGAAAGATATCCCCTGCTCCTGGGTAGGAAGAATCAACATAGTGAAAATGGCTATGCTACCAAAACTGCTATATACATTCAATGCAATGCCAATTGAAATTCCAAACCTATATTTCACAGAACTAGAAAAAAGAATCCAAAAATTCATTTGGAACCACAAGAGACCTAGAATAGCAAAAGCCATCCTAGGCAACAGACACATGGCAATGGGTATAATAATTCCCAATTTGAAACTGTACCACAAAGCCACTGTGATAAAAACAGCATGGTACTGACAAAGAAGCAGACCTGAGGATCAGTAAAACAGACTGGAAGACACAAAAAAAAAACCCCACATGTACTCAGCTACCTCATATCTTTGACAAAGGAGCTGACCATCCTCAGTGGAGGAAAGATAGCCACTTTAATAAATGGTGTTGGAAAAACTGGATTTCAACCTGCCACAGATTAAAACTGGACCCCTATATGTCACTATGCACTAAATTAAAATCCAAGTGGATTAAAGATCTAAATATTAAAACAGAAACATTAAACTTGCTGGAAGGTAAATTAGGCAGAACTGTAGAAGACATTGGCATAGGAAAAGACTTTATTAACAAGTTCTCAGTAGCATGGGAACTAGCAGGTAGAATCAACAACTGGGATCTCATCTTATGAAAAAGCTTCTGTACTTCAAAAGAAACCATCAACAGAACTAAGAGACAACCCACAATGTAGGAAAAAATTTTTACCAGCTGCTCCTCAGACAAAGGATTATTATCAAGAATATATAAAGAACTCAAAACAATCAGCCCCCCCCAATATAAAGACCCCATTCAAAAATGGGCATCTGAAATGAATACACACATTTCTCAGACAAAGAAGTAAAAGCAGCAAGTAAATATATGAAAAAATGTTCCACATCACTGATCATTTGAGAGATGCAGATGAAAACAACACTGAGGTTTCACCTCACCCCACAAAGAATGGCCGCTATCAAGAAATCACACAATAACAAATGTTTGCGGGGTTGTGTGGAGAAAAGAACCCTTCTCCATTGTTGATGGGAGTGCAAACTGGTGCAACCACTGTGCAAATCAATATGGAGATACCTCAAAGAGCTTGGACTGGAGGTTCCATTTGACCCAGCCATCCCTCTGCTGGGTATCTTTCCAAAAGAACTAAAAGAATCTTATCACAGAGAAGTATGTGCACCCATGTTTATAGTGGTACAGTTTTTAATAGCTAAAACTTGGAAACAGCCTATTTGCCCATCAGTTGGAAACTGGATAAAGAAGATGTGGTTTTTCTATAAAATGGAGTATTACTCAGCCATAAAGAATGAGAAAATAGATTCATTCATAGGAAAACAGATATATATTGAGGATATACTCCTAAGTGAAATAAATAAGTCACACATGTGTAAATACTGATAGTTTCTCTGGTGTGAATAAACTATAACAGTATATAAGATTCTAATGATATAATGGACAATGTGAAATAGGAAGAAAGGGGCTAAAGAAAGGGGATAAGGGAAAGCTAATAAGGGAAAAGAAAAATATGAGAAAGTGAAAAAATGGAAATGAAGTGTTTGTAAAGGGGTAGAGGAGGAAGTGTGAAGGGAGGGCAGGGACAAGAGGAAAAAATGAAAACCAAGACCTGTCATGTAAAGGTACAAGATCCCAATAATGAATGTAACTGTACTATATACCTAAAATACACCAATAAACTCAATAAGGAAAAAAATTGAGGTAATGAAGAAGTCAAATTGTCATTATTTGCAGATGATATGATATTCTATATACAAGACCCCTAGAACTACACCAAAAGTTTTTGACATTTAATAACCAAATTCAGCAGAATAGCTGGATACAAGGTCAACAAAAAAAAATCAGTAGCTTTCCTGTACACAAATATCAGACTCACTGAGAGAGAAATTGGGCAAAGAATTCCTTTTACACTACCATCCAAAAAATTGTAATATCTAGGAATCCACCTAAGAAAAGAAATCAAATACCTCTACCCTGAAAACAACAGTGTGGAGAGACAACACACAATGTGGGGAAAATTTTTCTCTAGCTGTTCCTCAGACAGTGGTCTACTATCTAGAATACATATAGATATTTTTAAAAATTAGACCTCCCCAAATTAAAGACCCAATCCAAAAATGGATATCTGGAATAAACAGATATTTCTCAGGCAAAGAAGTAGAAATAGCAAATAAACATACAAAAAAGGTTCATTCTAGAGGTACAAAAGAAAACAACACTGAGATTCCACCTCACCCCAGAAAGGACAGCTGCTATCATGAAATCAGCCAATAACAAATGCTGGCAGGGCTGTGGGGAAAGAGGAACACTGCTCCACTGCTAGTGGGAGTATAGACTGGTGCAACCACTGGGAAATTAGTATGGAGATAGCTGAAAGGGCTAGGATTGGAAATCCCATTTGATTCAGCCATTCCCCTGCTGGTTATCTTCCCCAAAGAATTAAAAGAATCATACCACAGCAATATAATGTGCACTCATGTGTACATTTGGTTGTAAATAATGCATTGAGGTCAATGTAAAGATTCTAGGTCAAAAGCCCCAAAACAACCTTCAAAAAATTTAAATAATATTCTGTTACACTGCATGTAAATGAAATTTAAGATATTGACAACTTTTAAATTTTTTCTCAACAAAAATATTTTTAAAATAGTAACTTGTTTGTCAAATATTTTACATTTTATAGACAACATAAAACTGTTAAAATTACATAGATAAATACAATCACAGTTATTCACAATTAAGTTAAAATGATAAAAATGTTTGCTTAAAATGTTTAATTTTTAAAGTATTAAATATATTTCATTCATTATTGATATATATATTTCTGACATATATACATCACTAATATATGTCAAATACATAGAGATAAGTAGATAGATCAAATAGTAAAACTAGATTTATCAAGCTACAGGTCAGCTAGTTAAAATGTGCTTAAAAATGAGCCTTAAAGCAATTCAATGTTGTATCTGTTCATCATTTTAAGATTAGTTAATTATTTTCATGAGCACAATTTCTTTAATATTCCAATAAGTTTTTTTAAATGTTTAAAAAAATCTTTTGTTACAAAGACCTATAAAAAAAAAAAGTAAAAGGGCCGGAGATTTAGCTCAGCGGTTCGGTGGCCTGCCTTGCAAGAGCAAGGGCCCAAGTTCAATCCCCGGTACCAAAAAAAGAAACAGCTAATAGCGGGCCCTGGGGAAGGAGCTCAAATGAGTAGCACCTGCCAGGCAAGTGCAGGACCCTGACTTTGATTCCTGATAAAATAAAATAAATTAAAATGTTTATTAGCTATAAGTTACCTGTACTGCTAATGGATTTAGTAAATATTTGTAAACATACTAATATTTTTAAGAGATACTAAAAGACTTGCTTGCTTCTCTATAATAAACTAACTGCTATCATTTTACTCTGTCTAGTCTTTGCTTAAAATAAGTACTTAAAATGAAATTTTGTTTTTTGATAACTTTGTTTGAACTTAAACTTGTAAGATTTAAAAGCAATGATCTTGGTGTTCCCAACCTCAAATATATATGTATAGTCTTTTTTTGGATATACAGTGTTTACACAAATATATGAAAATTTGAGACATAAATATGACTTAATAACATAATTTAAAAATATTGATGACCTATCAGTGGTAGCATAATTTCATGACATAACAGTTATTTCTATTTTAACTGGATCATACATGATGACAGCATAACTTTTGAATAAAAAGATATAGTTATAGATATAGTTAAAAGATATTTTTTTAAAATTGTAATACAAAAATAATGTCAAAATTTATTTAAAATAATAAACCTCAAGATAGTGAGCTGTTCTTAATAAAATTTAAAACAAAACTATTTTTAAAGGCTTTAGATTTTTCAAAATAATTTATTGTTTCCATCATCTTGCTAAAATTAAATGTTTAAAAAATAAGTCTTAAAAGGCTCATTTTCCTTAAATATCAGGCAGGGCAATTCCTACTTTGTCTGTAAGGCAGTTTAAAATAACTGTTTATTTTCTATTTGTATAGGAGTCACATGAAATTTAGCTGCCTTGCTTTAGTCAGCTACTACAGGGGATGAGGAAGGGGACATTGCCAGAACCTCTGTTGTGGGTCCTGGCCTCCTGAGAGTCACCACAGCAAGAGGTGAATTAAACAACAGATAGGAAACGAGACTTACAGTGAAGAAGCTAAGTCTTGGAATATGATCAGTGCTGCTGATGCCAGCAAAGATAGATGTTCCCAAAATCATCTAGTATTTACTGAATACAATTATAGGAAGGAATAGTGTGACAGATATGCTTTGAAGGTATCTAATGATATACCGCCAAATACCTGGTATGACAGAGCCAGGCAGGGGTGTTACAGAGTATGCACTGGTTGTCTTGCTTGGATAGAAAAGCAAAAAAAAGAAAGAAAGAAACCGGTAAGGAAAACAGGTGCAATTAGCAAGCAACCCATCAGGTCAGTGAGAAGCCATAATTCAGGGGAGAAGATTTTGATTGGGTTTACACTGACCTCAGGTGTATGTAACTCAGCAGAGCCCTTCCAACTGACAGACAAGGGCCTAGGTTTCTGTGGCAGTCGTTGAAGGTTATACTCATGGCTATACCCGCCCTATCCACCATCTCACATGCCCATAAGAGTCATGTAGAGCTTTGGTCTGACTTCTGATATAAAAGAATATAGCCAAATTATGGAAAGCAAGAAGCAGGTGCCACTCATAGCCCACTAGTACTTGGCAGGGATATCTGTTACAAGCTACCCCACAGAGAAGCTGAAATAATAGTTCAACACAGAAAACTGAGAGGTGAGATACTACATGTTGTTTGTTTTCTTTAGTAGATTCAACTTTTTAGTCTGAAAATGTTCGCTTTTTCTCTTAAATTTTCTTAGAATTTTCCTTCTAATTCTGCTAGACTGAGTTCCAGAAGAACTCAGGTCAAGGTTGTGTAAGAACTATTCTGTTGTATTATACAAAATTTTGCTGGTTGTATAGACCAAAGATAGTTCATTGGCTAAACATATGGTAGTGAAGAAAAACTTGACCCAAGTGACAGATATCTCCTATGAGCTTAGCCCAAATGTTTCTGACTATATATATTATATATTATAATATTATATATTATAATATTTATAGGCTAGCTTTAAAATGATTGCTATGGCACTGTACATTTTACAGGCCAAATAGTCTAAGAGTTTATAAAATCAGCTAATGAATTATTAACTCTAAAAATATCATGCACAAGGCCAGGGATTTAGCTCAGTGATGCCTCCACCTGCCTCACAAGTGCAAAGACCTGAGTTAGATCTCCAGTGCCAAAAAAAATTTTTTTTGCAGGATAAATTCCCCATAAATACTTGTGACAGAATTTCAAGTGGAAGCAGCCTTATATACAAAAAAAAATCCAATTTCTCTACTGTTAAGTATATAAATTAAAGAAATTTTAGAGATTACTAAGAAAACATTAGTCCATTGATGATAGAAGATGTTATTTCTGGCATTTGAAATGTTTCCTTTAAAAAAAAAGCCACACTATATAAGCTCTGTATAAATAACATTCTGTATGACCATGTTTGATTACAGTACATAATTTAGAATGGAAAGTCACTGTTAGAAAGTTTTTCTACTTTATTCATTGTGAATTAACATTTACATATAGTTTAATTGCATTTTTGGATCAAGATATCATTTTCAATATGGCATAAATTTTCCTTTATTATAAGAATTCTATTTTAGCAGCCATTCTATCTCTGAAGATCAACAATTTATAAGGCAAATGCATGCTGGGGATTTAGCTCAGTGGTTCCAGCGCCTGCTTCACAAGCATAAGGACTTGAGTCCAATCCCCGGTACCAAAAACAAAAACAAAAACAAATATAAGGCAAATGCTTTAACTACTGTATGCTTTTGCTACTTTGTGCTCCTTAGTTGCAATATTTACAAAAGGAAAACTCTACATTAAAAACATTATCACTCTCCCAACCCCACATCTTAGTCAAAGGTTTTTCCTCCTCCTTCAGCTCTGACCTCATTGAGGAATTGTGGGAGTTTCAGACAGGGAATGTACACAATTTAGATAGGATACCAGACATTAAGTGGCTATAAAAACTAAGAAGAAAGGGGTGAACCTAGAGGTAATATTGCAGTATGATCTTGGAAAGGAGTGCTGAATTTTTGGTTTAGGAAAACTCTGCCAGAAATTTATTGTGACATTTGTATTGTGGGGCACTGCCACGGGCTAGGACGATGTCTTTGAAGGGGTCCTTTCCCCTGTATTAGCAATATTCATATGTGGTAGTGTTTTGACTGCCCCAGAAGGAAGTGTATCCAAGTACCTGTAAAAGAATTTCTAGATGGTTAAAGGTGAGAGGAGGTGGATAGTAGCCTTGCAGTGGGTGGAGAGTGTAAGGAGCCCTCTGGGTAACGTGATTTCATTTGGTTGGAGAAATGCATAGTGGAACAAGTTGGGTTAGATGGAGGCCATTTTGGGAGGGACCATTTATGGCTTACTGCACAACTAGGTGAGCTTTAAAGTCTGTCTGATACTTTTTTGTACCCCAGGAGTCTGCTGTTAGATCCTTCAGCTGGGGCTGTACTCCTGGAATTGGTAGCCTTGGTGAAGTGCAGCCCTGTAGAAGTGTTTATCCATGTTCCAATAGGAGCAGGTATTATGGAGTCTGCTATCTAGTAAAGATGGTGGCAGACCCAGCAGAGTGGTAGGATGGTTCTATTAAAGATTTGGATGGTTTTAGCAGTATGACAATCTGATAGAGATATCTAGAAAGGGTCTGTGTTATAATGTTAGGAGTGAAGAGAATGAGTAATATTGAGAAAGGATCAGAACAGGAAAACAAAGGAAGAAAATGTGGTGACTTATTCTGCGAGGAGTCAGAGGGTTCCCTATAGCCAAAAGTCATGGATTATGGTGTTTAGGGAGAAAGATGGTGGGTAATGGGGCAATTCTTCTATCAGAATGGTCAAGAGCTGAGCAAGATATGAAGAGTGAGATTCATGGGGTTCTCCATCCGTGTCTTCAGTCTCTTTTACCACAAACAGCAGTTTGGTGACCTTCAGGGCTATCTATGGGTTTGGTTGGTGTGTACTGGAAAAGAGGAGTCTTTTCTGGAAGGGAGAAATGGACCCAGGAAGAATGAATGACTTGTTAATTTTGCTACTCTTGGGGTACTCAGGATTACTTGAAAAGGCCCTATGCATCCTTGACATGGTTTGGAAGGTTTTATATATACCCAGTCTTCAGATAGTAGGGACAAAGGAGTGAGGTGTGTAGACTGCTGGAGGATTTGGAAAGGGTGGAGTTATCAATTCCAGATAAGAAGACTATGGCTGTTAACTAAGGAATTTTAAAGAAGGAGCATGAGAGGTTTGAAATGGAGATAGAGTATGTGAACGCTATGAGGGGACTTTTGTATAGAACATCAAAGAGGCTGAGCACAAGAAGATTGTGCAGAAGAGACCTGAGTTTGAAAAGGGATAAGGGTTGGACTTAGTTTAAGTGGATCTGGTGGGAAAAGGTGGTTAGGCTTTATTAAGATGGTGGTTAGCCCTTTTTAACTTACCTGAGGATTGGCGTCAATATGGGACCTGGAACTTTCAGGTTATATTTAGAGAGAAGGCTACCTGTTGAGGGATCTATGAGGTAAATTCAGGTCTATTATACCAGTTTGGGAGGAGTTTGGGAGTCTGAAGCAGGGGATGATTTCAGTGAGTAAGATATGTAGTAGTGGAGGATCTTTGGTCTAATGTAGGAAAGGCCTCTATCCATCCTGAGAAGGTGTCACCTAAGGCAAGGAAATACTTTTGGTCTTCATTGAGGCACATAAGTAAAGTCTATTTTCTAGTCAATTGCAGGGAGGGATCCCCAAAATTGAGGAGTGAGGATAGGAGGAGGTCTGAGGTTTCTCTAAGTGCTGGTAGTTTGTCATGTGGGGCATTGGGTAATAATCTTTTGTGGGAAGGTCCTAAAATTAGGGGTGAGATAATTGTGAGTATTTAGGAATTGGAGGAGAGAGAATGATCCAGCATGGAACTGGTCATGGAACGATGAAAGGAATTGGCTTGGCAAACTTTCAGGAATGACCAATTTTTCATGGAGAAACCACAACTATTCCTTTTGTCATCCCCTGACCCCGTTCTTTGGGTAGACTTATTTGTTGGGGTGAGTAGGAAAGTATAAGAGGGGCTAGAAAGCAGGCAATGGAGAGAGGGTTGGTAATGCCTGTTTTGCTACTCCATCAGCCTTGTTATTTCCACAAATGCTATATCTGAGATGTTCATCCCTTGACTTAGGTACGTGATATAATATGTTGGTTCCTAATAGGTGATATAATATGTTTGCTCCTAGACATACAGGAGATATATATGATGTAATAACAAGTTTTTAAAAAGCTGATAGCTGATTGTAGGGTGACATACTTTTGTAATATAAAATTATATTTTTCTTATAATTATATATATTAATGGTGTAACTTTTGAGAAAAACATTTCTAATCTGACAAACTTTTTCTAAGAATATTTCAGAAAATTAAAAATATACTACAAATGCATATAGTTAGCATCTTTGTATAAAGCAAAGGCTTAGGATATTGATCTGTTCTTAATACTATTTGCAATGGAATTTTTAAAAAGATTTTAAACTTTTGCAAAGAATTTCTAGTGTTCACCCATCTTATTAGGATTAAATATTTCTAAAAATTAAGTCTGAAGAATTTCATACATACTTAGATGTCTACTTTAAATTTTATTTCTTTTTTTTTAGACAGAGTCTCACTATGTAGCTCAGGTTGGCCTTGAACTCACTATGTAGCTCAGGTTGGCCTCAAATTCATTGTGATCCTCCTTTCTCAGCCTCCTAAGTGCTGGCACTACTTAAAACTTTATTTCACAATTTGGATTGTACAAACTACTACCATGTGTCTTTCCTTGTTTTTGAAAATGTCTTTGTTCTAGTATAACAGTCATGATTGATGACCAATATGCTGTAAAAATAACTAAGCTGTTTTGCTAAATTAATTCTCTGTGTATTGCTTATAGTCATACCCATGTTCCTCTTGCTAGATAAGAGATTGCCTTTTCTCTTTTACTTTCCTTTTTAATTTTATTTTAGGATTCCCTATTTTTAATGTTCATACAGAGATTTCTTTAACTGAAATACCGAATAGTTTCTTTGGTGTGAAAAACTATAATAGTACACAGGATCCTAATGAGATAATTAATAATGTGAAATAGGAAGTAAAGAGCTAAAGGTGCAGGGCAAGTGGGAAGGGTGGGGGAAAGGTCATAAGGGAGAGGAAAAAAATATGAGAAACTGAAAAAATAGAAACAAAGTGTTTGTAAATGGGGAGGGGAGGAGGGAGTGAAGGGAGGGCAGGGACAAGGGGGAAAAATGAGAATCAAGACCTATTATGTAAAGGTACAGAATCCCAATGATGAATGTAACTGTATTGTATACCTAGATTGTACCAATAAACTCAATAAAAAGAAAAAAAAGAGATAATCTTGCTCAAAAATGTTCTTACTTAGCAATATTGATATTAATTTTTGCACTCCATATTCAAAATTACATCCAGTTCTATATTTGTACCTGTAAAATCCTAAAGATATTCTTAAGTGTAGGTCTTGGTCTTGATAGTAGTAAATTGTGTGGTTTTTATCCCCCAAATGATGGTTCATATCAGTGTGAAAGAAGACATAACTCTCAAGTATTTTCTTGATACCTTTCTGACAAATCTAAGCTCGCTTAAAAGACATTGGCTTTTTTCAATCAGTATGTTTACTATATCTTTTAATTCAAGTCTGCTGTACAGATCTTATTGGCTGGTTTTATGTCTGCCTATAAACTTTGCAACTATTTGTCAAAGTAATATAGTTTTACAACACCAACTGCAAAATTAGGCATGGTTGAACTTGACAATGGACTCTAGATAAACTCAGCCCTAAAACTCTGACATTGCTCAACTCTGGCAGAAAGGTCTTATAACAGTGACTCTACTTGTCTGATACTTCCTGCCCCAAATGTGGGACATTTCCTGACTCTCCAGCATCAGGGAAATCATGGACAAAGCTACAGATAGTTAATTATAAATATCTTCTGAAAAGAAGAGAATATATTCATATGTTGGTGAGGTTGTATCAAAGAATCATTTGTATGCTAACGCTTTCAAAACACGTACAGCTGCAGATACTACAAAAGAGGATTCTTATACATGATTGTCTAAAAACTAAGAGCCCTTTCAATAGATGGAATGTTTACATATCTCCTGATTTTGACTTTTTTTATATTCAACTTCACAATTTATTGGTGTGGTGCTCTTTTAGGCTTGAGCATCAGACTTGCCTTTGCTTATCATCCACCTACCTTTGAGGAAACCAAGATGTCAGGCCAATAAGAGACATGCAGCCAGGTGATGTGGCACCTCGAGGCTCTCAAGATCGAGGCCTGAAATAATAAATGGAGAATTGTATCCAGCACAGCAAGACACATCATTAAACAGAAAAAAGTTGAATATTTCTTTATAAGCATGGCTGTTGTAGCTGCTGAACTCCAAAATAAAATGAAAATACAATAGTGAAAAGTTAGGCTATACCACAGATGAAATACTATTGTCACAAGCACTGAAAAACAGAACTTCAAAAGTTAGGGGTTTTTTTTCTCTCCTTTAAAACAAGAGCCTCCATGAAATCTAGGACATTCACAGCTTTCTACTCCTCTCCTCAGACCTGATGAATAAACAAAATATGCAAATGATGACTCTAGAAAGCATGGATCCCAGTTTTTTTTCCAGAAGAAAGTGAACAATGAGTTTAAAATGGCTGGAAGTGATAAAGCAAGTGAGATTTGCATTATTTCTCTATACTCCCTCCACATTGTTGCTTACTCTAAAGTACATGTAAGCAGAGAGATAGTGATGTGAGGGAAATAAGCCACTCTATCTCCTCATAGCTAGCTTTGAGCAAATCTTTTCTCATTCTTTTTTTTTTTTCTGTTCCAGGAATCTTTTTTGCATTCTTAACCAAATACATAGATTTCTTTGATTTGACCAGTGGACAGCAGGTTCTTCACCTACATATGAGTCTAAGAGGCCAGTAATTGTTTCTTAAAATTCTATTTTAATGAGCAAGGTTTTGTGCATTGATTTGTCTCTTTCCTTGTCTATTTAATAATTATTGTCTTAGCATTCACTATGGTTATAGAGTAAACTGAGACCAATATAATAAGCCCTTAAGCCAGAGGTTAGTAGCTAATATTTTTTAGTACTGACTACAGGAAAGTGCATGCATTTGGTGCATTTACAGTGAGGCATGGGTTCTTTAGCTTCTCCTAACATGCATGTTCTAGGAAATATCTAAATTGGATTGTTATATAAAATACTCCTTTTGTTTATTTCAATTTATTATTTGAAAATATAGTGTCTTACATTTGTATTGTTGGTTTTTCACTCCAGATATCTTATTTTAAAAAATAAATGGAGTAAAGTAAATGATGCTACATACACACAAATGCAGCTTTGGGAATCTTAAGAAAGGGGAATCACAATTTCAAGGTCAAAGTGGGTATTTTTTGAGAACTTTGTATTGTTAGGCAATGAGCATAAAATCAGACATATATTTGAAATGATGCCCTGGGAATTAAGTAACAAATAGCTCTTATTCATTCAGATAGAATTAGAAATACTTAAATCAACAAAACGTAGGGCTATTTCCTTCTATTTTACAGTATCTATTATGTATTTTGGCCCTCATTTACACTTTCAGGTTCTGACTTAAATTAATAAAAAATACATAGACATATTACTGAAATTCCAAATTTTAACAATCTATGGAAAAGCACAGATGATACATTCTAATTCACTTATTAATATTTATTCACTAGGTATCACATATATTTAAACTATTCAAAAAATAGAGTAAATGTTTCCAGACAAGTCTTACAAAACTTCTTAGAACACATGAAACCTCTCTCTTTGGTGGGTGGAGGGGAATTGAACTTAGGGCCTCATGTTAGGCAGGTGGAATCTCTTTCTGTTTAAAACTTATAAATATTGCCTCAAGTGTAATAAAGAAAAATTATAAATTGTGGAGAATGAGTAGATTTATAAAACTCATTTGCTTTCCTTTCCCAGTGCAAAGACAGGGAAGGAATCTAAGACCTCAGTATCACTAAGCATGTGCTCTACCACTGAGCTACATTCAGTATACATCTGTGATTTTTATGCAAAATTCCTTCTTTAATAATCTCTCAATTCAAATATGTCACAAAATGAATTTGGAAACATTTAAACTTAGATAATAAATTAATTGTATTGTCCAAGTTTGAAATAAAAACTTTCAGTTAAATATAGAGGCTTTAAGAAATTTATACACAGTGAATTCAAGGGCAGTGTGAGTGAAATACCGAGATCCTGTCTCAAAACCCAAAATATCATATATATTTACCAAAACAGCTCATAAGAAAAATACAACCATGAGTTAATAAAACAGAAATCAATCCACTAGAAAAGATAAACAAGATGGAGTGTAATAACAAGAAAGGAGCAACAACAAAACTCACAATGAAAATAAGAAATATTTATAAAAACCATTTATATTTTAATTTCTCAGAAAGGGTAAACTCTGAAAAAGAAACAAAAGAAAAATAAATTGGAGATAATCTGAATATGCATTAAATAATAAAAACTAGATCAGTTGGTGGGCTATACTATAAATTCTTGAAATTCTATTCTTGATATAAGTATATTTATAATACCAATGAAGCAACAATAAATGTGACCATAATCTTCTATAATCCATTCAGAAAAACAAAGGACAGCACTCTATTTTTCAAATCTCAAATTTTAAAAGTAAACAGAAGTTTCCTTTTCCCTTTTTTGGGACACACTGTACAGTTAGTTATTTAGGTCTAAATGCAAGACAACATGTAGACACACTAAATTTATAAGAAATATCAAGAAATATTTGTGCTTCATTCTAAAGTGAGATTTCATATGATTGGCAGCACAAATCAAGAGGAAGAGATGACTTATCACACACTTATGGTGGTAAATTGTACAGTTTGTTTGGCAAGTACACCTGAATTTCTGCATCAAAAAATTTCAAAGGTGCACTCCAGCAGGTATAAGGCAAAAATATGAAATAAGAAAATTTAAAATACAGAAGAAAGTATAAGAAAATGACTTTCTCATCTGATAAAAGTGGAAAAATGTGGGAATCATGATTATTAGTTGCAAGTGTTGTTAACTTTAGTAACTCCATTTTGTTAAGTTCCTCCACCTGAGAAGGTGGTGTATTTCCTTTGTGGAATTCCTGAGAGTTGCAGCTTCTTGTCTGTGACCCTCAGACGTGTGGTTGTCTGGGTTACTACTACCCATGGTGGTTGTTTTTGTTGAGCCTATTTTCTCTTTCCTGTATGAACTCTTGTTTCTGTGGAGCAGGTGTTGAGGTTACTATGGTAATCCTAGCCCATAATAGTTTGTGGGTTTTTTTTCCTTTAAAAGGCTGATGCTTGCCTGCAATAAAGGTCGCCTTGATCAGACTCTTGTCTTGGCGTCCTTCCTTTCTCTCTGCCCCATCTCCACCCCGCTGCTTTTTCAGGTTTGAGACACTGCTGGACAGTGCTCTGCGTTGCCGGCTCGCAACAGAAAAATCTTCAGATATATATTTTTAAATGCACAAATGGTAAGATGAGTGTAAAAAGATACCAAAAAAGTAGTGATTTCTGTTCAGCATAGAAAATCCTTGATGAAATTAACCTGAGAATCAAAATTAGAAGAGATATTTCCATTCTCTACAAGTGATAACTAGAAAAAAAACTTATTAAAGACTATCCTCAACAAAAATATGAGCACATAATATAGGCAAATAAATCACAGAAGGGCTTGCAGAGAAAAGAGGGGAAAAGCAGGTCTAAAGTAGAGGATAATGGAAATGACTATCAAATCAGTAAAATTCATCAAATTTGAAGAAATCTGCATTTTGTCAGTAACAGAAGTAGGAACTATTGCTCACCTCTGTCTGGGTCTCCATCTAGGTCTCCATCTTGCTCTCTATGCTCTCCTTCTCAGGAATTAAACCCAGGATCTTGTGCTTACCAGGCAGGTGCTGGCTCCACTAAGCTACATTCCCAGACTCTCTGCACTGAGTTACCGCCCCAGTCTCTCACTCTCTCACTTGACTAGTATCACGTGGAGGGCTAAAGCTTGAGCTAATGCCAGAATTGGTATCAGGTGCAGGGTTTCATGTGCTCTCATGAAGTTCCAGAAGAATAGAAGACAGCATCCCCTGATTGGTATTTGGTATAGGGCTTGACTCAATCCCACAAAGATCTCATGCCAGAAGAATTGAAGATAGCATTCTCCATGATTATCAGATCCCAAGTCATTTACAAAGGCATTTCCCATACCTTGTCTCTGGCAAGCTTAAAATTTCAATACATGAAAAGTGAGGCTTCCCAACAGCAAGGCTTCAACAGGAGATGACAAAATGAATTTGTGGCCAAAATCCAAGTAGCTATCGTAGAGACTCTGCAACAGCATCAAATCGCACTCTGAAAGCACTTGAGACCCCAAAAATGATGGAAAAGCAATAGGAGGCAGCATATGTTGCGGCTGATGAGATCATGAAGTTTGAAGCATTAATAAAAAATGATCTCCAGGCAAAAGAAAGTGCATCCAAGGCTGGTTAAGATACAGCAGACCATACAACTACCAACTTGTTAAACACTTACTCAGATGATGATTACATTAAAGAAATCCAGAAGCACCAAGAAGAATATGCTTTTCCATGAGAGCAAATGGAGAAAAGATAGCAGAGATTGTTAATGGACTGGTTCATTGCCCACAAAACACAGGAGGAGGGTTAGCATGAGGAGCAGCTGATACATGGGCTCACGTGACAGTCCTAGCAGAAGAACAGGAATGCTGTGCAACTCATGCACATTCAGTGAGAAAATGTTTTATGGCAAAACAGAATTTTCAGAGAAAAACAGTACGTGGAAAGATGACTTAAAGATCTCCAGGAGGCTCTTGATCAATAACCAACTTTGAGGTGAGGGATTTGGCTCAGTGTTTCCACAGCCTGCCTGGCAAGTGCAGGGGCCAGAGTTCATCCCCCATACAAAAAGAAGAATTAGAAGAAGAAGAAGAAGAAGAAGAAGAAGAAGGGGAGGGGGAGGGGAGGGGGAAGAGGAGGAGGAAGAAGAAGAAGCAATTTTGGCAAAACAAGTCAAGATTGATTTTTGAAGAATGAATTCTCAGAGAAAAAGAAGTTCATGAACAGATTGCTGTGTAAAGAGTTCAGGCTTGTTATGGAAAGCACATAAAATATGTTGTGAAATTTGGAACAAATATTTGATTTGTCCTCTAATGTGGCAGGCTATTGAATGTTGACAAATAATATGATTCCCCCTAAGATGATAAGTGATTGGAAGAAATTTTTCTGATGGAAAGCCCATACATGAACAAACCTCTCAAGTATATGTCTGCTAATCCCTCTGAGGGAAAACAGAGAACTGGATTAAAGAGACTTGTTAAATAGCAAATATTATGAAGAATATAAGAATATGGTTGGAGAGTAGGCTATACCAGAAGTAATGACATATAATTTACTCTGCTTCCACAATTCTATACTGGGCCATAAGCTTCACAGACTCAAAAATTCTCTACATCCTTCTCAAATTGAGCCAACAGAGCCTGAACTGCCTTCATTTGCTATTGAAGGATACTTACTGGGAAAACAGTTATTGGGAACACTATCACTTTAAAGATTCTACAAAGACAGTTTCCTATTCTGGTACTTTGTATGGGCACTCTTTTCCAAGCAGCTATCCAAGTATTTTATGAAAAATACTTGAAAATTGAAAAAGTCAGTGAGGGCCTACCAATTCAAAAAGAAGGTAGAGAGGTTTGATCAGATCTGCAAGAGGAAATTAAAGAAAGCTAGGACTTCACAATGTAACTTCAGGTGCTCCAGTTTCAGTTGAACCATCACCAGAAACTAAAGATGAAACTGCATCTAATATACAAAATAATAGAACACTAAAAGCTGAAGAAGTCAAATCAAGTGATAGTGATCATTTCTATAATCTCACTATACATGCTCAATTTGGTGCAAAATAACAATTGCTGAGGAAAGGAAAGAGCATTTAGATGTTATTAGTTAACATCATAGTAAATATTATTAATGAGATAAGTGTGAATCAAAGGTGGAATCTTTTTTTTTCCTTTTTATTGAGTTTATTGGTACATTGTAAGTATACAGTACAGTTAAATTCATTACTGGGATCTTGTACTTTTACATGACAGGTCTTGGTTCTCATTTTTTCCCCTTGTCCCTGCCCTCCCTTCACCCCCTCTTCCCCTCCCCATTTACAAATAATTTATTTCCATTTTTTCATTTTCTCATACTTTTTCTTTTCCCTTATTCCCTTTCCCATACCCTTCCCACTCTCCCTAAACCAAAGGTGGAATCTTGATGGTTTTTCAAAAACCTTAAACCGAGTACAGTTTCGAGAAGAAGCTCTCACTAGTTACAAATGGTGATAAAGAGAACACAAACATTTTGACTGTGGATCCTATGGTGTCAAAAGAAGGACCTCTTTCCTCTTCTGTATTTGATTTTCTCTTATTACTAAGTATTTCAGATACTTTCTTGCTGAGTTGCATGAATGATATCATAGCTGAAGAATTTTCACATAAAATTGCTCATAAAGTTATTAGACAACACGACAATGCTTAAAACCAAAATAAGCATGGGTACCAGAACTTAAGAGATCACACACAAAAGAGAATTATGGACTTCTTGGACACCTGGTTCTTGCTGAAACAGTGACTTTCAGAACCAGAAAATATTTTGATTAAAATCTATGCTGAAATAGATAAAGGGTCTTGATGCCAGAAAGTAAAAGAAATGTTTACAACTGAGACAGTGAAGAAAACTAATAAAGGCAATTACATTTATTGTAATTTAAGCTTATATTACTATCATATGTGCTTCTACTGAATGCAGAAGGAAATTAAAGTGTGATTGAAAAGTTCTCCTTATATTTGTATTCATGCTACTAGTGTATTTTGACTTTTATTGTAGCTGTCTGCTGCACATTTCTGAATCAAATAACTTTTTATCTCCCATTTAAATTAATTTTGTAGGAGAACCACACACCACCCAGGTGCACAGGAAGCTCTCAGCTCCTCCTTCTCCACCTCCAGCACCCAGGCCTTCATCAGAACAGAATGGAGAGAACCACCCACAGCCCAGCCTTGCAGGCACTGCTGCAACATCCCCCCAAACTCTCAGTCCTCCTGGTTGTGCTGGTACCTGGATCTACGCTGAAGAGACACAGGTGGTCATAAAGGCCATATTACTCAGCTCCAGAAGATACAATGGAAGTGAATAACAGCAATAAAGGCATATCAATCCTCCACAGTTGGTAAGTTGGGGGGATTACCACCTTCCATCAGAACTGCTATCTTCAGGGGAAGGGCAGCTGGAACCTGTAGTAGAACCTTGCAGAGTTCAACCCTGCAGGAGGTAAGGAAGCCCAACTTGGGTCTTGCAACAAGAATTAACCCTGAATCTCAGGGATCTGCCATTGGCTAGCTGAGATTAATTGCCTTAGTTCTTCATATTGGTGCCCACATTGTCTGTTGTGACAGCAGGGATATACCATGAAAGAGGCTCTTCAATTTTTTTCTTTCTTTTCCACTTATTATTAATTTTTATTTTTAAAATTTTATTTTTTCCCATTCTGCAAATTCTTATTTTTTTCTTTCTTTTTTTCCCACTCAGTATCTTGCTCCCCCACATTATTCTTTAGCTCCTTTTTGTTCCTGTTCCTGCCCTCATTTAGATTTCTTCTATCTTTTTCTTTTGTTCTCTCTTTGTCCTTCACTTGATGGTCATTAGTTTCAAAGGAAAATGAGTACAATTTATAGCTTCCCTATTACTGTTAAATTGTTCTATTCTTGTCTTTCTTCTTGCACTCTGTCTTTCCCTCTTGCCTTCAAAAGTTTCCTAGAGTTTGTGTGATCATCCTATGTCCTCTGGCTTCACTTGAAACCTTCTCCTATTCTACATATCTATTCCTCTCCTCCCAACTCCTTCTAAGTCCCCATCCTGGAGGGTAAAGTTGCTATATTGAAGAGTTTATTCATTATAAACATATTTTGGGCTGGTCCTCAACTTTGATTTAATTCACATGATTAAAGGTGACAGATTAGTAATTACTACAAATGGTCAGTTTCTAAGCTGTGCTTGATACTATTGTGTTGCTGATTGTCAATTGGGCTTACATATCTATTCCTCTCCTCCCAACTCCTTCTAAGTCCCCATCCTGGAGGGTAAAGTTGCTATATTGAAGAGTTTATTCATTATAAACATATTTTGGGCTGGTCCTCAACTTTGATTTAATTCACATGATTAAAGGTGACAGATTAGTAATTACTACAAATGGTCAGTTTCTAAGCTGTGCTTGATACTATTGTGTTGCTGATTGTATCAATTGGGCTAAAGAGTTGTGATTGATTTAATGAGTTGTTCTTTTTGATATTATGAAAATGAGAGTGTCTGAGTCATAAGAGACTCAAAACCTAAAGAGTTACTATGTCAGGAAGATCAAAGTAGTAACAAAAGAATAAACTATGGAAGTCCAACAACAAAAATAAAAATGAAAAAACACTTACACAAGGCACAAAGAGAGACTTCTAGTTAAACAACAGCGAATTCTAGAGGAAATCAGGTGGAAAAGTCTGACAATCAACCACCAGGACACCCTGAACTCATAGCACAGGAAGTAACAAAACAGATCAGTCAGGCTCTAGAAAAATTCAAAACAGAAATAATTTCTCAGGGGCTGGGTACTTAACTCAGGGGTTCTGCTGCCTGCCTCACAAATACAAGGACCTGAATTCAATCCCCAGTACCAAAAAATAAAAATTAAACAAAAATAATTTCCAAGATAACTACAGAGATGGTGAGTACAATGAAAGATAAGATTACAGATTCTATAACAGAAACAGACAGGGCCTGGGATTTAACTCAGTGGTTCAGCACCTGCCTCGCAAGCACAAGGACCTGAGTTCAATCCCTGGTGCCAAAAAAAAAAAAAAAAAAAAAAAAAAACAGAAACAGACAAAAAAATAGATGATAGAAGCCATCAATGCCCAGCATAGGAAAGAAATGGAAACCTTAAATGCCCAACATAGGAAAGAAATGGAATCTATGAAATAGATTCAAACAGGTATGCAGGAGATTAAAAACTCTATTGAAAGCATTTGCAGCAGGATGAATGAATGTGAAGATAGAATTTCAGATATAGAAGGTGGGATTGCAGTCAGTGACTGTGAAAAGAGATCTCTTAAAAACAGTAAGGGATCATGAAAAGTTGATCCAACAACTACTAGATGATGCAAAGAATAACATAAGACTGATAGGAATCCATGAAGTAGCAGGAGAAAATACAAATGACTTAAAAAAGCT
The DNA here is from genome assembly GCF_012274545.1 of Fukomys damarensis. Classification (NCBI taxonomy): domain Eukaryota; kingdom Metazoa; phylum Chordata; class Mammalia; order Rodentia; family Bathyergidae; genus Fukomys; species Fukomys damarensis. The sequence goes on from NW_022900928.1 coordinate 83,059,110, forward strand.
GTTCCCAGAAAACTTTCCAAACAGAGGGGAAGAATTTGGCATATGGACAAGTGAGGAATATAGGACTCCAATTATCATGATTTAAAAAAGATTACACCTAGACATATAATAGTCAAGATCCCAGAAACCCAATAGGAGAACAAAATACTTCAAACAGTTATGATAGAGAACTTTTGTAAATAATATAAAAACCTACAAAATACAAGGAAAATGAAAAATAACTTCTATCTCTAACAGCAATCTGCTTTGTTTAGTTCAAAATTAGTAGACACTGGGGCATTCAGCATGAAATGGGACATCTGGCATCATCCCTAACCTTGAACATCCACTTCCTGTGCACTACAATAGATAGCTGGAGGAATCTTAAGGTGAACTCCCCAACTGCACAGAACTGTTATGACTTGGTTAAAGTTAAATATCTTGTGACCATGATGTGAACCATGGAAATGAAATGTAACCACCCAAATGAAGTCAAGGCTGTAAAACCCTATAAAAGGAGAAGTTGTAACTCAATGTGTCATTGATCCAGGCACTGCTTATGTTTAATTGACCCTTGTCAATGAGTAAATTTGTTGTTTTACTTCCATTCTGTTTCCTCTCCGCATGTCACTTGCAAATTCCCTCCTCAACAGTTAGAGAAAAGAAACAAATCACATACAAAGGAAAGCCCATCAGAATCACATTAGACTGTTCAACACAAACCCTCCAGTCAAGGAGAGAGCCTGGAGTGAGGTATTTCAAGCCCTAAAAGGAAACAACCTCCAACCTAGATTGGTGTATACTGCAAAACTCTCTTTTAAAAATGGATGGGGAAATAAGATACTTCCATGACAAAGAACACCTGAGAAACTTCAGAAATACCAAACCAGCACTACAAACAATTCTTATTAATATCCTAGAAAAAGAAAATGAAGGTCATAATACCATGAGGTCCAACAGAGCAAATCAATTATGCAAGGCAAGAAAGTAAAGGGACAGGGGGAAAAATTAAAGAGCCAACCAAAGGAAAATAACATAACAATGATAAGTTAACACATATCAGTTTTAACCATCAAAGTCAATGACCTCAATTCACCAATCAAAAGAAATAGACTTGCAAAATGGATTAAGAAGCAAAATCCAGCAATATGTTGTATACAAGAAACACACCTAGTTCAAAGAAAAACCTCATAGAATGAAAATGAAAGGATGGAAAACAGTTCTCCATGCAACAGGAGCCCCAATAAAAGCAGGACTAGCTATCTTATTCACAAACATATTAAATTTCAAACAAAAACTGATTAAGAGAGACAAAGAAGGCCATTACATCCTTGTAAAGAGAGTAATGCAAGAGAAAGAGGTGGCAATAATAAATATATATGCACCAAATATTAATGCCCCACCTATGTAAAACAAATATTAAGTAACATAAAAAATCAAATAAACACTAATACAATTGTAGTGGGGGACCTAATACCCCACCATTACAAGTAGACAGATCATCTAGACAAAAAATCAACAATGAAATACTAGAACTGAACCAAGCTTTTGAACATATGGACTTAATAGACATCTACAGAGTGTTCCACCCCACAAAATCACAATATACATTCTTTTCAGCCACACATGGGTCATTCTCCATAATAGACCACATACTAGCTCATAGAACAGTTTTAAATAAATGAAAAGGAACTGAAGTTATCCCATGTACATTATCAGACCATAGTGCAATTTAAGCTGGAGATCAATAGCATAAGAAACTTGAAGAATTCCACAAACACATGGAAATTAAACAACAGTCTCCTGAGCAATCAATGCATCCCAAATGAAATTAAAGAAGAAATTAGTCAGGTTTTACAAATTAATGATAATAACAATACAACATGTACGAATCTATGGGACACAATGAAAGGAGTTCTACATGGAAAATTCATAGCAGTGAATGCCAACACAAGGAAAACAGAGCAAGCTCAAATAAACAATCTAATGATGAACCTTAGACTCCTAGGAAAAGAAGAGCAAGAAAAACCCAAAGCTTGTACAAGAGAGGAAATTGTAAAGTTCAGAGCAGAAATCAATGCAGTGGACACTAAGAGAATGATACAAAAAATAAATGAATTGAAGATTTGGTTTTTTGAAAGATTAAATAAAATTGATAAATGCTTAGTCAACCTTGTCAAAAAAGGAAAGAAAAGTTTCAAGTCCATGAAATTAAGAATGAAAATGATAAAGTCACAACAAATCCAGGAGAAATCCAGAGGATCATCAATATCTACTTTGAAAACTTGTATTCTCATAAAATGGAAAACACAAAAGAAATGGACAGATTTCTTGATAGTTATGAATTACCAAAGTTGAATGAAAAGTAAAAAAATTTCTAAACACCTCAATTACAATCAGGGAAATTGAAAATGTAATTAAAAGTTTACCAACTAAGAAAAGCCCAGGTCCTGGTGGCTTCACTGATTAATTCTACAAAACTAGAGAAGAACTGTTGCAACTACTCTTTAAACATTTTAGTGAAATTGAAAGGGAAGCAGTACTTCCACATTCATTCTTTTTTTTTT
>NW_022900928.1:83066647-83132808 GCF_012274545.1 Fukomys damarensis
GGCCGGGATCTTGCGCGCATGCCGCCGGGTGATCACAGGCAGGCAGGCAGACAGGCAGCTGAAGAAACCCCCTCCGGGGTCTTTGGGGCCTTCCTGGTCTGTTGTCGGGCAGGCCGGGAGCTCCCGCGCAGGCCGGGAGCTCGCGCGCATGCCGCTGAGTGATCGCAGGCAGTCCACTTTCATTCTTGGAAGCAAGTGTTACTTTGATTCTAAAACCAAAGACCCAAGTATAGGCCAATCTACTTAATGAATATATATGCAAAAATCCTCAGTAAGATACTGGCAAAGAGAATACAAAGGGTCATCAAGAGGATCATACACACTGATCAAGATGGATTTATCCCAGGGATACAAGGATGGTTCGACATATGTAAATCAATAAATGTAATACACTATATTAACAGAATCAAGGACAAAAACCACATGATCACCTAAACAGATAAAAAAGAAAACATTCAACAAAATTCAACACCCATTCATGATTAAAAAAAAAAAAACCCTGCAGAAAACTGGAATAGATAGTTGTCATCTCAACTTGATAAATGCTATCTATGAAAAACCAACAGCCAAGATCATATTAAATGGTCAAAAACTAAAAACCTTTATTCTAAAATCAGGAACAAGACAAGGTTGTCCACTATCACCACTCCTGTTTAATATAGGTCTGGAAACATTAGCCACAGTAACTAGAAATTAAAGCAATAAAGGTAGGAAATGAAGAAGTTAAACTGTCATTATTTGCTGATGACATGATAATCTACATAGAAGCCAAAAAAAAAAGCTCTGCCAAAAGACTTCTAGACTTAATTGATATTTTCAGCAGAGCAGCTGGATACAAGGCCAACACTCAGAAATCAATAGCCTTCCTGTATGCAAATAACAGACTCACAGAGAGAGAAATTAGGGAAACAATTCCTTTCACAGTAGCATCCAAAAAAATGAAGTATCTAGGAATCAATCTAACAAAGGAAGCAAAAGACTTCTACGCTGAAAACTATAGTACTCTGAAAAAAAGTGATTGAAGAGGATATAAGAAAAAAGATATCCCCTGCTCCTGGGTAGGAAGAACCAACATAGTGAAAATGGCCATACTTTCAAAACTGCTATATAGATTCAACGCATTCCCAATTGAAATTCCAATGGCATTTCTCACAGAACTAGAGAAAATAATCCAAAAATTCATTTGAATCAAAAGAGACCTAGAATAGCAAATGCATTTCTAGGCAAGTGAAACATGGAAGGGGGCATCACAATCCCTAACTTGAAACTATTGTACAAAGCCACTGTGATAAAAACAGCATGGTACTGGCAAAGAAAAAGACTCAAGGATCAGTGGAATACATTGGAAGACACAGAAACAACTCCAGATATACTCAGCTACCTCACCTTTCACAAAGGAGCCAAACATCCTCACTGAAGGAAAGATAGCCTCTTTAATAAATGGTGTTGGAAACACTGGATTTCAACCTGCCAAAGATTAAAACTAGACCCTTATCTTTCACCATGCACTAAACTAAAATCCAAGTGGATTAAAGATCTAAATATTAAAAAAGAGTCACTAAGTTTGCTGGAAGATAAGTTAGGCAGAACTCTTGAAGACATTGGCATAGACAAAGACTTTATGAACAAATCCTCAGTAGCATGGAAACTAGCACAAAGAATCAACAACTGAGACCTCATCTTATTAAAAAGCTTCTGCACTGCAAAAGAAACCACCAACAGAGCTAAGAGACAACCTACAATGTGGGAAAAAATGTTTACTGGCTGCTCCTCAGACAAAGGACTATTATCTAGAATATATAAAGAAATCAAGTGGGGCGTGGTGGCGCATGCCTGTAATCCCAGCACTCAGGAGGCTAAGGCAGGAGGATCTCTGTGAGTTCGAGACCAGCCTGGACTACATAGTGAGTTCCAGGGCAGTCTCAACTACATAGTGAGAACCTGTCTCAAAAAAACAAAACAAAACAAATAAAAAATGGGCATCTGAAATGAACAGACATTTCTTAGTCAAAGTAGAAAAAGCAGCAAATAAATATATGAAAAATATTCCACATCACTGAGATTCCACCTCACCCCAGAAAGTATGGGTGATATCAAGAAATCAACAAATAACAAATGTTGGTGGGGTTGTAGGGAGAAAGGAACCCTTTTCCATTTTTGGTGGGAGTGCAGGCTGGTGCAACCACTATGGAAATCAATATGGAGATACCTCAAAGAACTAGGATTAGAGGTTCCATTTGATCCAGACATCCCTCTGCTGGGCATCTTTCCAAAAGAATTAAAAGAATCATATCACAGTAATATATGTGCACTCATGTTTATAGCAGCACAGTTTGTAATAGCTAAAACTTGGAAACAGCCCAGTTGCCCATCAGTTGGAGACTGGATAAAAAAGATGTGTTTTTACTATAAAATGAAATACTGCTCAGCCATAAAGAATGAGAAACTAGAGTCATTCATAGGAAAATGGATGCATATTGAGGCCATACTCTTACGTGAAATAAATAAGACACACATGTGTAAATACTGAATAGTTTCTCTGGTGTGAAAAACTGAAAGTGTAAATAAGATCCAAATTGTATAACTGATAATGTGAACTAGGAAGAAAAGTGTTAAAGGGGGAAGGGAAGGGGGAAGAGAAGGGGAAAGGAAGTAAGGGACAAGAAAATATATGAGAAAATGAAAAAATGGACACAAAGCCTTTGTAAATAGGGAACAGTGGAGGGGTGAAGGGAGTGAAGCAGGGGTATGGGGGAAAAATCAGAACCAAGATCTGTCATATAAAATTAGAAGATCCCAATGATGAATGTAACTATACTGTGTATTTAAAAAGTACCAATAAATTCAATAAGATAAAAGTAATTAATTTTGAAAGCCCTGAAGAGAACTTTATTCTTTTTCCTATTATAAAATCTACTGCAAAAGTTTCAGAAAGTAAGTAAAAGTATAAAAAGTAACATAAACATTATTGCACTACTTTCATTTTAAAGAGAGAGTTAAAAACTAAGAATTTTAAGCACATTATATACACCAAATATATACAATCTCTATTTGTCAATTAATATCTTTATATTAAAATTAAGGATGTTATAAAGAAGAATAAAGATTCAAATTTGTTAACTTCAAAAAATGAAAAGAGTTTGAGTAAAGAGAATTTATTTTATTTTTAGAGGAGTGTTGTAACATAGTCTCACTATGTAATTCAGCCTGGCCTTGAACTCATTACATAGCCCATGCTAGCCTCAAATTAATGGTATTCCTCCTGCCTCAGCCTGTCAAGCACTAGGATTACAGGCATACACCATATCCTTAGTCTGAGATAAAAGATTTTAAGAAGATAGAGACACTAGTCACATGATTGAGGAGTTCTGTTATAATCTTCTGAGGAATAAAAGTGTCTATGGTAGTTTCCAGCTTATTTTTTTTTTAATAGCAGCAAACAGTTCTTAAAGGTAAGAAAAGACAGGGTGTGCAGAGTGATTTGGGGCCAAGTAAATGTAGGAAAAATAGTACTCTCTGCAGCATGAGGGCAAGCCACCATGGAAGAGTGAAAACAGTGGCAGTCTATGGATTTTCATTGTGTTTTGGTTATATCAGACTTAGAACAAAGCGATTTTGTTGTGATGCAACATGGCTTGCCTGAATAAAAATGCCTCATGATTTCATGGAACCATCCTAAGAAGATTCTTGAGAGTAACTTTGGCCAGGATAATGTCCATAACTGCTCTTTCTTCTGTCTTTTCTGGTTTAGTGGCAAGCACAAGGAAAAGGCTTCTGTGCCACTAATGATAGTAGCTACTTGGTCAATTTGGGGGAGTTTGTTATTGGGGTTGAAATTTTTTATATTTTTCCTTCATTTTAGCTAGCAGTCCTTGATTCACTTTTAAGTGTTTGTGTTTCAAAATATTTGTCAAATCTTCTTTGCTGAAAGCTGATTTGTACCTCTTGTACCTCTATTCCTCAATTAGAGAAAAAAATTGAGAAATTTGAATATAGATGGCTGCCTTTTTGCTTTTCTTGGTGATTCTTTCTTTCTTTCATTTTTTTCATCATAGAGGCCTTGATCAGTAGAGCCAGGACAAAATGTGGAAACTTCTTACCAGCTGTGATTAAATTTTAACACAATAAAAAAATGTGTTTAACCCAGGGCAGCCAGGTGTGGTGGCATACACCTGTAATCCCAACACTCAGGAGTCTGAGGCAGCAGAATTGCCTGGACTATATGGTGATTTCAAGGCCAGCTTGAACTACATAGTGACAACATATTTTAAGAAAAAAATCATCAGTGTATCTTGAAGCCCCAAATGGCTTACATAACTCTAGATGGTACTGACACCCTGCTGGCCATCCTAGAATAAAGGTGATTATAAGAAGAGAAAGATAAAAGAAACAGAAAGAAATGAAAGCATACTGAAGAAAACCAACCTAATATGTACTCTAAAACAAAAATGTGGGAATTGTTCTAGATCTGAATTTCTTCCTTTTTTTTTCTTTTCTCATCTTTGTGTGTGAGTGTGTGTGTGTGTGTGTGTGTGTGTGTGTGTGTGTGTATTCCTAATACATTTACTTTGACATTCTTTTGAGGAATACATGGAGATACTGACAATTGGCTATGTTAGTTTACATGTTCCCTTGTTCTCATTATATTAAACGCATCTGTAAGAAGGGTTTGCTTAGCATCCCTGGGGGGGAAAAATGTGTTCACATTCTTTAGGTCTGACCCATGGTAAGGAAAGGGAGGATTAGAGAGTATCAACTACTGACCATATGGAAGTTTTGAATGATATAAATTCAAAGGTTCAGATCGGCTGAACCAAAATTAAAATGTACACATAAAATGAGCTAGATACTGGGAAGGAGGACAGAGAGAGCCAGGACTGGGGAGTTGTGCTGAGGTGTGGGATGGAGGCTTTTAGACTAGCATGTGGCGTTTCTGATAGAGGGCAAGATGGTCAAAATGGGAAAAGCAAGGTCCAGTCTGGACCCTGGAAAGGTTAGATTCCAGTGAGTTTTTGGAAATGCCTTGTGAGTTCATCAGACCATGGAGGCTTTTAGACTAGCATGTGGCGTTTCTGATAGAGGGCAAGATGGTCAAAATGGGAAAAGCTGCGGTCCAGCCTGGACCCTGGAAAGGTTAGATTCCAGTGTGTTTTTGGAAATGCCTTGTGAGTTCATCAGACCGAGCAAACTTCCATGTGCATCCTTCCCAAGTACATTTGTAGGGTTTTTCTCCTGTATGTGTTCTTCTGTGTGCTTTCAAGTGGGGGCTTTTAGTATACACTTTGTTGCATCCATCATAGTTGCATCTGTGTATTCTCCGCTTCCTTTGTGTATCTGGGTCTCTTTCCAGATTGCATTATGACTGAAGGGTGATTCTCTTTCAATAATACTTGTGGGGGAAACACTGAGTTCATTAAAGAGGGTATCATTTCTTCAGGATAATAATCTGTCCTCTGTGGTTTGGTCCCAGGTTCTATTTTAATTTTTTTTCTGTAATATAGACTTCTCATATGATTCAATTACAGGTGCTTGCATGCTACTGCTTGACTTTTCCATCTCCTCTGACAAGGAGACCATGAGCAGCTGCTGGAGGTAGCTGGTGTACATAAAGGGGACAGGATGCACCATGACTAGCTGGATGATGGGCAGGATGCCTGGGCTCGGGATTCTATGCCTGCAGAGAGCAGCTGCCATCACTGGGAACGTGGACAGCTGCATGTTGAAGGGCTGGATGCCTGGCGAGAAGGGTGAGTTCTCTTTTTTTTTGTACCGGGAATCGAACTCGGTCCTTGTGCCTGTGAGGCAGGTGGCAGAACCCCTGAGCTAAATCCCCAGCCCGAGGGTGAGTTCTTTTTAATTGAAGGGCTAAAAGAAGGCATGCTCAGCCCAGGTGACAGTCTCCGGATTGAGGATGAGAACTTCAGGGAGGAGGGAGAATTCCCAGCTGAAAGTGGTGAACCACACTTTCTCACCGTGAGGCCCACCGGCTCCACCTATATTCAATGCGACAGTCCTTCTGGGGTCTGGAAGAACTTATCAGGCGATGGTGTGAATTAAATGACCCTATACTTGTTGGGCTTCATGGACTCCGTGTAATTAGACGGGTAGGATACCGAGACAGGGTCCATGGCCTCTTGCTTGACAGGGACTGGGTCAAGCATGAGCATTCTTTTAGTTAAACATAGGGTGTTCAGGTGTTCGGCTTTGTGAGGTGCAGTGCAGAGCGCTGTAGAGAGAAATAAAGGCCCGGCTCCCCGCCACCCGGAGCCCCTCCAGTGCGGTACTGACAGCGCCGAGCTTCGCTCCGCTCAGGCCACACAGCACTGGCACATGACTGGCACTGGCACTGGCGAGCATGAGGCATGGCTTGCCCGGTGCTGCACTCAGGCTGGGCTCCACCTGGCTCTGCACAGCTCCCCTCCAGGCTCCCCTCTAGCTTCTGACACCAACTCTGGGCAATCACATGACGCTGGGGCCACTCGCTCCGCCAGCTTCCTGGGGCTGGGCCGAGTAAGTAGAGGCTAGGCTAGATCTGAATTTCAAATCACATGAATCAGTACCACCAAATGCCCTGCTATTAAGTCCAAATAGCTACAAATGGTGCAGCCAGTTGCCTCACCAAAAATGCCACTGGTGATCAGTCATTGTTCCAAAATGTCTTTCAGTAAGTCTCAAACCCAAACAGTGAAAGCCCTTACCTCACCCAAAAGGCACGTGCAATGCCCTAAGAGAAGGTCCAAATTGGGGCATTACTATGTCCCTGGAGTGTACTTTCCTGAAGGAAACCAGGCAGCTCCCTAAACAATTTTTTTTTTCTTTTACCATCCAAAGAATTATAGGTAACTGATGCTATGAACAGGAAAACAAGGAAGGTTTCTGGGAGTGAAATGTAGCAAAGCTTTCAGTACATGTGGTGCTTGTCACATGTATGAAAGAATTCACACTGGGGAGAAACCCTGGGTATGTAAACAATGTGGGAAAGCATTCACCACACCTAGTGCTAGTCAAAGACATGAACTTACTCATGCTGGGGATTGAACCGAGGCATATAAGAAAGCTTTTAACACACATGATTATTGTCAAATACATAAAAGAACTCACTGTGTAGAAAACCTACATATGCAAATGATGTGGCAAAGCTTTCAATGTGCACACAAGTTGTCAAATACATGAATGAAGTCTCACTAGGGAGAAACATTATATATGCAAGCCTATTTGGAAAACAAATTTTCTCATGTAGTGGAAACACGTAGAAATAACTAACACAAAATGTTTGATGTCAATATTTTTTCACAAATTTTCCAGAAAATACAAATCCCAGGTGGAGATATCCTAAAGTGTAAATATTGTATGGTTTTCAGGAAATCTTATTAATATCTAAATTATGTGTCTGTAGTATTTATTATAAAAATATTGAGTCAGTATATATTTTGTATTTTTGTGTCTTTCCTTAATATATAGTGTCTTTTAATTAAACATGGTGAATTGAAACGTACTTTTTGCTTTCAAGTATGCTTAGTGTTTGTGTAGTTTTGTTTTTAAAATTGAGAGGTATAGACCACTAAATGATCTTAATTATTTTATATTGTTTTTTGTTAATTTGGAGTTTTTCCACTGTATTTGTTTTAATTTTTGGTGCATATACTCCATATTCTTTGTAACAAAAGATATTTTTAATTTGATGTATATTTTTATTAAAATATATTTTTCAGAGACTTGCAAACATGTTTTTGACAAAATTGAATAGTTTTCACAACATTTATAGATTAATAAATGCTGTGATTTTCATATCATTAGGATACCTGCTTACATCTCAGCATTGTATATTATACTTGAAACCTTTTAATTTTCTAACATGCGGGCTTTGTGGTGGTCACCTAGGAGTGTCTCTACTTTAGGTAAAATACAGGCACTGTTTTACATAGACTTGCAAATCTGGAAAAGCAATAACCACTGGAGAAGGTGAATGAATAAATGAAGGGTGTCTTACAAGTTTGAAATTATTGAGAAATAAAGTACTTTTTACAAAAGCTATGTCAATATCATGCCAGATAAAGAAATGTCAAACTTCATTCTACTGGTTAAGTAATTAGTGATCTTTCTCATTGTAGAATTATCCACAATTAAAGATGGGGAAGTTTTGCTTCATGTATGTGGAAGATTCAGTCCATGTCTGATTGGCCCAAGACAGCAACATCATGGAGGAAGTATGTGGCAGAGCAAAGCTTCTTAGATCATGATGGCATAGAAGCAGAGAAGGGGAACGGTACCAGAGAGAAAAGGGTGAGTGAACAGAGACACTAAGGGCATACCTCCAAGTCCCATCCAAACACACCCACAAGTATACACCACCAATGCCCTGGGTAGATGTCAAAGCTAATCAAGGTGACACTCCACATTAACTGCCATTTACACGACATTGACTACACCATGTCATTATTTTATATGTACTTCAGCATTAGATAATGTTAATCTCTACCTGTGCAAAATTTGTTAATTGAATTTTATAATAGTTTCTTATGTATGGGGGAAAAGCAATAGATACATGGTTTATGTGTTTATTAATATCCAGGCATACATTAGAGACATTGAAACATAGCTTTGTCAAACAAGGATATTTATTCAGTTTATTTTTCATGGAAGCAGAGAAGGAGCAGAAATGATATTGTCTGAGCAGACTCATGATAAACAATTTGTCTCCAGATAAGCAGCATACTATAACCACATTATATTACACAGACCATATGGAGTGGGCCACAACGAGCTGAGATACAATGGCAGAGTTCAAATAATTTGGGAATAATTATCCACCCTGGTTTGAGTGGCAGAAGTGGAACTAAAAAATCCTCCAAGTTTGGTAGGAGGCTGAACGTTGTTTCACATTCTATATCTTGTTATACAGCTAGCTCAGGTTCATAATGTAGCTGTTAAGTCAATGGCTTTCCATATGTGGATATATATGAAGATTTTTTTTCTCAAGACAGAGGGGGAGTGGATTTTGCTGGCATCATGGAATGTTGGGCCACAAATAATGCTAAATATCATTCAATAAACAAAACAGCTTTCACCATAAGTAAATAATTTGAAGGTATATTGACATGAATGATCGAGGGTTTGTTGTTGTTGTTGTTGTTGTTTTGGTTTTGATTATGAACTCAATCTCATGCCCTTTTCCCCTCTGCACAGGTCCAGCAGATTTGTCCTATCCTTTCATCCCAGTTGTTAGTTACAAATAAAAACTACTTTTACAAGTTCCATCTTTTAAGCATTATTTGGTCTTTCTGAATTTCAATTATTCTCCATCAGTAACTAATAACAGCTCCACAGCCACTGATAATCTTTTTATGATACAAAGGACCTTCAAGGGGCTGTGTAATGCTTGTATCAGAATTCCTAAACTATGATCCAATGGTGTAATATTCTATGAGTGTGTTCATAGTCCTTGTGGAGTAACAGGCTGTGCAGAATAGCCACAATAAATATGTTCCTAGAATTCACCCAAAATATCACTATATTCAACATACCACAATTTTTTTTAAATTGAGTTTATTGGTACATTCTAGGTATACAGTACAGTTGCATTCATTACTGGGATCTTGTACCTTTACATGACAGGTCTTGGTTCCCATTTTTTCCCCTTGTCCCTACTCTCCCTTCACCCCCTCCTCCCCTCCCCATTTACAAACACTTCAATTCCATTTTTTCATTTTCTCACATTTTTTCTTTTCCCTTTTGCCCCTTCCCCTACCCTTCCCACTTTCCCTACACCTTTAGCCCTTTTCTTCCTATTTCACATTGTTAATTATCCCATTAGGATCCTGAGTACTATTATAGTTTTTCACACCAGAGAAACTATTTGGTATTTACACATGTGTGACTTATTTATTTCACTTAGGAGTATATCCTCAAAATGTATCCATTTTCCTATGAATGACTCTAATTTCTCATTCTTTATGGCTGAGTAGTATTCCATTTTCTAGAAAAAACACATCTTCTTTATCCAGTTTCCAACTGATGGGCAAATTGGCTGTTTCCAAGTTTTAGCTACTACAAACTGTGCTGCTATAAACATAGGTGCGCATATGTCACTGTGACAACATACCACAATTTCAAAGAGGTTGAAATAGAGGCATGTTGTTGATCCTCCTGAAGATTAAACCTTAAGGGAGCTATATTATTTGAAAGGAAGAGGTACTTATAAATGATTAGGATTAGACTACAGAAATATTTAGATTCATCTATAGTTCTGTGAGAGGATCAAGAGTTTGTTCTGAAAAGGTAAACAGAATATATAAATCCCAAGGCACAGAGCATCTCTTGACAATATCCAATCAGAATGGTGAGAGAACCAACAATACACAGGAAAAGGGGGACAATTCACATTAAATCAGCTGTTCTCTATACCTTTGCCATATGGATATAAGTTCCATCTATCTTTTTCAGTAATATTGAATGTTTGGAATCCACACACAGGATCCTAAAATTGTCTTTATCTTCTTCATTAAAAAGCCCAAAAAGAAAGCAAGGATGCTCCTGGTTCAAATATACTAACTTGATTTGAAAATATTTACATCATAACTCATCATTACTGGTGTAAAGGAGATGAACAACTGTAGTGGGAGTACAGCCTTAAGTCCAGTGACTTGAAGCTGTGATGTGCATTGAGCCTAAAGAGGAAGGGCCATGACTGTTCCCTTGGCAGATCTCTTTGGTGTGTGCTTCCAGCTGCTCAGAACAGCTCTAGAAAGAGTGGTAATAGCCACAAGCTGCAGAGCAGTAGAAAGTTGGTGACACATGTGTAAAATCTATTGGGGGCTTTATCCTTTCAGAGACGCTTACTGGTTACCATGGGAAGTTATTCTAACATGCAAAGTTACTGGAGTCACACTGAAATAAATTTATATTAAGAAAATCTGTGAAGAGCATTCATAGAGATAATTCATTTACATAGACTTCTAGAGAAAGGGTTGATGCATTTGGCAGTTTATTTTGTCTGCCACCTATGGTAAATTTTACTGATTTTTTTGTTGTTGTAGGTACAAAATACCTGACATACAGAATTTAAAAATAAAAGGATTATTTTAGCTAATAATTTTAGAGGTTGAAGCCAGTTGTTATTAGATTCGAATAGAGAAATGTCATACTGAAAGGAAATGAAGAAAGATAAGTGCTACATGAGAACCAGGAAGCACATAGCAAAACAGTTACTGGAGAGGAAGGGGAATAAGGTCCCTAATGTCACACCACCATGACTCAAGAGGACACACCAGCAGTGTGCTTTACTAATATTCTACACATTTCTCATGCAAAGCAAAATCTTAATCGAGTGTCACATGACTCCAGGTAATATTTTCCTTCTAGCAATACTAATGTGTTGAATGGAGTTTCAGTTTTTAAGGAGGGAATTATAGAGCACAGGGAGCTTACAGTCTGAAGTCCTTAGGTTTCTCTTTCTCAGCATCAAAAAGTGTGTTTATTCAGCAGTCATATGCCTCTCTTTGGCATGTATTTTCTTAGCTTAAAATGAGTAAATCAAGAGACACGATGTGAGAAAATCTTAATTCCTAATTTCTCATTTCTTACAGCAGCAAGGCCTCCCTCTCTTCCTGTGTGTCCTGACTTTGTCTGGATTCATGCTCTCTCACAGTGACTTCTCCAAGGTGAATTAACTCTGGAACTGACTTAGCAGACTGGTGACCCTATTTGGAAAAGCAACACACAGGAGGAGCCCACTGAGTCCAGTAAGAAGACTAGAGTAGCCAGGCATGGCGGTGCATCCCTGTAAGCCCAACACCAGAGAGGCTGATGCAGGAGGATCACAGAGAGCTCAAGACCAGCGAAAGCTGCTACATAGTGAATTCAAGAACAAACTAAATTTCATACCAACACCCTATCTTAAAAACAGAAAGAGACAGAACTCTGTAAAACCAGGAGTAAATGCTTAAGTGCAGGATAGGACAGACAGGTCAGCATCCTGGGAGACCAGCTGGTCAGGAAGCGCGTCTGAGTTACAACGAGCCACTTTGAGTTGCTCTAGCGCTGGTTCAGTATTGGCTTCTGCTGTCACTCTCAATTTAGCTATGGACAGTGGAATAGGAGCCAATCAGAGTTCAGGGGCGGGGTGTATGAACTGTCCAATCAGGTGGTCCAGGGAGGCGGGCTCTGTTTCCTTCTACAAAGCTCAGCTCCAGAACAGAACCGAGAGCCTCTGGAGCTGGCTGGGCCGCCTTACTTTAGGATGTCCTCCGTCTGCAGGCTACGCTTGAAGTACCCGGGGAGACCCTCCAGCCACGCAATGGTGACGTTGTTGGTCGGGTTCCCTGACTCGGGGCGGGGCGGGACGGTTGGGGAGGAGTTTGAAGCAGTGGGAACAGCAATGGCGGCCGGCGCCTCCCCGCTGCTCCCATCAGAGCCTCTCCTATTCTCAGCGTCGTAAACACTGCCCCTCCCGCCCTGCCTCAGGCAGGTCTATTTTGTGTGCCCAACACGCAGTCTCTCCACGGCCACCTCGCCAGCCTGAAGCGCAGCCTCGGGCAGCGGTAACCCACCGCTGCGTCTCCACCTGTGAGCAGAGAGCGATAGTCGTGGAGAGACCCTGATTCTGGTGGGAAGTGGGGGAGCGGGGTGGCAGTGGTGTGCGGGATCCCTGGTCTCATTCGACCCTCCAGCAGACCTGAACATCAGTTTTATAAATGTCTGTGATAGAGGGTCTCAGAGCCACAATTTAGCTCCTCAGGCCAGCGCTGCTCTGTGAAGAGAGTAAGTTGCTCAAATTCCAGTATGTGCCCACATTGCCAAACTCAGGATAAGTGATAATTAGTGCCATGAGAATGGAAAGAAAGGTTTGCCAGGTGTGGTGGTGCACACCTGAAATCCCAGCACTCGGGAGGCCGAAGCAGGAAGTTTGCTGCAAGTTGAAAACCAGCCTGGACTATCTAGTGGGTTCAAGGACCCTAAACTATATATACACTGAGACCTTGAGTTAAACACAAGACAATAAATAAATAAATAAATAAACAAACCCAAACCAAACACACCCACACAAAACTGAAGAAAACAAACAAACAAAAAAAATGTTTTATATTGCTGGCTGTGTGAGTCAGTTAGTGGTAAAATGCTTGCCAAGTATACAGTGAACTCCTGTATTACATACACAATCATCATTTTAATGATTTGGATAACTCCTCTACTAACAGAGAGATCACTTAAATGAAATCTTCCCATACGGTTGATAATGCTCAGAGAAAAGAAGATGTTAATGTGTTAGCAAGGGCAGAATAAAGTGTTCCTGCTAAGGACTACTTGCAGAAGGGAATTCCTGTTGCACAGAGTGAGAATCATTAAATTTGGGCAGCCACAGGTACATATGACTTGGTAGGAGTGGAAAGAGAGAAGGTTAGCATATCAAATAATTGCTGTAGTCCTTGGACTAGACACTTTTAGGAATTGAAATGCTGATTGGGGTGGACTTTATATTAAAGGAATATTGTAGTAGGAGTAAGGCCTAAAATGTGAGATCTGCAGTCGTGAGTGGTTAGGGATAAAAGAGTTTTCTGTGAAGAGAGGAGCAAATGGGAGGAGAAACAAAGTGGGAGAGGAGGGGATGGGGATGGTGATAGTGATAAAATCCACAACTACAACAGAGAGGGTCTTCCCTGAGGTCAGATTGTTAGTGTGACAGGAATTGTGTGCTGCTGCGAACCGAACCCAGAATGAGTCAAACACCACGGGTATTAAGGAAGGGGAAGGATGGTAAAATCTAGGTAAATACATCATGTTACTACTGATTAAGTTTTTTTTTTTTTTTTTTTTTTTTTTTTTTTTTGGCGTTGAACTTAACTATATAGCCCGGGTTTGCCTCTAACTTTTGCCAGTCCTCTTGACTGTGCCTCCTGAGTACTGAGACTGGAGGTGTGTGCCATCACACCCATCCCTAATTATTTTTGAGGAAAAAATGGAAATTAGAAAGTTGTCTGAGCTTTCTGGCCTAAACATTGGTGGCTATCAACATCTAAGTGTGCTGGAAAGAGGTTTCTCCAGGATATCAACAGACTGGGTGTGATTGACGACTTTATTGTACAGAACATTGAATTCTGGGCTTTTTCTCTGGAATATATTCTCCACATTTTTTATTAGTTTTGAAACTTTGAGACTAGATTTTACTATGTTGCCCAGGCTGCAGTAAATTTTTTATCTTGTTTCAACCTCCTGGAGTGCTGAGATAACAGCACCATGGCTGGCTAAGATGGGGGTTCCTTAATCACCACTATTAAGCAAGATTGCCATGCTTGGTTAAATGACACCAGTCAGGCAGGGTGCTGTTCCCTTTTCATCTGAGTCACTTGGGACACTGAGGCAGAATTATTGTAATAGCAAGGCCAAAATGGACAGAGGAGCAAGACCCAGATGAACATAAAGTAAAATCACTGTGGCTGTGTCTCCAATCTAAAGTAACCTGTATAACATGTATAAGGCACTGAATTCAATCCAGTACTGAAGCATGAAAGAAAAAATAAGTGCTCAGTGGAAAATTTAATTTTGAATTTTATACTGTTTGCACACTAGTGGTGTGAGCTATACAATACTTGCTCATGCTGCTGGGTAGTAGCAGTGAGTCCCTGCTCTGTCAGCTACTGGACACCAAATGAAAACATTCAGTAATTTACAGTGTAGTGCATTCAGTAAATTACATGAGATATTCAGTATTTTATTATGAAATAAGCTGTATGTTACTACATTCTCTCAAATACAAGTTAATATAAATGAGTTTATCAGTTTTAAATGAGCCAAGGCTTTGCAACATTGCTAGATTATCTATAGTCAGTGCATTTTCAATGCATTATATTTTGAACTGCCTGTGGGTTGGTAACTCAAGCAGAATATATAGATGTAGGAACCAGCCTACAAGTTTATCCCAAACCTGGGGGACAGAGTAGGCTTAAAGAATGAAGACACTAAGATAATTTGAGAGGGAGGCCAGGTGACTCTGCCTATAGTGGACAAAGAGCACAGGGAGTCTGGAAAGCGCCGTTTTTATTACAAAAACAAGGCAATGTGGTAAACACTCAATTTAAGGAGCTAAGAACTGTAGATGATTAACAAGGAGCAACCCCATACCTGGATATGTAATTTTCTTTGTTTAGCCTTCCACTGAGTTTGTTCTCTCCCAGGGATATTGTGGGGACAAGTCATTCCTGTGAGCAAAGAAGGGAGGGGCCAGCCTTCCATCCCCTTTCCTGTCCTTGGGAGAGGTCAGCGAGGCCTCAGTATCTGTGCTGATCACTTAGCGCAGTCTCCCACATGTAGACACATTCCTTCAACTCTGTGAGGTGCTTTCTGTAGAGTACAAAACTTGTCAGATAGCACCCTGTGCTGAATTCATCAGGTTCTCCCAAGGAACTAAACTATGTTATGTTACAGGTAGTGTTTTGGTTTAAAAAAAAAAAAAAAAAAGCAGTGCTGTGGCTTTTATTTTCTGGTTTTGGTTTGGTTTTATTGCATTGTTTATTTACTTGTTTTAATATTATAGAGAGGCACACCATTGATCATACTGTCTGGTTGGTTCCATGAGGACAAGGTGCTAGGATAGAAATTGTCAGTGATCAAATGCAGGGCTGAGCAGTTCGACCACAAGATACCAAGTGTGTGCAATACTGGAGAAAACACTTCTATTCTATGCTGATTGTAGGAGTCATTCTTACTGCCTCAGCCTTGGAGAAATTATATGTCTTTCTATTTTACCCTTTTCTGTTTTCCCACTGCCTCTTATCTTAATGGGCTAAATTCATGTCTGCTTAGAACTATCCCTTCCCAGAATTAGGGCTCTTTTTTCTTTGCAGTGATTTAATCTATGTAGGGAAAAGGGTGCCCACAAGCATTTGTTTTGTGTTCCATATGTGGCTAGAGTCTGCAGTCCCTGAAACTCCCTAGTTCTGAATTCCTCACACTCTGTGGACAACTCTCATGTTGGCATCTGGAGAAGCCTCTGGGAATGGCCTCTGCAGAAGGGCACACAGCTGAGATAAAGCACAGGGCTTCAGTTCACTCACCCCTTAGTCTGACCTCTACACCCCAAGTGTGTACCAGCATAGCACAGCAAGCTGTGGAGATCTTTGTGGGTTTTTGCTTCAGTAGAATCTGAAAAGCAATGGAGGAGGTGGAGAGAAGAAAATAAAAAGCACCTGGTATTGTGCTGCATGCCTGTAATTCCAGCACTTAGGAGTTTGAATCAAAAAGATCACTTATGAGTTCAAAGTCAGCCTGTGCTACATAGTGAGACCCTGTCTCAAAAAAGAGAGAAAGTGTTCAAGTACAGACTGAAATTTTTGTGTCACTTCAGCTTGAGTTTGTAATGCAGTTAGAAAAATGTCACCACGTGCAATCTTTTTTCCCAGTGAGGGTGCCATGTCATCCACCAAGAGCTTATGTGTCCACTACACCTGCTAAGTCAGAGGTGTACAGCTGCTGGTGATTCCACACTTGAGAAAACGTGGATGTAGCATAACACTTCATTTGTCTTTTCTAGTCATTAGAAGACAGGTTTTTCAAGTTCTGTCAGTGATATAAATGCGCTGGAAGTGTTCTCTTTCTTGCTGCCCTAGAAACAGATTAGAGAAAATGCCACTGATGCTCAGAAGCATGCTTGCTAGCATGCAGAATATGTGTCAATTTAAAATCTAATAAAAACCATCCTCACTACCACCACCAGGGGGCAATAATTCCTATTTGTCTTCCCAACAAACTCCAGATGTTTGCAAATTTGATGAATTTTACTGATTTGAATTGATAATCATTTCCATTTTCCTGTCTTTTATGCCTTCTTTTTTCCCCTTTCCTTCTATAATTGATTTGTTTATATTATGTGTTCATGTTTATGTTGATGATAGTATTGTAGATAGGTAGGTTTATTAGATATCTTATAGGCAATTAGATAGGGCCTCCCTCAAGGCGCCAGCCCTCAAGGCTTCAGTCCTCAAGGTGCCAGCCTTCAGGAGCAAACACAGCAAGGAGCCAACACAGAGAGCAAATAAGGCACATTCACTGGTTAGCATTATAAAAAGAAGAGGCACTACTTCCCCTGGAGATAAATAGTGGTGACTGATATTCTGAATGGGAAATTCCTTGATTGTGACTTGTTTTTCCATTTGATCCCCATTTAATCAATATTACCTGGGTGACTGTACTTATAATTTTATTGGTTGGTCATGGTTTTGTCCCACCTTGTGAATTTCTATTGGGTCTTACAGTTTCGTCCCACTCTGTACCCATCTCACCATATTGATTTGCTGTATAAAACATCTTTGAAAAGTGGGGTGGGCAGGCAATCCACTTTCTGGTCCCCTTTCTGTCTGTCTTAGACAGAAGCTATCTTTCAACACATTTTCGTACTCTTAACCTCTGTTGTTCCTAGAATTCGTTCAATTTTAGAGAACACAAACTTGCACTTAAGACTAGTAGGTTTAAGAGTTATCTCTTCCCCCTATATCAATAGTTTTTTTTTAGTAAGCTGTTTTCTATTGTGAAATAAGCAAGTTAACCAGAACCCCCACACACACAACATAGCCTGTGTCTTAATTTACCCCATTTCCTCCTCAGGCTGCTTGTTCAAAGTGGTACATTAACCAGCACATAGCTTACCTTGTAGTTAAGAACAAAAGACAGGACATGTTATATTATGGCCCTAACCATAAAGATAGAAATTTCCTGTGAGATCCCAAAAATTGGATTTTCATCTAACGTGCAATCTAATTCTGTACTGCTGTGCTTGCTCAAAAATGAGATCATGACATTCTATTGTGTGTTTTTTCCTTTAAAAACCAATGGGCCTGGGATTTAGCTCAGTGGTGCTGCCACCTGCCTTGCAAGTGCAAGGTCCCAAGTTTGATCCCTGGTACTGAAAAAAAAAAAAAATACCCGGCTTGATCTGTTCCAAAGGGAGTTAAGAGTGGGAGCTCACCTTTGGTTGCCAGCTATAAGAGTTTTAATTTGGACATTTTCGTGGCATGATTCTTTTTGCTAAGATAGCTATAACATTCTTAGAGGCCCCAAGGAGATGTCTCCACCACCGTGAGTTGGCCTCCCTCCACATCTCCCTGTGCAGGCAGCAGGGTGTAGGGGAGGCACCACCTGTGTAGTCCAGAGCCCCACACCCAGATGCTGGCCGGAGCAATGTGGAAGGACCACAGATTGTCGGGGGTACTAAAGGAAGAGGGACTTACTTAGAAAAGAAGGACACAAAATAGCGAGGCACAGGGTCAGAGGCTTCAGGAGCTAAGACTGAGATCTTTATTTGTTCTTCTTTTTATATCCTGCACAGTGAGCTGCTACATGTCACTAGTCAGGCTACATTAATCATTAAAGAAGTTAAAACTCTACAGAGGTTATACATCCTCCACTTGAAGAAGTGTCTCTTGTTGTCTGTTTGTGGTTTCTGGTTTTGGGAGAAGGACACTGAAAAGGGCCCTTCTGGACTGTCCCAAGTATAGGTCAGGATGCCAACTGGGGAAGTCCCTGGGGTGATCAAAGACTGGATGAGAAGTCAGCACGTAACCCTTAGTGGCCAGTAGTAGCAATCACAGGCAGACGAGTGGCAGCTGAAACACTGGGGTGATCCAGTACTGGAGATGAGAGGTCAGCAGGTGATTCTCAGTGGCCAGTAGTGGTGATCATAGGCAGCCGAGTGGCAGCTGTTTCATGTCTGGTCATGTCTTATATCTATATCCGGGACCTGAATTCTTTCTGATGCTTGGTGAGAGGA
This sequence comes from Fukomys damarensis, assembly GCF_012274545.1. Taxonomy (NCBI): domain Eukaryota; kingdom Metazoa; phylum Chordata; class Mammalia; order Rodentia; family Bathyergidae; genus Fukomys; species Fukomys damarensis. The sequence continues at coordinate 83,085,405 of NW_022900928.1, forward strand.
AACTAGGAAGAGATAAGAGAGAGATAATTCAGAGACGGTTTTGGTAAAAGAAAATATTTTTTTTCTCTTTTGTCTTGGTCTTAAGTGTTTGGTGCCTCCTCTGTGTCTAACCTCTTCTTGTCACAAGGTTAGTTCCTGCTGTAGCTTTTGTGTCCTGGGGAATGATGAAATTCTCCTAATTCATCTCTCTTGTCATTTGCCTGTTTTCCCTTTTTGAAAAAACACCCCCCTTCATCTCACACTGTGAATATTTGAGATAACCTCTCCTAAAGCTTCACATTTGTTTTCTTATTAACTCTAGGCTCCAGATAGGTTGGGCCCTCCAATCCTGTAGGTTTCAGTCATTTGTCACTGATCTTTATCTGATTTCTGCCTTCCATTGATCTTGCAGGCCCAGGCCTTGAGAGGCTTCCCTCCTTAGGGAAATTTTTGTGTTTTAGCCCTCCTAAGGCTGTTAACGGATAAGATTTTTTTGTGAATTCTTTTGTTTTAAAGAGTGGAGGCATCACCATCACCATGGTAACTTAAATGAGTATCAAGGTCCAGATTTTCAACCTAATCTGTTCCCCAGCTTGCCCCTACACCTCATTTATAAGGAGAGGTTGACTTGTAGCCCTTGCCACTTATAAGGGATGTCTTTTTTCCTGTGTCAGTCTTGTGTCTGGGGCAGTTGGTGCCACTTTCACTCCCCTTGGAAACTCCCTTTTATGCCATTCTTGGGCTCCTTAACCCTTAATGACCTACTTTTGGCCTATAGGTCAGCTTTTTGGACATCCAGTACACAAGTCAGATTCATCTGCCATCTTCCGTTCCTAGGACCAGGACTCCTTTTGAATTCAAGATTTGTTTTGATCCTTTTCTTGACTGCTTGTCTGATTGTGTGTGTGTGTGTGTGTGTGTGTGTGTGTGTGTGTGTGTGTGTGTGTGTGTGTGTGTGTTTTCCTTTTATGGGAACTTACCAGGTTAAATCCCAAAATCCCCTCCAGTGTGTGTTGTCTCACTTCTCTGAGGATTTTTTCTGGCCAATATGGTGTGACTATGAAAAAGAGCCCGTTGTGCTCCCTATGTAAAGTAGAGTGGCCCACCTTTAACGTAGGCTGGGCCAGTTGTAGTGTCTTTTGATCATTGTATAGTCCACAGCATATGAGATGTGGTGACCGAGAAACCAGGCCACCCTGATCAGTAACCTTACATTGATTCCTGGTTGTCACTAACCCTTCATCCTCCACCTTGGCTGCAAGCCTGCACTATAAATTGGCCTACAGCATGGGTCCTAGTAACCTGGCTCCACTCCTGCAGCACCTGAAACTCGACAACTCTCCCAGGTCCTGCTGCTGTCGGATGATGGGAATGATAAATTGCCTCCCCATATCAGCCCCTAGACCTGTGGCCTCCTCTAAAGTCTCTTCCTCAGGACCCTCAGCCCCTGGGGAGGTTTCATCACACCCCCCCGACACACACACACCAATTCACCTCTGAGGTCTCAGGATCAGGCTGCTTGGGAAAGCTCATGGTCCCAGAAGAACAACCTGCTACCCTCCTTCCCTTAAGGCAGGCACCTTCCTTGGGAAACTAATTGTCCTTTTCTAGTATATGTTCCCTTCTCTTTCTCTGATTTACACAATTGGAAATCCTAAAATCCTCCTTTTCCTGAAAAACCTTAGGCATGTTAGATTTTATAGACTGTCTTCTAGACCCATCAACCTAACTAAGATGATTGTCAGCAATTACAATGCTATGTATTGAGGGGGAAAGGGAACAGGTCAGGGCAGCTGCTCAATAGTCTCTGGTCCCAGCTAGGGAATCAGATGAGACCCAAGAGGCAAAGATTAATCAGATTTTTCCTTCCACTCAACCTGAATGGAAGGCAAATACGGAAGAGGGAAGGGAAGCTTTGAGAGAGTACCACCAGACTCTAATAGATGGGCTCTGAGAAATGGCTCAGAAGCCTATTGGTTTGTCTAAAGCCACTGAGGTAATTCAAGGGCCAAATAAGACTCCAGAAACATTCCTCAAGCGACTCCAGGAGACTTTCCAGGAATATATACCTTTCGATCCATTGGCCTCTAAAAATATCCAGGCAATAAATTTGGCTTTTATCAGACAGTCCACTCCTGATATTAGGAGAAATTTACAAAAATTAAAAGGGATTTCAAGAATAAATAGTTCCCAGATGCTAAAAATAGCTCAAAAGGCTTACAAAAATTGAGCCTCAAAAAAAGCAAAAACAACCCAAGTTAGCTACCAGAAGGCAGGCTGAAATTTCCTCTAAAAGGCGGGCAAAGATTTTAGCTGCAGTCATAAGGGTAAACCAGCAGGGTGAGACAACCAGGAAAAAAAGGACTGAAAAGAGACGGCCCCAATTAAAAAGGGATTAATGTGCTAAATTCAAACAATTTAGACGTTGGAAGGGTAAGTGTAGTGAGAAAAAAGAAAAAGAGAAGAATGTTAGTTTTCCCTGCCAAGGGAGAAGGAAAAGACTAACAGGACCAGGGCTCCTTTGCCCTTGGCCCCTGGGAGCCCATGGTCACTGCAGTGGTAAGGGGCCACTCAGCTTGGTTCCTAATAGATACAAGATGTAAAATATCTATTCTAAAAGATTCATCTGGGCTTCTCTCAGGCCAGGCTGTCACTAAGGGGCCACAGGGGGGGAAAAAAACAAAACTGTAGACTTGGGGAATAAATAGGATTATATATCCCTTCCTGATAGTCCCAGAGTGCCCCTTTCCCTTTCTAGGGTGCGATCTGCTCCAGAAGTTAAGGGCCACAATTTCCTTTGCCCATCCTGGACTCAATTGGCCCTAGCCTCCAAATCAAAGTTGGTATTGACCACTGCCTTGGCTAAAGAATATCTGATGTTTCCTGACACAAAGGAGGTACCCTCTCCTAGTTCTCTTTTACAATAGCTACAGTCTAAATATCCAGGTATCTGGGCTGAAACCAAACCACCCCGGACTGGTGAATCACCATCCCCCCCACATAGTGATAACTTCTGAAAACAGCCACCTCAATCAGAGTGTGACAATACCCCATGAGCCAAAAGGACAGGCTCAAATTTGCTCTTCACGTGCAGAGACTCTTAGAGACAGAGATATATTGACACTCTATTCTTGCCAGTCCAAAAATCCAAAACCCAAGATTACTGGCCAGTGAAAGACTTAGGAGAGCCAAGACCCCTGAGACTGCATGCCTGGGACAAGAGAGCTGCTTGGGACCCTATAGTTGGGATACCAAGTTTCAGCAAAAAAGGTCCAGTTATCCAAAAAAAGTACACCAAGGTGAGCATAGCCTCTCTCTTGGCCCAAAAACAAGCGATCCTGCAAATACCTATTCCAACTACCAAGAGATAGGTATGTGAGTTCCTTGGGGCTGCAGGATATTGTCACCTGTGGTTAGTGGGATTCGCACAGATTGCCCGGCCCTTGTACTTGGCCACTGCTGGAGGGACTAAACCATTAAAATGGGCTAAACAACAGATGTGTTCCAAACTTTAAAAAAGGCCCAGTGTCAGCTCCAGCTGTGGCATTACAGGACATAACTAGGTATTCAGACTCTTTGTACATGAGGCATAGCAAGGGGGTGCTCACCCAAGACTTAGGCCCCTTAGAAAAGTCCAGTGGCCTCTGGCCCTCCTGCTTAAGGGCAGTGACTGCTACAGCTGTCTTGGTACAAAGAGCTGATAAGTTGACTTTGGGTCAGGAGCTACAAATAATTGCCTCACGTGTTGTAGAGGCCTTGCTTTGAGGGGCCATGGGCCATTAAATGTTAAACACCCCTATTACCCAGTGCCAAAGCCTCCTCAGTCAGCCTAGACTCATCTGCCCCACTCACCCCATCAATCTGGCCACCGTTAACAGTTGACAGCCCAAAAAAAGTGATCCACGATAGCCAAGACTTTCTTGATCTCACTCAAGCCTGCCAGCCTGATCTTTAAGAAACTCCCTAGATAGAACTAAAATGTCTCTGTTTTCAGATAAAAGCAGCTTTGTGGAACAAAGGACCCAGAAGGCTAGAGCAACAGTCACCACCCAAGGAGACGTCATCTGGGCCCAAACCCTCCATATAGGCACCTTTACTCAAAAGACAGAACTAATTCCCCCTACACAAGCCTTGCAGAAGAGAGGAAAGAGAATCAACATCTACATGGACAACAGGTGTACATTTGTCTCCACGTTCATGCCATGCTATACAAAGAATGGGGACTTATGATGTCAGCTAAAAAAGAGATCAAATATTTTTTTAAAATCCAGGTTTTATTAGAGGCTGTTTGGTTCTCCCTTAAAGTGACAGTGATGTACTACAGAGGACACCAAAAAGGTGACTCATCCAAAGCACAAGGAAATTGACTGACATATTGAGCAGCCCACAAAGCTGCCCAAGACCCTATAGAGACTATCAAAGCCCTGACTATATTGTCATATTCACCTCTTGTTTTGCAAAAAAAAAAAAAACCCACTTACACTTCAAAAAAAAATCTAGATTAAAAAAATGGGGTAACCCTCAATTCTTAAAGATGGTGAAAAAGAGAGGATGAGAAGATCATTGTGCCAACTCACTTGAAAAGAGAGCTAGCCCAGGAGATCCACTCTACTACCCACCTAAAGAAAACAACACTGATCTCTTGTCTTTGCAGTTTTTCATTCCTGGTCTCTGTGATGCAGTTCGCTCAGTGACAATGTGGTGTCCAGAGTGTGCTCAAGTAAATGCCAAACAAGATAGAAAGAAGTGGCTTTCTGGTTACATGGGTTAGGCCCAAGAGAACACTGAAAAGTAGACTTCACCTAATCAAAGCTGCCTACAACAGGGTCCATGTACTTAATAGTGAGGATAGACACATTCTCAGGGTGGGTAAAAATACGAAAAGCAAAAAGAAAACCTATATACATGTAATAGCTAAAAAACCGTTACAAGAGATTGTCTCCAGGTACGGGCTCCCAATTAACATAGGATCAGAAATAGATCTACTCTTGTGTAAGCAGTAACACAAGTAGTAGGTACAGCCTTAGGGACAAAGTAGAAACTCCACTGTACATATTGGCCTCAGTTCAAGACAGTTAAAGCAGATAAATCAGACTCTTAAAACAACTATCCAAACTGATTTTGGAGATTGGTAAAAACTGCCTCAGCCCCCTTCCTTTGTCCCTTCTTCATGCACATTGTACTCCTTACAAGGCTGGGTATGCTCCATTTTCTTATATCTTTGATCTCTTTTTTTCAGAGTACTGTAGTTTTCATTATAGAGGTCTTTGGCTTCTTTCATTAGATTGATTCCTAGATACTTCATTTTTTTGAATGCTACTGTGAAAGGAATTGTTTCCCTAATTTCTCTCTCTGTGAGTCTGTTATTTGTGTACTAGAAGGCTATTGATTTTTGAGTATTGGCCTTATATCCAGCTACTGTGCTGAAAGTGTCAATTAAGTCTAGAAGTCTTTTGATGAATTTTTTGGGTCTTCAATGTAGAATATCATATCATAGCAAATAATGACAGTTTAACTTCTTCCTTTCCTATATTTATTGCTTTAATTTCTTTCTCTTTTCTAATTCTGTGGCTGTTTCCAGAACTGTATTGAACAGGAGTGGTGATAGTGGGAATCCGTATCTTGTCCCTGATTTTAACATGAAGGTTTTCAGTTTTTGGCCATTTAATATGACGTTGGCTGTTGGTTTTTCATAGATAACCTTTATTAAGTTGAGAGATAAGCTCCTGGGTAGGAAGAATCAACATAGTGAAAATTGCCATACTTCCAAAACTTCTATATTGATTCAATAAAATGCTGATTGAAATTCCAGAAGTATATTTCACAGAATTAGAAAAAATAATCCAAAAATTCATTTGGAAACAGAAGAGACCTAGAATAGCCATCCTAGGCAATAGACACATGGCAGCAGGTATAACAATTCCCTATTTGAAACTGTACTACAAAGCCACTGTGATAAAAACAGCATGGTACTGGCAAAGAAAAAGACTCAAGGATCAGTGGAATAGATTGGAAGATACAGAAACAACTCCAGATGTACTCGGCTACCTCGTCTTTGACAAAGGAGCCAACCATCCTCAGTGGAGGAAAGATAGCCTCTTTAGCAAATGGTGTTGGAAAAACTGGATTTCAACCTGCCAAAGATTAAAACTGGACCCTTATCTTTCACCATGCACTAAACTAAAATCCAAGTGGATTAAAGATCTAATTATTAAAAAAGAGACACTAAATTTTCTGGAAGATAAGTTAGGCAGAACTCTTGAAGACATTGCATAGGAAAAGACTTTATGAACAAATCCTCTGTAGCATGGGAACTAGCAGAAAGAATCAACAACTGGGATTTCATCTTATTAAAAAGCTTCTGCACTGCAAAAAAACCAGCAACAGAACTAAGAGATAACCTACAATGTGGCAAAAAATTTTTACCAGCTGTTCCTCAGACAAAAGACTTATCTAAAGTATATAAAGAACTCAAAACAGTCACCCCCCCAAATATAAGGACCCAATTCAAAAATGGGCATCTGAAATGAACAGACATTTCTCAGACAAAGAAGTAAAAGCAGCAAGTAAATATATGAAAAAGTGTTCCACATCACTGGTCATCGAGAGGTGCAGATGAAAACAACACAGAGATTCCATCTCACCCCACAAAGTATGGCTGCTATCAAGTAAACAACCAATAACAAATGTTGGCAGGGTTGTGGGGAGAAAGGAACCCTTCCCCATTGTTGATGGGAGAGCAGACTGGTGCAACCACTATGGAAATCAATATGGAGATACCTCAAAGAGCTAGGTTTAGAGGTTTCGTTTGACCCAGCCATCTCTCTGCTGGGTATCTTTCCAAAAGAATTAGAATCATACCACAGTGGTATTTGTGCACCCATGTTTATAGTGACACAGTTTTTAATAGCTAAAACTTGGAAACTGCCCAACTGTCCATCAGTTGGAGACTGGATAGAGAAGATGTGGTTTTTCTATAAAATGGAATACTACTCAGCCATAAAGAATGAGAAATTAGATTCATTCATAGGAAAATGGATACATATTGAAGATATTCTCCTAAGTGAAATAAGTAAGTCACACATGTGTAAATACCAAATAGTTTATCTGATGTGATAAACTATATATGTAAATAAGATCCAAATGTTATAACTGACAATGTGAAATAGGAAGAAAAGGGCTAAGAGTATAGGGGAAGTGGGAAGGGTAGGGGGAAGAAAATAAGGGAAAAGAAAAAATATGAAAAAATGGAAATAAAGTATTTGTAAATAGGGAAGGAAGGGAGGGGGTGAAGGGAGGGCAGGAGTATGGAGAGAAAGTGAGAACCAAGACCTGTCATGTAAAGGTACAAGATCCCAATGATGAATATAACTGTACTATATACCCAAAATGTACCAATAAACTCAATAAGAAAAAAATAAATAAAGGCTGGGTATGCTCCTTTTGAGATTATGTTTGGCAGGTCTCCTCCCTTCTCCAAATCAAAGACCCCATTTTGACAAAATTAATGAATTCCCTATTAAAGTATTACAGTCGCTTCAACAGGTCCAAAAAAAGCCCATTGCAACGTGTGCCAGGTCTTACTACTCCCCATCTTGAGACCTGCCCTCTTATACCATCCTGAAGACTTGGTGCTAATAAACAGCTTTACCAAAAAAATAGACCAAAGCCATAGTAGAAGGGACCACATCTCATTGTTGTTACAACACTCTCTGCCGTCAAGATGACCAATATCCCTACTGGATTCATCACATTGAGTGAAGTCCTCCCCAGAACTATAGACTCTTGAGCCAAGACCTGGGCCATTGACGATAAGACTTAAGAGACTAAAATAATTCTCTTTTTCTGTGCTTGATTTGCCCTTGTTACTTCTGAGACACATTATTAAATTCTGGGCCATGAGTTTATGTTCCTTCTGAATTCTACTGAGGTTGGTTTTTAAAAAATATTTAATTGGTCCCCATGGCTTGATCTCCTCTGTTACAGGCCCTCTTATTCTTGTCCTGATTGGGCTCACAGTAGCACCATATATAATCAACTGCTTAGTTAAGTTTGCACAGGATCATATCTCCTCTATAAAGTTAATAGGTTTAAGGTCTTTTTATAACCTCCTTAAAACCAACGAAGAGTCAACACTTTGACTCAGTTTCCAATAAAAGTGGGGAATGAAGTAAGCGAGTTAACCAGAATCCCCCCCACAATAGCCTGTGCCTGAACTTTACCCCATTCCCTCCCCAGACTACTTGTTCAATGTGATATGTTAACCAGCACATAGCTTACCTTGTGGTTAAGCACAAAAGACAATACATGTTATACTATGGCCCTAATCATAAAGATAGGAATTTCCTGCCAGATCCCCAAAATTGGATTTTAATCTAATGTGCAGTCTGCTTATGTACCCCTGTGCTGGCTCAAAGATGAAATGATGACATTCTATTGTTTGTTTGTTTTGTTTTGTTTTGTTTTTCCTTTAAAAATTAGACTTCCCTTGGATTGGTACCAAAGGGAGTTAAGAGCAAGAGCTCACCTTTGGTCGCCAGTCTTAAAAGACTTTTAATTTGGACATTTTTCTTGGTGTGATTATTTTTGCTAAAATGGCTCTAACATCTTTTAGTTATTTATCATTTGTAGAGAATGAATATACCTTCCATAATTTTTAATTTGCAGGATAATTTTATCAAGGATATTTTTGGGGGGAGCAGAAATCCTGTTACTCTTTTTGTATCTTTTTCCAGTCACTTTAACCTTTCTGCCTTTACAAATTTATCTCTGAAGATTTTTTTCACTCTTACCAGATAAGCAAGTGATTTTCTTATTCTTTCTTCCATGTGTTAAACTTTCTTATTTTGTAATTTTGTCTTGTATCTGCCTTGAGTACAGCTTTCAAAGTTTGTGATGAAAAATCAGGTTTACTTGGTCTATAAAATGTATAATTTACCACTATATATATGTGGTCAATTACCTGTTCCCCTTGATTTGTACTGCCAACCATGTCAAATCTCACTTTATAATGAAGCAAAAGTATTTCTTGATATTTCTTATAAATTTAGTGTGTTTGAATATTGTCTTGTGTTCAGACATAAATGACTAACTCTACAGTGTGTCCCAGAAAATGGAAAGGGAAACTTCTCTTTACTTTTTTATTTGAGATTTGAAAAATAGAGTCCTTTTTTTTTCAGAAGAAATTATAAAAGATGTTTGTCACATTTATAGTTGCTTCAGTGATATTATATAATTGTATTAAGAATATAATTTTGAAGAGTCTGTAGAACATCACATCATCAAATCTAAGTCTGTACATTATTTTTCTACATATTCAGATCATCTTGTCCAGTTTATTTTTCTTGTGATTTTTTGAGACAGGGATTTTCTCTGTAGGCATTACATATCCCAGGCTGGGTAAGAACTTGGGTTTTCTTCTGCCTCACCCACCCATTTGGTGGGATTGCATGCATGTGGATCATGCCTGGCTGTTGAATTTTATCTGTATATCTAATATTTTTCTTTATATTATGTTGTCGATCTTTTAATGTGTTGATAAGGTTTTATAAAGGTGGATATATAAATGCTTGAGTGTGTATGACTATTTCTCATTTTTTTTGTTGTTTGTTTGTTTTTTGAGACAGGGTCTCACTATGTAGTTGAGACTTACCTAGAACTCACTGTGTAGCCCAAGCTGGTCTTGAAGTCACAGCGATCCTCCTGCCTCAGCCTCCTCTAAGTGCTGGGATTACATGCGTGCGACACCATGCCCAGCTTTATTTCTCGTTGTTGATAAAGTCTTTACAGTGATATGTGATAAAAACTTTATTGCATGAAACAAAATATTGGCACAGATTAAGAGAACTAGAAAAATGGTCCATCTGTTAACTTCTTTTAGGGCTGACAGTTTATTCAAAAGTTGAAAAAAGTTCAATCTTCTAATAAAATGTTTTTAAGATATAGTTTCATCACTAGAATGTTCATGACATTCCCATGTCATAGATACATTCTTGCACTTTTGATTCTCATTATAACAAATCATTTTTATATTTTAACTTCTAGTATGTCAAAACTTATCTGTAAACAAGCCTAAACAAGACTATTTGTTTCTCTGTAGTTACTATGTATATACTGACCTTGATTTAAAAAAAAAAAAGGAGAGCTATTCCTTTATACTGTGTTTTCTGATTGAGAATCTCTTGGCTTTATTTTATTCATATAGTTTTAGTGATTATTACATCTAAGAAAGACTGTTTTCCAGTTGATCTATGACAAAATAAATCTTGTCATGGTTCTAACCATGACACCTTCATACTTTCATCTTCTGTTGATAATGATTTTGCCTTTTCCATGTCAATCCTTATCTCATTTATTTCTCTTTCTCGTGTTGTAACATAACACATGAATTTTGGTCTCCTGTGACAAAACAGTGGAGATAGTGAATAACCTTGACTTATTCTAATCCTAAAAGAATTCATGTAGAATTTCTCCATTTAGAGTCCCATATGTTAGTTTTATCCTTTATCTAGTTTTTAATCCCTTTTGGCTTTTTATTAGAGACTTTTCATAAATAATAGAAATATTAATAGAAATTAAGATTTAGAAAATATGTTTATGACAAGATTCACATCATATAATCACATGAGGTATTTCTTCATTGATTTAGGATTTTTGTTGTTGTTTGGTTGGATTTTTGTTTGTTTGTTTTTGTTTTTTTGAGACAAGGTCTCACTATGTAGTTCAGGCTAGCCTTGAACTCACTATGTCATTTTGTAGCTAGGCTGGCCTTGAACTCATGGCAATCTTCCTGCCTTAGCTTCCTGAATGCTGGGATTACAGCAATGAGACATCATGCCTGGCTTGTTGATTTAGGTTTCTGATACTGAACCATCCTAATTTTAGATAACATATACAAACAACACTTAATTATAATGTAGTTGCTTTGTATGTGATAGAACTTTTTAAATAGCCTGAAATAAAGAAGATGAAAGGAATGTTACCAGACTTGCTTTCCTAACCCTGACCCCCAACTCTTGTGGACTGGAGTAGCTAACAGTAAACATTCTGAAAGAAAACTGTTGGGTTAACATTGAGCTGTCATGTGATCATGATTTGTGATGGAAACTGTTGGAACTAGATTATCTTATCACCTAAGATGATGTCATGATTGTAAGACTCCTATAAAAGACAGATTGTAACCCTGCTCAGGACCGGTCATTTGGTACAGCCTTTGGTACAGGCCAAACCTTTGCTAGCAAAGTAACTTTTTTTGTTTTACCCACTTCTGTGTCTCTGTGTGTCAATTACCAATTCCTTCCCCAACACATGTGTATGTGTGTAGGAGTATGTGTCCTTCAGTTTACATCCAGGGCATCACACATGCTAGGGATCTGTGCTACTGACTGGCTTCCTGCCAAGATGAGAAACTATTTCTAATAAACCCTTGTAATTTAGTATTTAATGTTTTATACTGGCTTTGAAAATTTACGTACATAGGTGTTACAGCCTTTTCTTATAAACATGTTGCCTGGTTTCAGGTAAAGATCATATTAACTTGATGAAATTTCTGCAGAAATTTCCTATTTATTTATAGACAGGGTCTCGCTATGTGGTTCAGGCTGGCCTTGAACTCACTGTGTAGGCCCAGTTGGCCTTGAACTTGTGACAATCCTCCTGCCTCAGCCTCCCAAGTGATGGGATTACAGGTGTGCACCATCATGCTTGGCTTTCCTATCCTTTTGGAGTATATCAGGAATCAAATTCAGGGCCTCATGTGTGACAGGCAGATGCTGTGCCCCTGAGCTACATTCCCAGCCTCAGCTATATTCCTGGACTCCCTCATCCTTTTGTTTTAGACACAAGAGACCTTGTCTAGCTGTTTTTTAATATAAAAGTTGCATTAGTATATATATTTTATACACCTAATAAATATGGTCATCATGGGAATTGGAGTATATAATTACCTCATCTTGATCTATATTTAAAGTTTCAGTTTTTGGCCATTTAATATGATGTTGGCTGTTGGTTTTTCATAGATGGCCTTTATTAAGTTGAGATATAGACCATCTACTCAATTTTTTGCAGGATTTTTATCATGAATGGGTGTTGAATTTTGTCAAATGCTTTTTCTGCGTCTATCAAGAGGTTCATATGGTTTTTGTCCTTGACTCTGTTAATATAGTGTATTACATTTATTGACTTACGTATGTCGAACCATCCTTGCATCCCTGGTTTAAATCCAACTTGGTCAGGGTGTATGATCTTCTTGATGATCCTCTGTATCCTGTTTGCTAGTATCTTATTAAGGGTTTTTGCATCTATATTCATTAAGGAGATTGGCCTGTAGTTCTCTTTTTTTTAGTTGGGTCTTTCCCTGGTTTGGGAATCAAAGTGATACTTGCTTCCAGGAATGAAATTGAAAATATTGCATCCTTTTCAATTTCATTGAAAAGTTTAGAGTAGTGGCAGTAGTTCTTCTCTAAATGTCTTGTAAAATTCAGCAGTGAATCCATCAGGGCCTGGGATTTTCTTTGTTGGTAAACTTTTAATTAAATTTTCAATTTCACTGATTGTAATTGGGCTATTTAAAATGTTTTTATCTTCTTCATTCAACATTGGTAATTCATAAGTATCTAGAAATCTGTCCATTTCTTCTGTGTTTTCCATTTTATTAGAGCACAGTTCTCAAAGTGGGTATTGACTATCCTCTGGATTTCTGTTGGATCTGTTGTGACTTCACCTTTTTCATTCCTGATTGCATGGATCTGAGCCTTTGCTTTCCTTTTTTTGATAAGGTTAGCTAAGGGTTTGTCAATTTTATTTATTCTTTCAAAAAACCAACTCTTCATTTATTTTTTGTATTAGTTAACATTGCACTGATTTCTGCTGTAACCTTTATAATTTCCTCTCATACAAGCTTTGGGTTTTTCTTGCTCTTGTTTTACTATGAGTCTAAGATTCATTATTAGGTTGAATGTAAGTGTACTGTATACCTAAAATGTACCAATAAGCCCAATAAAAATAAATAAATATTTTGTTGTTAAAAAAAATTTAAAAAGTTTCATAGAAGCATCTGTAGTTCCACTGGGAGATGAATTTACAAAGGAAAGTTTTATATTTGTTATTTCAGTTGCTTGCCAACTTGTTGGATTCTCCACAGTCCCTCTTATTTATATTTGTATTGTGGTATATTTATATTTTTGCTATATTCATATTTATGGTTTATATTATTTCATGTTTAAAATTTTATATATCACTAATTTATGTCTGCTGTCTAAAAGTTCACTAACTGATACTTTAATTATATCTTTTCTCCTAAAATATCCTCAATTAGCCAGATGCAGTGGTATAATTATGTCATCTCAGCATTCCAGATGTTGATCAATAGGACCAAAATTCGATGGCCAGCATGGGCCACATAGTTACTCTTTTTCAGAAATTAAAATATTAATGGCTTTTGTAAGTATGTCTCACTTTCATAGTGAGTTTTGGTGATATACCTGCTTTGTGGTTATACCCTATTGTGTTTATCTTTTTCTGTGCATGATTTCTGTTTTGTTAATTAATGGTTATATTTTTCTAATGAACTGTTTTGGCAAATATATATTTTGTTTGTATTTTTGTTTGTTTGGGACAGGGTCTCAGTATGTTGTTTAGGCTGGCCTTGAAGTCAGTATGTATTCTAGGCTTGCTCTGAGCTCTTGGAGATCCTCCTGCTTCACCCTCCCAAGTGTTGAGATTACAGACCATGCATGACCCTAAATTAAATATATTTCTTAAAAACCTCTGTATTTAACCAACTTTTTTCATTTCAAATTTTGACAATATTCTTATATTATCAGTTAATTCTAAATATTTCCAAATTCATTTTGTGACATTTGAAATGAGATTATTTAAGAAGGAATTTTGCATCAAAAACACATAGGCAAACTGAAGATAGTGCACTTATAAAGAAGCACGTGCTTAGGGACACTGAGGTCTTGGATTCCCTTCCTCTGCCTTGCAGTGAGAATGGAAATAACATTTCTATAATTTCTACTTTTTCTTTATTGCAACTGAGGCAATATTTATACTTAGTAAGTGGAAGATGTCATATGTTATAACAAGTTTTGTAAAACTTGTTTGGAAACATTTATTCTGGGTTTTTAAAAATTATCTATGAATATCTAATAACTAGTGCATGAATATTATTGAATGACTTTGAATGAACTATGCTTTTCTGTAGTTTCTTAAAATTTGGAATTACAATAATATCCCTATGTATTACTGATTTTATTTCTAAATCTTTCTCAAGGAAGTTGTGCTATTTATTACTTGAATTCCAGGGACTTATTTCAAATATATTTCTGATTTTATGCTTATTGCCTGACAATACAAATTCCTGCTAAATTGCCCATTTTGACCTTAAAATTATGATCCCTTTACTTTAGATTCCTATTACGCTGGGTGTGTATGTGTGTAGTATCATCTTTTGCTCCATTTAATTTTTAAAGAACAGAAAATAAGATGTCTGGAGTGAAAATCAAAAATACAAATGTAGGGGCCTGGGATTTAGTTCAGTGGTTCTGCCACCTGTCTTGCAAGTGCAAGGTCCCAAGTTTGATCCCCAGTACCAAGAAAAAAATATATAAATGTAAACCAAGACATTTTTAAATAATCAGTTGAGACAGACATTATCAGTAATATTTTATATATCAACCCAATCCAGATGTTTCCTAGAATATACATACTATGAGAAGTTTGATCATCCACGCTTGATTTAATTGCACTAGGGGCCAGGGATTTAGCTCAGTGGTTCTGCCACCTGCCTTGCAATTTCAAGGACCTGAGTTCAATCCCCAGTACCAAAAATAAATAAATAAATGCACCAAATGCATGCACTTTCCTGTAGTTACTAATCTCTGGGCTTAATGTATTGGTTTCCTCTTACTCTATCACCTTAGTAAACGCTAAGACAATATTAAATAGATGAGGAAAGAGAGTAATGCCCCCAAAGTTTCTTATTAACATAGAATCATTAAGAAAAAGTTACTGCCTTCTGCATATTTTGTTCATCTGGAGGAGTGGGAAGCTGTACATGATGTAGGTTTCAGGAAGACTCATGTCTCTAAAGGAAAAGAAAACTAACTTTTTTTTTTTTGATACTGGGGTTCAAACTTGGGTCCTTGCACTTAATGAGGCAGGTGATGGAACCACTGAGCTAAACCCCTGGCCCAAGAAAACTAACTTTTTAAGTTCTATTTTTCTATCTTGTTACAGTATCATTTCATCTGTGCTACAATGTAAGTTTTCACCATTGTATATTCTTTTTTTTGTTGTTGTTTACTTCTAAAAGTACAATTTATAAAGAGAAGATATTCAACTTTTTATCAGATTAAATTGTGTTTTGCTGTGCTGGCTACAATCTCCCCTTTATTATTTCAGCCCTCAATCTTCAGGGCCTTGGATTACCACATTACGTGGCTAGCTGTCTTACATTGGATCAGCATCTTGTTTTCATCAAAGATAGCTGCATCATAAGGAAAGGCAAGCCTGACACTCAAGCATAAAAAAATACATCACACTAAAAAAATCTTGAATTCAAATATAAAAAGAAACCAAAGTCAGGAGATATGTAACCATTAAACCTGTTAGAAGTGCTTTTAGGTTTTAGGTAATCATGCCTAAGAATGCCTGCAGCTTCAGTTATTTTCATAGTGTTGGTACACAAGCAACTCTGATGATCACAGCTCCCCCATCTCTAATGCATTCTCTTCTCCTCTGAAGACATAATCAGTTAACTATCTTCAGCCTTGTCCAGCAGTGCCAAAGATTTCCCTGGTGATTGTGAGTCAGGAGATATTGGAGGGTGTGTGTCTGACAAGTTGACTCAGGGTCATAAGATCCTTTTGCCAAATTTGAGCAATGTCAGGCAGCGTTTTAGAAAAAGTGGTCTTAGGTTTAGTTTATTTAGAGTCCATTGTCAAGTTTAATCTTGTCTTATTTTGTAGTCAGCATCTTAAAACTTCAAAAATTTGACAATTAGTTACAAAGTTTAAAAGCAGACAGATAAGTTAATAAGAGCAAAGCAGACCTGGTCTGTACAGCAGACTTGAACTAAGAAACATGGTACCCAAGCTAATTGGACAAAACCAATGTCTTTTAAACCAGCTTAGTTTCATCAGAAAGGTATCACATAAATACTTGAGTCACCTCTTTAGGATTTTATAAGTACCTATACAGAACTATGTGCAATTTCAAATACAGTGTATTAAATTAATGTCTATTTTACCAAGTAAGAACATTCTTGAGCAAGAGGGTCTCTTATCCAGCAAGGGGAATATGACTTTTCTCAATTATGACAATAAGTGATATACAAAGATATAATTTAGTAAAACAACTTAGTTACTTTTATAGCATATCAAGACAACAAGCATGACTGTTACATTAAAGACTTTTAAATAGGGCAAATCACATAATAGTTTGTGCAATCACAATTGTAAAACAAAACTTTCAGTACACTTCTAAGTATATATGAAATTCCTAAGATATTTTAAATCCAAATAAGATAGGAAAACACTAGAAATTGTTGACATAAATATGAAACCATTAGAAAACATTTGCTGTAATTTAGTTAAGAATGAATCAATAGCCTAAGCCTTCTTACTTCACAGATACTATTATGCCTTTTGTTTTTAATTTTCTGTAAATATTGTAAAAATTCTCTAAGTAGAAATGTTTTGATTAAAATACTGCTAATATATAATCAGTATATAATAAAAACAACATTATTACAAAATTATGTTACCCCACATTATCTTTTGTTTGTTTGTTTGTGTGTTGTTTTGTTTTGTTTTGTTTTTTGTACCAGAGATAAACTCAGGACCTTGGGTTTGCTAGGCAGGCAGCAGTACTACTGAGCTAAATCCCTGGACCACTTATCAGGTTTTTTTTAAAGTTGTTAAGTCATATTTCTGTCTCAAGCTGTGTCATATATATCCTGTACATTTAGAAAAGAATGTATAATATTCTTGAGATGGAAAAAGTCTAAAACCTTTCTCAATCTTATACAAGAAATTTCTGTTAAATGACAAGCTGCAGAGTTTTGAAAGCAGATATCTCATGTACAGATGGTTGAGGGGTTTGTTCTTTGAGGGCTTTTACTGAAAAATGTTTGCTTTTTTTACTTGCAAACATTTGCTGATTTCAGACTAATATGAAAAATATTTATGAAGGGAACAATCAGAGAAGGAAAGACTCATTTAGGATTTTGTAATCATTAATTATGATATGTACCCTTGATGAGTAGGAAATATCAGCAAGTTAGTAAAGCTCTCTGAGTGTGTCTGTGGAAAATTGACTTGTAGACCATAAACTAAGCATGAAAACAGATGCTGCTTGGGGTTGGTACCAACCAATAAGCTTATACTTGAGATGGAATAGAACAAAGAAAGTCTATTTTTTGCTCTGTGGAAGATCTCTGGTATCTCCCATTGCTTTTAGAAGTTTTATCTCCAGTTGCATGGGGCTTCCAGCACTACCAATGGAGATTCTTGAGTAGGAAAAGAGCCTGAGAGTAAGGGGCCAGGGATGTGAGGTAATCACCAAAGTCAGACCACACTGTCTTACTCACAAACCTTGAGACTTGTGCATTGCTAATATCGCAGGCATTCCTCAAACCAATAAATTTGTTGGTAAATCTACCCATCATATTACTCCAGGTAAGAACTTTAATGTGGGGAAATGACTATTTTGGAAGAGAGAAGGGGAGGAGGGAATAGCATATTATGGAGAAATGACTAAGTTAAGGTCATGGCTATTCCTTCCTCTCTCCAGAGAAGAGATTGAGAGTAAGAGTACATTGCCACTTAGCATTTTGACCCACCTGCTAAGATTAGTCTTCAGAATTCTGTATTTTTTTGTGACCTTGGAATACATAAGTTTCCTGTCTGAGGCATTTGAAATACTTTCTCTTCTTTCATATTGATTCTTACATAATGCTGTCATCATATTATACCAGCTTCATTTGTTAAATGCCCTTTTTGGCATAGTTTTAATTTCCATTACTGAAACTGTCTAGGTAAGGTACAAGAAAGTCAGGGCCATGAAGCTAAGTGCCTCATTTAATTTTCTGCCCACGATAACCTTAGGCCTTTTCCACTATTCCATTGTGTTCTGCCCTTGCCTGGACCCAGATTCTTCTTTGGGTTTAGTGATTCTTTCCATGTGACATTAGCTCTGGAAATGCAGTGGCACAGTGTGATCCTATATTCAGAGACAACAGAAAAGAAAGCACCCATGAGTATAGAAAGGAGACACAGGCTGCTCTGCAAATTGGGGAGTAAATCCTGTTTCATTGTAATGATCCAACAGGCTGGATCAAGTCAGTCTCCAGGAAGCCTGATCTGGAAACAGTTTTGTCTAGAGTCTCATTTGGGCTCTACTCGAAACAGCTATTGTATTATCTTCTCCCTTGTAGCTCAGTGGGCAGAAAATGGAGCAGCCTTGCATCAAAGAGTTTGTTGTATCAACCATCCAGTCAGGCATACTGGCTATAGAATAGATTCCTTTGTCAAGCACTCAAGTCAGAAGTTCCCAGTGTGTTGCTGAGACACTCCCAACCTGGCTTATACTGATTTACTCTGAATTCTACTGACTGTGGCTGCATGGGCAGGTCCAGGGAGACTCCTTATCCTCAAAATGGTGATTAAGCAAGGCCAAATGGCCCAACATAGGAGTGGGGCTTGCAGTGGAAACCCAACTTTTGGTTGGAAGTGGATAGAATGAGGATTGCCAGAATCCGGGCCTCCCTGCATCAGTTGAGGAGTTGTTCCTCCTATATGTTGACTGCTGCTGTTACACATCTGGTCTTTTCTAACCCTCTGTGTGGGATTGAGACATCTGCCAAGACCCAAACATCCTGTCCTGTCCCAATGAGGTGAGTTTATCATGATCAGACCCTGACATTGCCAGCTCAGTGCCTACAGCTCCGCTCTGCACCATGCTTTTCTGAGCAGAAGACTAATGTGGGGGAAACTCATGATGTATTTGTGAGCTTTCTGCGTGGATAAGACTGATGTGTTGTGTGACCTGTTTTGTCTCCCAGCATCAGACCAAACATTGTAGTTTATATCTAAAATGTCTACTAAACATTTCATGAGTTTGAAAGTTGATTGGTTTGTGTGCACCCGGTCCTCACCATTCATTCATTGGTGAATTCAGTATCTGGATGTGCTGTTCGGATGTGAGGACTTGTTGGAGATGAATCACTAAAGGTAAAAGTATATTCTTGTTTGCAACTCCTCCCATCTTTCCCTCCTAGCTGCCATGGCTTGAGTACCTTTTCTTTCTCCCACATTGCCCTCATGTTCCTACCTTGGATCCAGTAGACTATGAACTGAAAATGTGAGTCAGTGTAAACTTCTCCTCCTCTGAGTTGTGGGTGTTTAGTATGTTGTCTCAGTAACACTAAAGTGGCTAAGATGCCTAATTAAAGTCTGCTAATTTTTTTTCAAATTTAGATACAAGATCTCAAACACTGTATCCTCCACTCAGCGCAGGAGGACCGCTGTGAGTTCAAGACCGGCTTGGGCTACATAGTAGTGAGTTCCGGGTCATTCTCAACTACATAGTGATACCCCGTCTCAAAAAAAACAAAACAAAACAACAACAACAACAAATATATATTGTAAAGCAAATATATTGTAAAGCGGTATTGTAGCAGGGGGGAATTACCAGGTATAGGTCTGCAAGCATGTCAGTAATTAGGCATAAAATGGTGTTCTGTGCAGGGAGGAGCAGATACAATGTAGGAAAGCAGGGGATAATGGTTGGTGGTAAAATTAGCCCCTGAGCCGATGGTTTTCTTCTGAAAATGCTCTTAGTGTGAAATTGAAAGGTGGCCTTTATGCTGGCTCAGTCTGAAAGTGGCTCAGAATTTTAGGCTTGAAAGAAAGAAAGAAATGTATATAAATCTTTTGTTACTGCTAAGCTTACCTAATCATTTTTGAGGCATAATTGGAAATTTCATCTCTCTGTTAGCTTAAAAATTGGTTGGGCAACTTTATCTAGGTGTAATGGGGAACGTGTTACATGGGAATAGAAATGATTACAAGGTATTTTTGTGGTAGTGATATCGGGCACTAAGTAATCCAACTAAGCAAAATAATCCAAACAAAGTATTATAGCTCCCAAGCTGCTAGATATCTGAAACACTGAATTTGTGTTCTCTAAAATCAAAGAATGACTTCTAAGAACAGTGTAAGTTAAGAGTAGGAAGAATTTATTGAGAGAAAGCTTCTATGAGAGGGGACCAGGAAGTGGGTTACCCGCCCACTTTACTTCTCAAAAGAGTTTCACGGGGCAAAGCCATGAGGTGAAGTGGGTACAAAATGGGACAAAACAGTAAGATCCAGTAGAAAATCACAAAGTGGATGTGAGGTATGACAAAACCATGGTCAACCAGTAAGATTACAAGTATAGTCACCCAGGTAATAGTGATTAAATGCAGATCAAATGGAAAAGGTAGTCCTGTAGCAAGCACACATGGATTTCCCTGAAGGAATGAGCTGGTAGGGATGTTTTAATCCCCAATTAAGGTGATGATTAATATCTGTTTAGAATATCAATCACTGCTCTTCATCCCTAGGGGTAGTATGTAGGTGTAGTAGTTTCTCACTTTTTAATGTTAACCTTTAGTCAGTGCACCTGAATTGTTTTCTATGCTGAGGATCCAGCCCTGTTCAACTGCCTTATAATATTTTCTAACCAATTTATCAGTCTGCAGTAGTAGTATGATTTTGGCCCAGGACTTTCACTCCGAGGAATATTCAGGCCTTTTACATTTTAGTTACCATTATTTTGAATTTTGATACTGGATGTCTCTACCCTGATCTTGAAGCTCTTATCCTCTTCACCCTCCCAGTGTGTGGATCACCAAGCACAACTATGTACCATGATCACAGTGCTTGGTTAAATTAAACATCATCAGTTGATTTTATATAAAAACTGTAACTTTTTTCCATTGTGAATGTGTGGGTGCCATTCTGAAAGACATTCTTGGAATTTCTTTCCCCTAGATAATTATCTGTGAATTTGAGATTAGTTGTGTGTAATTTTTTTTTAAATAGAGGAGTCTAACACTGTCATAATTTTTCAAACAGTAGAAATGTCCATCCCTTTTTATCATAACTAATTTAAGGCAGTATATTCATTTCTGTTAATGGGGTGACTCAGTGAACCACCTCTTAATAACTTCAGAATGATACCTCAATGAAAAGCAGTATCATAAGCTTTGGACACTAATCTTCCCTTGAAGCAGTATACTAGTGTAGCATCAAAGTGCCCACCAGTATATACAGCTCTGGTATCTACAGCTCAATGCAGGTAATCCAGGAGAATGGAAGACACACCCAGAAATTTTAGAGGCAAAGTGTACAGCTTTATTTTTATTTTATTTTTTATTTTCAGTACCGGGAATTGAACTCGGGTCCCTGAGCTTGCAAGGCAAGTGGTGGAACCACTGAGCTGAATCTCCTGCCCTGTACAGCTTTATTTTTAAGGCCAACTGGCAAATCTGGGATTTCTCCACAAAGAGACTGTGTCTCAAGCAGGGAGCAAGGATAATAATAATAGGCAGACGCTAGTAGCCTTTTTAGATGCTTTAATCACACAGCACACTTCTCCTAACTACCGCCTGTCAGTTGCCACTCCCTGTACCTGCACAGATCCGAGGAGCACAACTTTCTTCTCCTGTAAGGTGATTCATGGTCAGTGTCGGCTGCAGCCAGCGTCCACGTCTCCCGGGGTACACTCCAGGCTGGTGCCCTCCGATATCCTGGAGCAGAGTCGTGGCTGTGACCTAGTACAAGATCACATGTGCAGACAGCGGCTACCAAGTCTCTGGGTCACCAAGTGTGACGAGCTGGTCTTCTGCACTCTCCTTTATACTAAATTTTATGGCTGTGTGGCAATGATTCAGGCTTATCTGTATTACACATCAGGCAGCATTTACAGATGGTCAAGGGTATTACATCACTTCACACAGAAGGGTCATATCAGGGAGCAACTCCTACACACACATTTATACCCACTCTGCACAGGCCCTGCATGGGCTCTCCCCACTTATCAGACTTGTTCAGTCATGGCCTCTGTCACAGCCTCAGGCTCAGTGACAGCTTCAGTGACAGCTTTAGTGACAGCCTCAGTGCTTGTTGTCATTGGAAAAGGATGTAAATAATATAATGAATTTTGCAATAACTGTTTGCTCTCCATAGACTAATACCCCCCCATTCAACCAGAGCTGGGTTGTTATACACTTAGGGAAGGGTTAGGTTTACAAGTTCCAATCCTTTATTTACATATGGGTCCAGCAACCTTATTGGTTATGGAATTTTACACACAGCTGGTTCACAGTGCACTGAGTTCTTATTTGCATATGGTGGAAAGGCAGAACAAAGAAAATTCCTGAGATGTTTGAGGGAAAGTTTTGGTCACACTGGTGGTGCACTGATTTGGGGCCCACCGTTTTTGTTGGAGAATTTCTTAGTGCTCAGCAAGCAAAACATATTAGAATTCAAAAGAAAACTTGGGAAAAGGCAAAGGTCTACCTTCAACTGACTGTGTGTGTTTTGTCTCTGCTCAGGATATGTTAGGTAAAAGGCAAAAAACCAGGACCAGACCAGGACTACAACAAGCCTTTATTGTGGGGAGGGTCTGCCTGGCTGTCTCTGAACAAAGGAGGGAAAGCAACATGGCAGCACAGGGAGCTTATTTTATAGGAGCAGGGTGGGGTTAGCCTAAACTGGGGTGAAGCTGAGTTGAGGTAGTGTTAAGAGGTTGGAGGAGCCTGTGACATCACTAGCTGTTAGGAGGTAGCAAGTATTAGGTTACTCTTTTGGTGGGAGAAGAGGCATGATGGGAAGAAGCCTGTTCTTTGTTGGGAGAAGCCATATTTTAACATGGAGGCTGCTATTCTATGTGGCAGCCATCTTAAGGCAAGGGAAATCTAACAAAATTAAGATTGAGAACATGAAATTTCACCCTGTGAAAATGGCTAAGTAGGAGATGAATAGGCCCCATATTTACCTTTCTCAAATTCTCATATTTCCCTGTCTGACCACCTGTGATTGAGCTGCCCTGGGCTGTATGGGCATAGTGTATTGTATACAACTGTTATAGCTGTCCCAGCAAAAAAAGATCATGCCACGAAAATGTCCAAATTAAAAAGTCCTTTAATTAGCCAGCAACCAAGGGTGAGGTCATGTTCTCATCTCCCTTGGTTTTAAGCAAGCAGGGAAACCCAGTTTTTAAAGGGAGAAACCACACAATACAATGTTATGATCTCATCTTTGAGCAAGCACAGGGGTACAGAAGCGGATTGCAAGTTAGATTAGAATCCCATTGGGGATTTGGCAGGAAATTCCTATCTTTATGGTTAGGACTTCAGTATAACATATCCTGTTCTTTGTTCTTAACCACAAGACAAGTTATGTGCTGGTTAATTTATTATTTTAAACAACGCAGGGAGAAAAAAGGTAAAGTTCAGACGCAAGCTATTTGGGGGTTTCTGGTTAACTCGATTAGTTCATTCCCCGCTTTCTTTGAAATCAAGTCAAACTGTTGACTCTGTAGGTTTTAAGGAGGTTATAAGAACACCTTGACACCACTAACTTTACAGAAGAGATATGATCTTGTACAAACTTAATTAAGCAGTTGGTTTTACATGGGGCTATGGTGAGCCCTAGCAGGACGAGAATAAGAGGACTTGCAATAGAGGAAATAAATCCTATGAGCCATGGGGACCAATTAAGCATTTTTTTAAACCATCCTTTTTTTTTTTTCCTCTCTGTTATCTTTGGTTTTCTACAATTTTTTCTAACTGAAGACTCTCTTGAATCACAACTCTCATTCACATAGAAGCAACATGTTTTCCTCAAAGTTGTGCATAACCCTCCTTGAGCCATAAAAAGAAGCTCCAGCCCTCTCCTATTCTGTCATGTCATTTCTGTCAATAAATCTACCTGTTTAGTTAGCCTGTTGATAGACTCGGGAGTGCAATGTCTGCATCAGCTTGTCAAGTGGTTTTAGGGAGTCCTAATTCACCCCTAACTAAAGAAGCTGTTCCTTTGGCTGCAGATCCTACAATGCCTAGCCCTACTAACATGGGGATCAAAACCTAAGCCCTCTTCTCCGTCTAGTGTTCTTCAGGGAAGAAGATGAGAACTCTCCCTTTAGCTCCCCCTCGAATGTAGACCAAAGGAAAGACTATAACCAATATGCAAAGAAGGGGTGTCTTGCCTTGAAATTGGCGAATAATCACACATCAAGTTAGACCCATCATACAGGGAAACCAGATTCACTTAAAGGGATAGTAAGCTCTTGCTGAGGAGTTGTCAACCTTGATAGCCTGGCTATAAATAGGGTTGTATGGGGATTCCCTAAGATCAAACTGAGCCAAATAGAGGCAAGATGTATTTCCCTCAATATCTCCTATCATAATGGAAAGGCTGTCAGCCTCCCGACACACAGTGTGACTAGCGAAACTGGTCAAAGGGTTGATGGTTCCTATCCCAACAAAGCAGGGGGTTTGGGAGCATACACACATCCAGAAGTCCAAAGCCTCTTTCAAGTGTGTGGCATTAAATAAAGTACGAATGGTGTTTAGCACTCCTATCAGGCTTGGGTTAGAAAGGTACTGCCCTAAGGTGTGAGACTTAGGGACAACCTCTGGGGAATAAGGTGCAGGTGTAGGCCTTAAAGTGGAATTGGACCTTGGGACCTCAGTGGGCCTTTGAAGTTTTACCTGGGTCTTAGGTATATTGGCCAGTGGTCTGATGGGCAATTTAGGCCACACCTCTATGGTTGGTCTCTGAATGGTGAAAAGAGTTCCCCAATCTAGCCCATACTTGTATAGTTGTATACCCCATGTGTGGCTTAGCTCCCATGCAAAATCAGTAGGTTAGAGAATTAGTACAGATAGGGGATTACAGTGTCTTGCCTGACAGGAACTAGGGAATGAGGTTCTCCAGACCTTGAAGTGGGGGTCCTGATGTCTTTCCATGTGAATATGATTTCACAACCCCACACAGGACAATAGTATTCCTCTGCCCTTAAGCAGTGGCTCTCCTTTGACTTTATTGGACAGCAATTTACTGGAGTGCCTTTTCTGCTCCAGGAGCCCACACCCCTCGTGAGGCCCTTGTTTTTCCAAAGTCAGACTGTCCTCTTATACTCCCCATCTGGTATCTTTAGTCACATGTTTTTAGTTGTGTGGAGAGAAGAAAGCATAAGTCCACTATCAAGGTAATGTTTTGGGGGTACCTCCCATGTTTGGTAGGGAAAATGGTTCCATCCTCAGTAAAGGACAGAAGGAATCTAAACCAGTGGCCCCAAGCCTTGATAAGTGTCCCAACAATAACAAGGGTTTAATCAAGTACAGGAGGAGGTGAATCATTTTAAGTCTCTTAAGTCTTATATTCAGTGGCTCAGGTCCTGGCTTGAGAGTCCACAGTTCTGGAGAGGCCTTCATCTGGATGTGATGAATCGAGGTGGGGATCCCAGTCACCTTGAAGGCAGAGGGCATTGTAAGGACAATGAGATGTGGCCCCTTCCACTGTGGCTTTAATCCTTCATTGGTGGATCTCTTTATTAGCACCAAGTCTCCAGCCTGGAATGAGTGGGCTGGCCTTGAGCTGGGGAGTGATAGGACCTTGTGCAAATTGTGATGGACCTTTTTCCTGGACCTGTTGAAGCACCTGTAAAAACTTTAACAGGGATTTATTAGTTAATTCTGCCAAAATGGGGTCCTTGATTTGGGGAAGTAATGGGGGAGGTCTGTCAAACATAATTTCAAAAGGAGTTTACCCATCCTTCATTGTACTCCTTACAAGTTACAATTGGACTTACAAATATATTTTCATAATTTAATCAGATTATAATTTTTCTAAGTTAAAAGTTGACTGGAGAATTGATTACATCTGACAAAGCAAAGAAGAATTTAGAATTGTTTTGTTGTTTTTTGAGACCAGGGTCTTACTATGTGTAGTTCAAGCTGTCTTTGAGCTATGTAGCCCAGACTTGTCTGGAACTCATGTTTATCCTCCTGCCTCAGCCTCCCAAGTGCTTGGATTAGAGGTGTGCACCACAATGCTTGGCTTTAAAGTAATTTTTTTTTTTTTGCGTTTGCCATTGATATGCCTAAAGATCCATAGACTCATGATGCAAGCAAACAAACCACTTAGGGTTACTTCCAGTGCATCTCTCTGATTTCCTCTAGATACCCCTAAGGTGGCCACAGGATGGACTTTTGGAAATCTCTTTGGACCCTGACCATCTCCTTTAGCAAAGTGTTACTTTGTTTTAATTCTTTGGAGTTTTGAATACTTTAATAACTCAAATTAATATATCATTATTAGCATGCTGAAAAGATTATTCATGGTTTCTCTCCCTCAACTTATTGCCCGTAGGATGGTAGGGAAATTCATATTTCAGGCATTTCACTCCCTAATTCCACTGCCTCTGGCTTTGGGTTATTTCATTTTGATTTTTTTTAAATTTTTTATTCATTTAAGTTGCTGATTTTTAAGTGATAATAAATTAAAATTATTGATAGAATAAGAAAAAATGCTGTCATGCAGAAGAAAAAATTCAATTTTTTTGTTTGTTTGTTTTGTTTGTTGGACTGGGGATCAGATTCATGCCCTCGTGCTTATGAGGCAGGCAGAAGAACCAATGAGCTAAACCCCAGGCCCAAAATTCAAATTTTTTACAAAGTTTTCTATGAAATTCTCATCCAGTGTCTTAAGGATATGTAATTTTATTATGTTTTGCCAACATGTGAAATAGTTTATTTATATTTTCCCATCTGATTCATTTTATTATATCTTTGTGGTGTTGTGTTTATTACATTTAGTGCTGAATTTCTTTCATATATGGGCTTTTAATATTTGTATACTGTAACACTGAAGGCTTCATTATGTCAAAAGATTAAAAATTTCCAATTCACTTATTTATATCTGATATATAATTCCATGGTATATTCTTGTATAGTATATTAAGCTAGGGATATACTCTGTGATACATTGTCTTAGTAATTCCTTAGGTTTTTGTTGGTATTTTAATTTTTTTGCAACATATACCATGATATTATATGCAAGTGAAGACAATTTTAATGTGCTCCATCTTAATCTCTGCCTATTACTTTATTCTTGTGTTTTGGATACCATTGATATTATTTTATAATTTTCTCTAAATTTTTTTGCAATAAATTGCATTATTAAATAATGTCTTTGATACTTTTAATAATTCTCTATTGTCTACATTAATAATGAGGAATGAAATTTATTAACTGGGGAGTTACTTTCATTTTTATTTTGCTGTTCTTTAATTTTCTGATAATGTGATCTTTTTTTCATATATATAGTTTTTAAATTCTTTTGAAAAACCCATTTCTCAGTCTCTGAAATATGTTGTATAGTATATATTCCTGTTCATACATTATGAAATCCTAATATTAAATCAAACTTTTCATTTGAAGCATTTGTCTTAAAAATTTGTGATTTAATCTCTAATTCTTAGGAATGTTTTAAATATGTTTCTGCTGTTGCATTATTGAATTTCATTTCATAGATATACATTAATTCAAACGGTAATTTGGGTTTTTTTAAAACTTTTAGTTATACATATTTACAGTACATTGTAATTACATTCATTGTGGTGAGTTGGTACATGTACATAACATGTCAATTTTTTTCTCCTTAGAAATTAAATTTTTGTTATTCTGAACATGTTCTATTGGAGTGAATATTTGTGATTTTGAGAAGACTGTGTACTAGGTAGTTATGTGATAAAGTGCTATGCAACATCCATTGAATCTCTGTGAAACATGATGTTAATTTTAACTGTTCCACTGTCTTCCTTCAGTTACTGATGGAGTTGTTTTGAAATCTTCAGACATGGTTGTGAATCCTAGATTTTTCTCTTTGCATTCATGTTTTGTCTCATGTAATTTGATACTCTGTTAAGTAGAATATATATTGAGGACTGTTGTTTTTAGAGAATCACCTGTTTTATCATTTGATCACTATAATCATTAATTACTTGAGGTATAAATTGCATAATATCAAATTAACTTCTGCAGATTTTGTTGAAGCACTGGTAGACTAGTGTGTCTTTTTTGCATAGCTTCCTGTGTAATATATCTTTTTCAGTGTCAACATAACAACCACTCCTGTCCAGGTGGGTGTAGCATTGGCAACACAACTCAGATATCTAGACACTAATCAGCTCTGTTATCTGTTCTGACAGTCTAACATGTTTTCCTGATGGCCAATTTAGAGTTTGACCACTGCTTACTGGGAGTCTGCATCTCCTGTTTGTAGTCTTGCTGCTTTACTTATTGGTATTTACTTACGTGTAAATAATGTTTCATCTTTTCATATAGGAATGCAGACAAACAGATATAAATTATTGTGTATATATTCTTAATGGTAACTTAGTGTTTAAATACTTTGCAGTACATTTTATTTTCAAAAATTGTTAGTGAGATTTAATAACAATGTAAATACAGGAAATTTGTGAGGGTTGAATCCCTACAGCACCCTTGAATTGTGAAAAACTGAATTTCAGATATGGCCAGAAAAATGCCTGTATATGCCTATTTTTATAGTTCAAACCCTAAATATGCAGTGTATCCTACAGTTATACAATTTAATTTAATAAAATACTGTATCAATAAATAAAGCTTTAGGAGGTTCAGGGTGTTTTGCCAGCATCTTAGGGAATCTTAGGGCTTTAAAAAGAATAAAACCAAGAACATTGGAGACAGCTACATGCAGTATAGCACCCTGGTATGATGTGCAAATGTTAGTGCAGCTGCAAGAGTTAGGTTACAGGGGAGCAGCCAGTCAGCAGTAAGGAGAGCTGAATTCTCTCAGATTGCTACTTGCAGAGTTCCACCATAAAAAGAATTGCAGAAGATATTTGTGTTTTCCACAGAACTGCAAGGGTTTCCATGAACAATTGTTAGTTAGGTTTTAAGGAAAAACCTGCAAATGAGTGAAGCTGTGAACTCCAAACTGACTTTATGGGGTTATACAGTATCCTAGGAATGTTCAGAAAGTTTCATCATTGGGCCTTGGGCAATGCATGAGAGTATCCAGGTGATTGAAACCCTACCTGACTCAAAATTCACTTGCCCCAATGATATATGAATCAAGTGCAAGGTATTTTCTCATCCATTCCACTGGTCATGTGGTTCAGGATTTTTCAGATTTCAGGAGTAATAGTACAGTGTTTTCTGTAGACAGTGACAAGAATTCAGTGGTCTGCATATTCTGGTAAACTCCAAAGTAAAGGAAATGAATATAGAGTGTATCAATTCTCCATTTTGCTTAAGTATACAGAACTTCCTTATTGTGTTTTTCCACACTTCCGTTTTTCTTCAGTGATTTTCTCAAGAAAGATTTGGTTCTTTTCTGTTTAGTGTTTCCTCTTGAGATAGATATATTGCAGTCATTGAAATCCCAGTCATTTTATGGCAGTCCTCCTGCATTGGCCTCCCAAGTGCTGGTATTACAGGTGGGCACCACTACAACTGGCTGAAGTTTTCATTTTGTGCCTAATGGCTTTGTGATATGCTTGGTTTTCAATGCATATAAAACACTTTTTTCATCTCTCCCCTCATTACCCTCCCATATCCCCTAGAATTATTTTTTTCTTTTTCTGCTACTGGAATTGAACTCAGGGCCTTGCATTTGTGAGTCAGGTGTGGCACCACAGAGCTAAATTCCCAGCCCAGAATTTCTTATATCTGAAAGCAAGGTGACCATTTGGTGACACTCAGCTATAAGATAAAATGTCACTGTTTCCCAAGAAGTTAAACTGTCATTATTTCTTACATAGAAAACTCCCAAAAACTCTTCCAGAAGACTTCTAGGCTTAATTGACATATTCAGTAGAGTAGCTGGATACAAGGTCAATAGTCAAAATTCAATAGCCTTCTTGTATACAAATAACAGACTCACTGACAGAGAAATTAAGGAAACAATTCCTTTCACAATGGCATCCAAAAAAATAAAATATTTGAGTCAATCTAACAAAGGAAAGCAAAAGACCTCTACACTGAAAACTACAGCACTCTTTAAAAGGAGATCAAAGAGAATATAAGAAAATGGAAAAACATCCCTTGCTCCTGGGTAGGAAGAACCAACATACTGAAAGTGGCCATACTTCCAAAATTGCTATACATATTCAGTGCAATCCCAATAGAAATCCCAACATTATATTTCACAGAATCAGAGAAAACAATCCAAACATCCATTTGGAGCTAGAAGAGACCTAGAATAGCAAAATCCATTCTAGAAAACAGAGACATGACAGGGGGTATCACAATTCCCACCTTAAAACTATACTACAAAGCTGCTGTGATAAAAACAGCATGATAGTGGCAAAGAAATAGACCCAAGAATCGGCGGAATAGATTAGAAGATGCAGAAACAACTCCAGACATTCTCAGCTACCTCATCTTTGACAAAGGAGGCAACCACCTTCAGTGGAGGAAAGATAGCCTTGTCAAAATGTGTTGGAAGAACTGGATCTCAACCTGCCAAAGATTAAAACTAGACCCCTATCTTTCACTATACACTAAACTAAAATCCAAGTGGATTAAAGATCTAAATATTAAAACAGAAACACTAAACCTCCTGGAAGATAAGTTAGGTAGAACTCTAGAAGACACTGGCATAGGAAAAGACTTTATGAACAAATCCTTAGTAGCACAAGAACTAGCACAAAGATTCAACAACTGTGATCTCATCTTAAAAAGCTTCTACACTGCAAGAGAAACCACAAAAGGAGCTAAGAGACAACCTAAAATGTGGGAAAAATGTTTTACCAGCTGTTCCTCAGATAGGGGTCTATTATCTAGAATATATAAAAAACTCAAAAAGCAATCAGACCCCCAAATATAAAGACCCAATTAAAAAATGGGCATCTGAAATGAACAGACATTTCTTAAATAAGTAAAAGCAGCAAATGAATATATTTTTAAAATATTCAGTATAATTGGTCATTCAAGAGATACAGATGAGAATAACCCCACCCCAGAAAGAATGTCTGCTATCATAAAATCAACCAATAACAAATGCTTGCAGGGCTGTGCAGAGAAAGGAACTCTTCTCCATCATTTGGTAGGAGTGCAGACTGCTGCAACCACTACAGAGATCAATATGGAGGTACCTCAAAACACTAGGATTAGAGGTCCCATTTGACCCAGCTATCCCTCTGCTGCATACCTTTCCAACAGAGTTAAAACACCACAGTGATATATGCTCACCCATGTTTATAGCAGCACAACTTGTAATAGCTGAAACTTGGAAACAGCCCAGTTGCTCATCAAGTGGAGACTGGTTATAGAAAATGTGGTTTGTCTATAAAATGGAGTATTACTCAGCCATAAAAAATGCAAAACTAGAAATACGTATAGCTGAATGGATGCACATTGAGGCCATACACTTTAGTGAAATAAATAGGGCACACGTGTAAATACCAAATAGTTTCTCTGGTGTGAAAAACTAAGTGAGTGTAAATAAGGTTCAAATTGTATAATTGATAATGTGAAATAGGAAGAAAAGGGCTATAGGAGTAGGGGCAGTGGGAAGTGTAGGGGAAAGGGAAAATAGCTGGGTGTGGTGGTGCATGCCTATAATACCAGCACTCAGGAGGCTGAGGCAGGAGGGTCGCTGTGAATTTGAGACCAGCCTGGGCTACATAGTGAGTTCCAGGTCAGTCTCAACTACATAGTGAGACCCTGTCTCAAAAAACAAACAAAAAAAAGGGAAAAAAATATGAGAAAAGGAAAAAAGGCTTTGTAGATAGGGAAAGGTAGAGGGGGTGAATGGAGCATGGGAATGGGGAAAAAATAAGAACCAAGATACATCATGTAAAGGTACAAAATCCCAATGATGAATGTAACTAAAAAATACCAGTAAACTTAATGAAAATGCCACCCTTTCCCTCTTTTCAAGTCCAAAGACTTGTTCTTATAAAACTTTTTCTATTCATATTTTAATTATTATTCATAAACCTTATTTGACATTCAGTTATCCTTTTTTTTTTTTTTTTTTTTTTTTTTTTGGTACCGGGGATCAAACTCAGGTCCTTATGCTTGCAAGGCAGGCAGCATCAATTATGCTTTTTAATGAAACCAAATTCAAGCTTCAAAATGCTGCCTAAGTACAATCAATTGAAGGACTCAATGCCATGAAAATAAGATTTGAAACGAGCTATTATTATCTATGTTGTAGCAAAATCATTCATTAGATATTTGTCTGCCCCAGTATTTAGTGAATGGTGATCTCCTAGGCTCCCTCTATAAGCTCTGCTTTAGAAACAATGCACAGTTGCCCTTCCAGTGACCCAGCGGAAGAACCAGTGCTCCTCTTCTTCTTTAGCAGTGTCAATCTAGCATCAGAATTGCTGTCTGAAAAAATGTGCATACACATGGATTTAATGACAAAGACATGGAGTTAATATTTTAAGGATTCAGCCCCATTCTTTGCTTTTGCTTTGTTTTGTTTTTGAGACAGGGTCTCACTATGCAGTTCAGGATGGCCTTGAAGTCACTTCATAGCCCACACTAGTCTTGGACTCATGACATTCCTCCTGCCTTAGCCTCCAGAGTGCTGGGATTACATACATGTACCACCACACCTGGCTCTCAGTTCAGCTTTTTATGAGAGGAGTTGAGATATCCCAGGCTGTGACTCTCAACTTTTCTTCAAGAAATATATGTGTGATCATTTAGGAAGCAGTGACCTTTGAGGATGTGGCTGTGAACTTCACCATGGAAGAGTGGGCTTTGCTGAATGTATCTCAAAAGAAGCTCTACAGAGATGTGATGGGGGAAACCTTTAGGAATATAGCTGCTATAGGTAAGGATGACACCACTTTCTCATTTATACAATCAGAACATTGTTGTTCTTCAGTGAAGTTTCATTAAATAGAATGTGAAAGTGTTTTGAAGAATGTCTCAGACCTTGTTACATTATACTATGAATCTAACTGGGAATGTATTTATTTTATGTAAACAGTGTCTCCTTATATTTCTGTGTCTGTAATTTAGGAAGAGCCAGGGATAAGCAGGAAGTTGAAGAAGAGTACAAAAATAACTGGAGAAATCTAAGGTAATTTGCACTCAAAAGGAAAAGGAATGTTCCTCACGAGTCAGTGTGTGAACAGAAATATCACAACCAGGGAAACATGGCCATGTTCACATTTATTTAATCTCACAAATACTCTCCAAAGATGTATATAGTTTTAGTATATATACTCTGACTACTGAATACGGAAATATTCTAGTATAAGAAACTGAGTTAGTACTGATATACAAGTTGCACTCTCTGACATATTTAAAAAGTCCTTTCATAAACATCTTCATGAAAATTATGAAAGTACATTCAGATATTGTATACAGGTGTATATGAAAAGAAATGAATTTTGAATTTTGACAGAAACCCATCTTCAGGATATCTGTGTATACACATTAATATGAGACATTCAGTATCTAAAAAATTGCTAACCTTGAAACTGTATTCAAAGTTCAAATGAATGCTAGTGTTGTAACAACAAGTGTTTTCAAGCTAACCTCCAGAAAATTGAGTCTGTTTGTGTTTTAAAATTCTTAGAAGGCACCCTCCATCATTTGTGGGAATGTTAAGTATAGTCACTATAAAATCAGAACACAGACACCTCAAAAGGTAAAAATAGAAGTTCCACTTGATCCAAGAACACTTCTCCTGGGTATGGTCCCAAAAGAGTTTAAAAATTATCATATTATACTGACATACGCACTCAGATACTCAAAATGGGACAATTTATATCATTTAAGCCCTGGAATCAGCCTAGACATCCGTCATTGGATACATGGATAATGACATTTTTTGATGGTTTAGTGATGGTGCTTTCCCCAGCGCTCTGGGAAACAGATTCAGCAGGATGACATGTTGAGCTCACCCTGAGCAATTTAATCATCAGTGAGAGTCTCTCAAAATAAATTAGCTGGAGATGTGATTCAGTGCTAAGACCTGTATTTAATTCCCAGCACTGAAAAGAAAAGAAAAAAAAATGTGTTATATGACATGGGTCTTCATCCTATAGTGTTAAGTGAAATAAGTCAGACACAGAATGTGAAATGTTACTTGCTTGCTTTTATGTGAAAGGCCAAAACTATAAATTAGTAAAATAATGGAGATGCAATTTAAAAAGGGAAGCCTGACTTTTTGGAGATGGTAAATACAAATGGGGTAAGGTGAGAAGGGTAAGAAAAAGGTAGCTATACATACATACCAGTTGCCCAAAGTGAAACTAAGCCTTCAGTACTGCAAAATATACCAATTTTAAAATTCCCAAATGAAAACCACTCTTTGGAATGGCCATTTGAAGATATCTCCAGGGCATTCAATTCCTTCATTCATTATAAGACTTTCTTAGGAGGCATCAAACCAGAACTTGTAAATCATTAATATGGAGACCCATTTATTGCAACTGTTTTTTCTTTTTGTTTTTCTTTACAGAGATGAAGAGATAGAGAAATGCTTTCAAAATAGAGGTTGGAATCAATATAAAGAAATATTCCTTTGGACTCCAGATGCTAATGTGGACATGAAACAAGCTACTTTAAAGCCAGCTGAAAGCATTGATTGCAGAAAGCCCCTGATTGAGCACTTGTCACTAAATGTGCCCATCATAGATCACACTGCACTGAAAATGTATGAGTACTTGGGATTGGAAGAGAAGCTATACAAATGTGATGAGCATGGAAGAACCTGTGATGATTTCCAGTCCTTTCAGAGGGATGCAAGGACAAAGACTGGAGAAAAACCCTGTGGATATGATCAATGTGGGAAATCGTGCTGTGATCTTAGCAAAAGAACTCAGCTTAGAGAGAAGACCTCTGTGTATAAGAAAACTTTGAAAGCCTCTAGCACACGTCATGATGTTCCGATCCATGAAAGAAATCACAATGGGAGGAAACCCTACATATGTAGGCAATGTGGGAAAGCTTTCAGTAGGCGTCAACATTGTAAACAACATGAAAGAATTCACACTGGGGAGAAACCCTATGTATGTAAGCAATGTGGGAAAGCTTTTAGTACCCAAGGTTATTGTAAAATACATGAAAGAAATCACACAGGGGAGAAACCCTATATATGTAAACAATGTGGGAAAGCTTTTAGTACACAAGATTATTGTAAAAAACATGAAAGGAATCACATAGGAGAGAAACCCTATGTATGTGAGCAGTGTGGTAAAGCTTTTAGTACACATCGTGAGTGTCAAAAACATGAAAGAACTCACACTGGGGAGAAACCCTATGTATGTAAACAATGTGGGAAAGCTTTTAGTACACAAGATTATTGTAAAATACATGAAAGAATTCACACTGGGGAGAAACCCTATGTATGTAAACAATGTGGGAAAACTTTTAGTACACAATGTCATTGTAAAAAACATGAAAGAAATCACACTGGGGAGAAACCTTATGTATGTAAGCAATGTGGTAAAGCTTTTAGTACACAAGGTTATTGTAAAATACATGAAAGAATTCACACAGGGGAGAAACCCTATGTATGTAAGCAATGTGGGAAAGCTTTTAGTACACAAGGTTATTGTAAAATACATGAAAGAAATCACACAGGGGAGAAACCCTATGTATGTAAGCAATGTGGGAAAGCTTTCAGTCAGCGTGAGCATTGTAAACAACATGAAAGATACCACACTGGGGAAAAACCTTATGCATGTAAGCAATGTGGGAAGGCTTTCAGCAGACATAGTCATTGTCAAATACATGAAAAAACTCACACTGTGGATAAACCCTATGTATGTAAGCTGTGTGGGAAAGCCTTTATTATACAGCGTTATTATAAAATACATGAAAGAACTCATACTGGGGAGAAACCCTATGTATGTAAGCAATGCGGAAAAGCTTTTAGTACACAAGATTATTGTAAAAAACATGAAAAAATTCACACAGGAGAGAAACCCTATGTATGCAAGCAATGTGGGAAAGCATTTAGCACACAATGTTGTTGTAAAAAACATGAAAGAACTCACACTGGAGAGAAACCCTATGTATGCAAGCAATGTGGGAAAGCTTTTAGTAAACAAGATTATTGTAAAATACATGAAAGGCATCACACTGAGGAGAAACCCTATGTATGTAAACAATGTGGGAAAGGTTTCAGTCACCGTGAACATTGTAAGCAACATGAAAGATATCACCCTGGGGAAAAACCTTATGTATGCAAGCAATGTGGGAAGGCTTTCAGCAGACACAGTTATTGTCAAATACATGAAAGAACTCACACTGGGGGAAAATCTTATGTATGTAAGCAGTGTGGAAAAGCTTTTACTACACAAGGTTATTGTAAAATACATGAGAGAAATCACAAGGGAGAAACCCTATGTATATAGACAATGTGGAAAAGCTTTCTGCATTCCTGGTGTTGCCAAAGATGTAAAAATTTAAAATAGGGAGAAACCATATGTATATAAGCATTGTAGGAATGCTTTCAGTAGACACATGTATTATCAAATACATGAAACAAGTCTCACTGGGGAGAAACTATATAAGCCTTTTTTGAAAATCCCATGAAAATTTCTTGTGTAGTAGAGACCTGTAGGAATAATTAATACAAAAAGCTTGATATCAATATTTCTCCATAAAATTTCCAGAAAATACAATCCCAGATAGCCTAAAGTAAATGCATTGTTTTTCAGTAAACCACTTAAATATCTGATTGTGTACCTACAGTGTTTAATATAAAAATACTGAGTTGATGTAATTAGGTTTTTTTGTTTTTGCTTTTGTTTTTTTTAGTTTGAGCTTAATACATTACCTTTTAACTAAGGATGGAGAATTGAAATGTATTTTTTTGCTTTCAAGTAGTGTTAGTATTTATGTAGTTTTTATTTAATATTTACAATTGGGAGGTCTAGGCCACTAAAAAACTAAAAAACTTAATTTTATCAATTGCTATTTGTAATTAGGATTATGCCACTACCTTTGTTATATATTTTTTGATGTATGCTCTGTATTCTGTGTAACAAAAGATATTTTTAAATTTTATACCATATTTTATATTATGACATAATTTCAGAGACTTCTGAACATGTTTTTTTACAGTTGATTTTCACTCAACTTATAGTTAGCACATTGTTCCTCATTCTATGACAAGATACCTGCTTATAGCCCAACATTGTATATTATATTGTGTATATAATTTTGCATATTTTTCTTTGGTATTAGAGTAATATTATCATTTACATAAAATATTTTTTTACCATCAAAATTTTTTGTTTATATTGCGATGAGTTTTAATTGGTGGTAGTTTTTTACCATATGTAGCAAAAACAACCCAAACTGCCATGAGTTTGCCACAGACTAGGAAGACTGAAAGTTGTCCCCAAAAGTATATCATGAGTTATAGTAATTGCTCAAAAATTATAAATGATGGTATATTTCATCAGTAACAACACTTTCAAAGGAATTTTTGTCAGGAGTGGAGTT
Source organism: Fukomys damarensis (assembly GCF_012274545.1). Taxonomy (NCBI): domain Eukaryota; kingdom Metazoa; phylum Chordata; class Mammalia; order Rodentia; family Bathyergidae; genus Fukomys; species Fukomys damarensis. Next base: position 83,122,912 of record NW_022900928.1, read on the forward strand.
GTTTTGGGGAAAATTATTCCTATTACATGTAATGAAACAAATGCCTTTATTCCTGGATGCTGTGATGCCATTCTGTCTTTAGTAATCATATTTTTTGAAACAGGGTCTCACTGTATAATTCAGACTGGCCTCAAACTCACTACATAGTCCAAGCTGGCCTCTCACTCATGATGATCCTCCTGCCTCAGCTTCCCATGTGCTGGGATTACAGGCATGTGCCACCATGTCTTTCCATCATGATTATTTTGCCTATTAAACTGAAATAATAGCATAAAGGAAAACCTAACTTATGAGAGGTATCAGTTTTGTAGAAAGTGGAATTTACTAAATCATAATTCCAATTGTTTTCCCCAATTTTAGAGGTGAATTTATACAGTGCCATTTTTCATTATTCATAAGGACCACTATCTGATATTTGGGGGGTGGGATGATTCCAGGGATCAAACTCAGGACCTTCCTCTTGGGAGGCAGGTGGCAGAAGCACTGAGCTAAATTCCTGGCCCACTATCTGATGTTTGATGTATGTGAAAAGTGCCTTTAAACACATAGACCAGCCCCATGTGTGTACATGTGTCCCAGTCCGTCCCCTGTATTTTAAAATATCTTGTTTGTTTTTGGTACCAGGGATCAAACCCAGGACAATATGAGGCAGGTGGCACCACTGGGCTAAATCCCATCCTTAAGTATCTTTTTTAACATTGAAATACTTTATAAAATGTTTTATATTGTGCTCTTAACTGCTCAGTTTCTAAATGAGTTACATCATTACAAACTCATGGCATCATAAAAATAAATGAGCAATTCTTTTTTTTTTCTTTTTTTTTTTTTTTGGTTTTTTGAGACAGGGTCTCACTATGTAGTTGAGACTGACCTGGAACTCACTGTGTAGCCCATGCTGCTCTCAAACTCACAGCCTCCTGAGTTCTGGGATTATAGGCATGTGCCACCACGCCCAGTTAGCAATTCATTTTTAAATGCCCATAATGCAGTGAACATTATAGCTTGCCCTAATCTTAATTATGCTTAGACACAAATTACTCACCAGTTGTGTAATATTTTGAAGTATCTGATATGATTAATGGAATATAATATACTGCAGAGTACAATGAGTTTTCATACACTACAACATATGCCCAGCTTCCCTGCAGCAAATTTCTGCTTCTTACCATCACCAGGAAGATATGAAGTACATGTTGTTCTTCCAGATTGTGATGGAGTATTAAAACTACAAGATGTTTTATCCTGAGCACATTTAGTTTCCCTTTATTTTACCATAAAAAAGAAATCTTGCTGGGCCTGGTGATGTATGTCTATAATGCCGATAACTCAGGAGGCATACATGAGAAGAAAACAAGATTGGGGCCAGCCTATTCAATTTAGTGAGATACTGTCTCAAAATATATGTTAAAACTTCTGCAGGTATAGCTCAGTAATTTGGGACTCCTAGGTGCACTCCCCAGAATCAAAATTATTTTAATACAAACCACACACATCAGTGTTTGTCCTTTTCCCACTTAACATATAAAAGTCTAATGCAATGGTGCATTCCTTTAGTCTCAGCATCAGAAGAGGCTATGACAACCCAGCTGTCTGGTGGTTTGGGAGCATCTTAGGTACATTTCTTAGCAAACTGAAAGAGTTCTCTATATCTGCATTTCAAATTCAAGGAAAAAATTGGTTAATATTAACCTAGGATGCTCCAAAAAATCACTATTGCAAATCATGGTTCTTTGGTCAGAAAATAGTCTTTTCATAGTAATATTTGTATAGCAGCCATCCATATATATGCCTGCATCATAGATTAAAATGTAAACAGTGAAACATGAAAAAGACAATCATTCCTTGGTCTGAACATAGAGACATGAAAAAATTAGTTTTCTCAATGCTGTTCCTGTTTTGGTAGAAAATAAGGTGAAATGGCACAACAAGCAATTATATAAAATTTTAAAACTGCACAGACAGAAGCAAACAACTGAGTGAAGAAATATCCTACCAAATTGAAAATTTTTCTATCTTCTCGTCAGTATTAATACCTGGAAAAAACATGCAGATGAAATGAATACACATTTCTCAGTACAAATTGCCAATAAAATATCTGGAAAAAATGTTCAGCATTTTTGCCCAATAAAGAAATGCATATTGAAATAACATCTTTATTCCAGAAAGAGAACATATCACTAAGAACTAAAAAAAGAAAAAAAAATGAGGCTGCAAGGGAAAAAGGAACCATTTACCATCATTGGTAGAAATGTAAAATAGTTCAACCACTAGGAAAGTATTTTAAAAACTAAAAATACTAATTCTGTTCAATATAGTGATTCCTCTTGTGACTTCCCAAAAGAGCTAAAAGTACCATATTTTAGTGATCCCTGCATATTCCTGTTTGCAGCAGCAATACTCAATTTTTCTGTTGGGCAGCAGCAGTAAGCCCTGTTCTGTCATCCACCAGATATCAAGGTCAAACATGTTCTCGTAAGTGTACTCTATTCTCTATTTCATAAATTATATGTGGTATTTTATACTTTTGTTATAAAACAAGCTCTATGTTAGATTACTTTCCCTGACTATAGGTCAATATAAGCATATTTAGCATGTAACTATAGCAGGGAGCAGGAGCATAGCTATAATGTTTATTACATTCAGTGTATTACATGCATATTCAATGTATTTTATTTCAGCTTTTCCTTTTTTTTTTTTTAAACCAGGGATGAAACTACTCAGGATCCCACACTTGCCAGGTAGGCACTGTGCTGCTAAACTAAATCCCTGCCCATTTCAACTATTTGAACCAAATATTCCACTTTGTATCTTGAGGAACACTTGTAACCACTTCTATTTTTTGATGTATTCTCTCCAGGGTTCAATGCTATTAGTGTACTACAGTGGAACATATGTATATACATGTATATAAGAGTTCCTTTTGCTACTTTTCTCATGTTATTAAGGATTTTTTAGATTTACTTGTATAATCAGAGGCTAAATACTTCAACAATGGGTGCTAAGGGCTTAAACCTGGAGAAACACTGACAGCTCAAATGAAGCTAGAAGCTTAAGAATATAAACCAATAAGTCAACTTCAGCCCAAGGGGGAGGCTTTGAAGACCTATAAGGAACTACTATTAAAGGTCTGTGTCCAAAGGCTGAACACTGTAGTCAGATGTTCTTGGGTGAAGAAAACCAGAAATCACACCTGTTTAAGATAATTCAATATACAGAAGCTTGTCCCTTCCACTTTTTTTTTAATTTCACTGCCCAGTACTCTTGGGTGACACTGAAGCCAGACTGACCAGACTCTCCTTCATGTGGTCCACCACATGAAGGTCTACCTGGTTATGGCTGGGCTGACCTCATTATCCCACAATGGGTTGGTTGAGGTCCACCTGACCAGCTGCCAGCTGGACTGACTGACCAGATGCTCCCTTGCCAGGTCCAGTCTGCAGCCCAATTGATGGACTGGGCCCACCCTCATCATGTTTTTCAAGGTCTGTCTGGTCAGTTCTTGGCTGGATTGATTGACTGGGTTCTCCTGCATTGGGTCTGTTGAGGTCCACCCTGTCAGTCTGTGGTCTGATTGACCAGGCCCTCCTTCACTCTGTCCACTGAGGTCCACTCTATCATTCTGCAGCTGAACTGACAGACTGAGTTCTCCCTTTCCAGGCTCACTGAGATCAACTGAGGTCAGTCCACAGTTGTACTGGCTCTCACTCTCTGGGTCCAGCGAGTTCAACCTGGGCCAACTTGTGGCCATACTGAGTGGGCTTTCCTTCCCTCAGTCTGACAAGGTCAACCTGGACACTCTGCAACCAGACCAGGCTCTCCTTTGGGGGTTCTTCCAAGGTCCAGCAGATCAGTCCATGGCCAGGCTGACTGGGCTTTCCCTTGCCAGGTCTACCTAGGTTGACCCAGGTCAGTCCCTAGCTAGACTGGGTCTGATGAGGTTGAACTAGATCAGTCTTCAGCCAGACTGACTAGGCTCTCCCTTGCCAGGTCCACTAAGGTCCACCTGGACAGTCTGGGGTTGGACTTTCTGGGCTGTCCTTTCCTGGGTCTACAAATGTCCAGCCAAATTAGCCATTTCTAAGGAAGGCTATTACTTCCCTACAGTTGCTATAGGTCCATATTTTGGCAAAGGCCATTTTCTGTGTTCCTGGGAAGCTTGGCTCAACCTCACCACTGCCATCACAAACTCCACCCCACCACCCCACAAATAGAACAGATACCTGATATCCTGGTTGATCACAGCTGAGGTGGATATTTAATGCCTCTGTCTTTAAAAATCAATCACATATTTCTTTTGGTTTCTCTTTCTCTGTCTCAATCTCTAAAAACTATTTCTTATCTTAATCTTGTTTTGGTGGTAGACATACAGGGAATTGTAGACCATGCCTTTACAATGAACTACGTTCCCAGGCCTTTATTTAATTTTTATTTTGAGACAGAGTCTCACCAGGTCACTGAATGAACCCAGTTGGGCTCAAACTCCTGATCCTCCTGGCTCAGCTTCCCAGAGTGCTGAAATTACACGTTCGCTCTGCCATACCTGAGTACTTATATTTTGTGCTCTTAATACTGCGATTTCTACCTAGGAACTAAGCCAAATTAAAGCAAAATTAGAAACTAAGACCAAAGGACATATACAGATATTTTCAAGCAAGACTGACTGGGCTCTACCTCTGCCAGGTCCACCAAGGTACTCCTTGGATGAATTGACTGGTCTCTCCCTTGCCAGATCCACTGAGGTCAACCCCAGCAGTCAGACTGACTGGTCTCCCTCGCTGGGTCTGCCGAGGTCGACCTGAGCCAGTCTGCACCTAGACTTACCAGGCTCTCCCTCATCAGGTCCACCTATTATTTAGTTTACAAAGTCTAAAAATGAACAGCAGAAATAAGTTCCTTTATGAACAACAATAAAAATGCAAATATCATTCTACAAAAAAAAAATCACTTCAATGTCACACCTAAGGCAGTCCTCACACATGACAATAGCATGTTCCATACCTATGTTATTGCTTACACAAAGAGCACATGTGTTTTACCTTTTTGGCCTTTCTTAACATTTCTCTGCTCTTCCTGTTTTAGTAGGAGACTCTTATTAGTTAACAGGAACATAAAATATCAAAATAAAATATTAAATTATTAATACGTATTGCATGTTTGGAATAAACATTGTTTTCAACATGCTGTGTATGTATTTACAAATCCTAAAAGATAATATCAGAAATAAAAACCTATGTGACCTACAATGTAAACACAAACAAAAGTCTACCACAGAAATAATCTTTGTTTCAACTGTCACACCCAAGGCAGTCCTCACCATGACAACTGCATGTACCATGCACATGTCTCATGCTGACAGCACATGTGCTTAGCTTTACTTTCCTGTGTGGCAAGCCATTTCTTGTCACCTATCTTCCTACTATGTTGTATAATGTATAACTAGTAGGGCAATAACATATCAAAATAAAATATCAATATACAATGAGTGCTTAAAATAGACATCAACATTTTCACACCAGCTGTTTACTTGCTTAGAAAACCTAAAAGATAACATCAGAAATAAAAACCTGTGTGAACTACAATGAAAATACCAATAGAATTCTACAACACAGACAATCTTGGCTTCAAATGTCACACCCAAGACAATCTTCACATATAAAAATTGCAATTTCCACCCAAAAATAACACTTACACTGATAACACATATATTATGTTCTCCTGTCCCTTCTTGTAGGACACAGTTGATATCTTTTTGGTTTTCCTGTTGTCAGAGTAGGTCTTTGGTATGCTGCAGCTACCTGTTCATCTGTCAGCTCACTAGTGTGCTCCACATTTTTTTTTGCATAGTTTCCTAAGCAGAAACATTTTGTTTTTCCTCTGCTATAAATGGTCTCTTTTGAGTTCCAGTTCCAATCTTCTAAGAAAATTTCTCTAGTATTTTCACTTGTTATCTTCTTTGTAAACTGTCAAACTATGCCACACATGTGGTAGGATCAAGTAAAACACAACCATTGGGCAATGCTTTGGGTTTTGAGTGATATCATAGTTGCTGAAACATCAACATCTACTCCACCTTTTGTTTTGTTTGGAGAAAGTTTCCATCTCAGGCCTTTGTTTTGTTAAGGTTTCCCTATCAATATTTCCATCATGGTGCATTGTTCATTGCTAGTTTGTTAAGAGCATCTGTCCTTTTCATTGCCCATCAACATTGGCACAAAAGACTTTTGCTCCATCCTGGATAACAGAACCAATCTGAGAATATTGCCATTCCAAGACACTAATCCTCAACAACTGCTCATCTGTAAAGATTCCTGTGTTACTTGCTGGACAGAGGGATCCAACACAACGTTATAGAACAGGGAACAAGCAATCCCAAGTCACACGGACCCATCAACATTCATTTCCTCACATCATACATCAAGGAAAAACTCATGGCCACAGGACTGGCTCAGTTCCCTCTTCATTGCTTCCCTGGAAGTCTGCCCACACAGCTCAGCCATGACAACCTTCAGGGACCACACCTTCACTTCCCAAAGTCCGTGTAAATCTCCTGCCCAGTACTACAATGGAGGCACACATCTGCACTTACCTGGATCAAGGTGATGTTCACCAGAAGGGCCTCTCCTGGCTGAGAGTTCTGGACCCCTCACTGGGAGACACCCAAGAGAATCTATGCCTTACTTGTCTCCTTGTCTTTTATCTACCTGCACAAACTCTATGTCATCCTAAAACTCAAAGTCCAATGTCACTACCAAGTTCCTCCTAAGTGCCCACAGACTAGCCACACAACAGTAAAGAGATACTGTTCAGGAGACATCTGCCTACTCCAATTCCTATGTCAAGGACCCACCTATGACAATGACCTCGTCTTTCTCATTCTTCCACTGTGACTGGTATGACATGCACAAGATCTGACATCAGGGAAACAGGAGCACAGGATGCTCCCTCAGGATAGCAGGAAGACACTGAACACCACACTTGCCAAAGAAAGGGAGAAACCATCAATAATAAAAGCTATACTGAAAAAAATGCTTGAGGTTGAAGGTGTCAACAGCTCTGAACCATACACAAGGCAAGACCTTGTGGATGTGTGCCAAGGAAACATGAGTCCATCTCATTATGCATACACACCTGACATCCACCTGGATTCAGAAGATCACATGGTGCTCAACAAGGTGCCATCACTCTGATTCTTACCTGAAATTTACATGAAGTTATGGCCACAGCCTTCAAGACATCCCTGACCTCTCTTGAAGGGAACACGTAGAACACATGGAAAAGATGGTTTCAGTGTAGGACTGATAAGTGTTTCAGTGACTGTAAAATCCATCAAAGATGATGGAAACCTGGACACTGGGATATTTGCCAGGGAAACAACCCTGTCCTTAATCAAACTATTCCTTAGTGGAAACCTGCAAATTATCCTATGCTTACAACTCCCCAAAAAGTGTCATAGCAAGCATAATAACTTGGACAGAATCAGTCCCCACTACCAGTGCTCACTATTTTGGCATCCATTTAACCTTACCTAGGCCAAGTGTTCCCTCACTGGCAGTATCCTTGCAGTATCACCCTTTCTAACCTGAGACCTACAAATCAAGGAGGGTGATTGGAATGCAGAGGTACTGTCATTTACCCATGCAAGTGGAGGTGGTGAGCCTTGTTGATATGAGACCAAATCCACATTTTTGTGAATGTAGGGACCCACATTGAGTGGCTCACTCTGACATGAGGAGCTCTGTGAAAAGCACTCAAGAGAACAAAGATTTGATCCACATCTCCTTGCACCAGCATATATGAGAATTGCTGAGGCCACCAATGTTTGTATGTGGAGCCTATTTACTTTAAGACCCAGGGCTGTGTGGAATTCCAAGCACAAAACTTGGTAGGAGAACTCTTTCTCCCTTAAATGAAAACCTGCAGAAGATCCAAGACTCAATATCCTTAGTATTAACAAGAATCCCTGCCTCTTTGTCAAGTGAGGTTAGCATGATGGGCCAACCCTCCTACAGAATACTGGAATGCTTACTCAAGACCACTGGGAAAAAACTTGCTTTACCTTTGTGGGCACATATGTCCCATGAAAACACTGAAAAAAAAAAAAAAGCAAGGTGCCCAAATGCATGTCTCCAATGTACATCTGCAAAGATGGCTGAAACTGACAACATGTCACAAGACCAGACAATCAGCCACACTCTTAGCAGGATGTCTGGTGAATAAATATGCCAACAACTGCCAAGGCAGAGGCTCTATTTTCAATCTCAGTAAGAAGCATCAGGCCCCAGGTACAGGTTATGTCTACTATTTGCAATCTTGCCCCAAAAAACTTTTGTTCATCTTGCATGTACCTGAAGGGAAGGTGAAGAGCACAGTAGTAAAACCACATAATTCAGGATTTACTTTTCTCTGTAAGAATACCTAGTCTTTCCACTGGCATAAAAGGCTCCACCTGGATATCAGAATGAATTCAAGAGGAAGATTATCACCCCCAGACACTATTCCTCCTAAACTGGTCAACTGTAAAGATTTCTTTATTGCCTCCTTAGTAGGCTGTCCTTGCAATATCATTGGACCAGGGAACAAGAAATACAAGGACATATTCATCTTCCCACATCAAACAATGGAGTCAAACTCATGGTCACTGGATTGGCTCAGTCCCATATTTATTACTTTCTTGAGCACTTGCACCCAAAGTACAAGAATCCACAGGGTCTCCACTATCACTTGCCAAAGTCCATGAGCACCTCTGCCTTGTGCCGGGAGAGTGTTCAATACCTTCACTAACCCAAATCCTGGAGATGTTCAACGGATTGGCATCTCATGGATAAATCAGTTTTGGACACTTTACAGGAAAAGAATCCGCAGTGAAGCTATCTATTAAAATTCCCATCTACATGTCTGCCTGAACAGTCTTCTATGTCCTCCTATTATTCAGGGTCCATCTCCTACCAGACTCCTCCTAATTACTGCAGACTAGTTGAGCAGTAGTAAATTGGTATCTGGTTTATGAACTTAAAATTGTTTCCATGATTCTGGTCACAGAATTAATTCCACAATTCTGATTGCAACTGAATTTCAAGCACATTCTAATTGCTAATCTCCTAATTGTACATACCCAAAGGCTGCTGTACTTAATCAATGCCTAGGCAGGATCTCAGCAAGCACCATTACTAGGACAGAATCATGTCTTCAATGCTTAGCAGTTCAGTATCCACTTGACCTTGCTCATGCCCAATATCACGTCATAGCCACTGGTATGGCAGAGGATATTTCCTTCTTTGAGCTGGGCACCAGAAAATCAAGGCATAAACTGGGCAGCCCGAAGGCCTGCTTAGTCATTTCTTGAAGCACATGGAGGTCATGGTACCTCATTGGTGACCTGGGCCCAAGCTCACACTTAACAGAATATCTGTAAGGATTGACCTCAGTATGTTGTGTGGCTCATTCTGATATTGAGAGCAATGTGATAAAGACATCAGGAAATACTGACTTAGTTCAAAATCCTTGCTCTACCACATATGAGAATTACAGATATTGCCGAGCTGTTTACTGAGTTCACTCAGTTCATGACCTGGTTCCTTGAGGAGCTTCCAGGGGGAATACCTAATAAGAGAATTCTTTCTTGCTTAATCAGAAACCTGTAGAAGTTCCAAGGATCAATATCTGTAGTAGAGGGGCCAGGGATTTAGCTCAGTGGTTTTGCCACCTGCCTCACAAGTGCAAGGACTGGAGTTTGATCCACCGTACCCCCCAAAAAAAAAAATCTGCAGTAGAATCCTTGGAATCCTTGGAATCCTTGTGTCTCCATCTATGGAAGCAAACATGAAAACATTATTGGTCAGCCATTTGAAATAGCCTTTTTTTTTCCTTTTTTAACCTTCACTGACACATCTCAAACAG
>NW_022900928.1:83132903-83218165 GCF_012274545.1 Fukomys damarensis
TTTTTTTTTCCTTTTTTAACCTTCACTGACACACATCTCAAACAGTGAGGAGAAAAGAAGGCTGTTCCATGCCCTCCCCCAATGTACATCAGAAAGAACGAGGTTGAGGGGAGAAAATTCCCCCCAAATCATGAGCCAGGCACTTGGCAACATAGGTAGTGATTTTAAAAATGGCAAAATTAGGTTAAGCAGAGGCTTTTAATCTTGCTAAGAAAAATCAGGCATACGTCTACATTAGCACTTAGCTATCTGCAATCTCACCTCAAGAAATTTGTGTAGCATTACACATAACTGAAAGAAAAGCCAACCATGCTATAGTAAAACTTCTACTTCATCATATACTTTGCTCTTCAAGAACACGTTGTCTTTCCAATGGACATCACCATTGGCACAAATGGATTTCACTCTACCTAGATATCAAAACCATACCAAAGGGATCATTATCACCCTAAGACACTAACACATATAATACTGTCACCTGCAAAGATTCCTGTGCATCCTCCTCAGCAGGTTAGTCTGTCATGTCATTGAACCTAGAAGTAAGCACTCCTCAGATACACAACCCCTCAACATTCATTTTCCTGCTCTGTCCACCAAGTGCAAACTCAAGTTTACTGAGTTGACTCAGCTTGCCCTCCAGTGTTTCTCTGGGCTCCTACATCCAAAAGAGGGCCATAACAACCAAGAGGACCCCACCATCACTTACTGAAGTCCATGAGTATTCCCTACCCAGTGCTAAAATGGAGGCTCACACCTGCAATTACCTGGATCCTGGTGATGTTCAATAGGATGGCTTCTCATGGCTCAACATGAGATCTTAAGAGTACCTACCCTTTACAACTCCCCTTCTCTGTGTCCACATGCACAACTCCCATGTCATGCTGTCACTCAAGCTCCATCACATTTACGGAGCTCCTCCTATGGTACTACTGAATAGCCAGGCAACAGCAAATGAACATGACAATGATATGTTTCACTACTGGGACTACAATGAAATATATGAGATCTGCTGGCAGGGATAAATACCTGATACTCCTTGATGAAAACAAGAATGCACTGAGCATCACAAGTAAAGGGGAAATTATCAAAGGTTCACCATAAAATAGTCAAATTACCTAGAAAAAGAAGGCTCTGTGTTGAATGTGGCATCAGCTATAAACCCTACACTAGCCAATACCTTCAGAGAACATGCACCAAGGAAACATGAGAACATTCCTTTATGCAGACAGTGCTCATAGCCACCTGGATAACAGAAAATCACATGACCCAGTGAGGTATAAGCACTTTGATTCTTGATATTTGCATGAGGTTATATAGGCAGAGTCTTCTCTACATGCCTATCCTCTCTGGAGGAGATCCTGGATAAAACATAGACAGGTGGTGTCAGTAGAGAGCTGAGGAATATTCTTTTGTGCCTGCAAAACCATTCAGTGACACTGGAAACCTACCTAGATTCTAGGATGATTTTCAAGGAGGTACTCCTGATCCCAGGGTTCAAACTCTCCAAAGTAGACATTTTCAAACTCCCCTATCTCAGTGCTCCAAAGGCAGATGCACAACAAGCACAAAAACCTGGGATGAATCAATCCTTGAATCCTCACAGATTTGGCACCACTGTGCCCTCATAACCACTACTATCATGACTGAAGACTTCATCATTTTTTATGTAAGAAACTCCAATTCAAGGAAAATCCCTCAAAGGCCAAGGGACACATTGGCAACTTACACACACACATGGAAGTGGTAGGACCTCATTGGTAGCCTGGATCTAAGCAAGAGTTATTTGTATAGATGCAGTCTGTATAGATGTAGTGAGAAAATTTTGCAGGTCATTCTGACATCAGGAGCCCTGTGAAATATACACTAGGGAATACTGACTTAGTCCAAATCTCCTTGTACCTACATGTGTGAGAATTGCAGAGGTCATTATCTTTGTTTGCAAAGCTCAATTGGTTAATGACCTGAGTCCTTTCATAAATTCAAGGACAATGTCAGGTTAGAGAATCCTTTCTCCCTTGAACAAAATCCTTTCTCCCTTGAACAAAAACCCAAAGTAGTTCTATAATCAATACCTTTAATGGGATAAACATTAAATTAACAAAATTCATGCCTCTTGATCAACCAAGGTTAGCATGAGACCAGTATCATGGGCAAACTATCCTACATGGAAATGAGATGCTTACTCCATAGCCACTAGGAAAGGTCTCTAGCTTTACCTTCAGAAGCACACATATCCTATAGTGGGGAAAAGACTAGGATGACCATATACCTTCTTCCAATGTTCATCAGAAAAAGTGTCCTATGGCTGATAGGGGAAAACACCTCACAAAACCTGACCACCATCCAGGCTCTCAGCAAGATAACACATCAACAGCAGGTTAGGCAGAGGCTTCTTTTCAACTTCCTTAAGGAACATTGGGCCCCATAAATGGGGCTATGACTACATCAGGACTTACCTGGTCCTCTATTTTCTTGGTGCAACAAAATTAACCACTGCATGTAACTTAAGGGACAGCAATAACACTATGCTAAAAGCATGTAATTTAGCATACATTTTGCACTGCAAGATTGTGTGGCCTTTCCATGGGCCATGACCAATGGTGTCACTACCAGTACAGCAGAACCAATCTGAGGAGAACATACCATCCTAAGAAACTAATTCTCAACTCCTCACTTGCAAACATTCCAGTGCTTCATGCTTACTCAGCAGTTTGCTCTACCATAATGTCCCTGGATCCAGAAACAGGCCATCCTGGTACACTCAGGCCTGCAATATTCATCACACTGCACAGGATATCACCCTGCACACTAAAGATAAACTCACTGTTGATGGATTGGCTTTTCCCCTTCATTGCTTCCCTGGGCACCTGCACTCAAAGCACAGCCACAACAACCCACAAGTGCCCCACCTAAACTTACAAAGTCCCATGGAAATCCCCTATCTGGTGGTGAAACAGAGGCCCACACCTGCAATTATCTGGATCCTGATGATGTTCAAAGGGATAGTGTCTTATGGCTTAGTGTGTATACTGGACCCACACTGAAAAAGACACCAAAAAGATCATATTCTTTATTGGCCCACTTCTCTATGTCCAACTGAACAATATCAGCATCATCCTATCACTCAAGATCCATAGCTCCTACCAAGCTACTCCCATACCCTCATGGACTAGGCAAACAATAATAAAAGGACACTCTTATTCAGAGCCCTGCCAAACTGCTCCAATCCACATCTCAGGAATCCACCCTATAGCAATCATATCTTCCCCACATATTCATAATCCCCTGCTAGTATGAAACATATGAGATCCCCTGGCAGTGATGCAAGAATACGTGGTGCTCCCTTGTGACTGCTAGAAAGCACTGAATACTACACTTGACAGATAAAGGGTGACACTTCAAAGGTTTACCATCAAGTGTCAAAATTATGCCAAAATAAAGGGTCTTATGTTGAAGTTGACATCATCAGTGAAACTTGCACTAGCCAAGATCCTCAGATAATGTAGGCCCAAGCAACATGAGAAAATCTTGTTATGCACATGCTTCTGATAGTCACTGAGATATGAAAGACACCACTGTATGAGCACATTGATTCTTATTTGCATGAGATTCTGGCTAGTCTTCTGGGCATTACTATCCTCTCATGAAGAGAACATGGAGAAGAGGCTGTTGGTATAGGACCAATGAATATTTCAGTGAACATGGAAGCCACTGTGTGACCCAGGAAACCTACCTGTATGCTATGATGATTTCCAGGGCAACAGTCCTGTCCCCAGCCAGAGTCCAGTGTCTCCTATGTGAACAACTACAAATTCTCCTGTGCTTATTACTCCATGGCAAAACTAAAACAAGAAGAAACACTTGGACAAAATAAAGCCTTTGGTCCTCACTGGTTCAGCATCCATCCGAAGCTGCCCAGGCCAATGGCTCCTCACAATCACTAGCATGGTAGAAGACATTATCCTTTCTATCCTGATCACCTGAAAATCAAATTGGGGTGGGAAGGCCAAAGCATAACTTCATCATTTCCCCTTGCATGTGGTGGTGGCAAGAATTCTTTGGAGGTCTGGGCTCAAGGCCACATTAACCTTGATGTCTGTGAGGATCTGAATGAGTGTATTGTGTGGCTAACTCTGACATCAGGAGCCCCTAAAAAACACATTGTGGAATACTGGTTTAGTGTACTTCTCTTTGCACTAGCAAATGTGAGAATGGCAGAGGTCACTGTTTTACTCCATGTCTCCTTCCCCTAACACATGAGAGAAATGCAGAAGTCACTGTAATTCTCTGCATGGCTCACCAGGATCTCTGCAGATCTCCAAGGACAGAGCCTGGTGAGAAAAATTCTTTCTACCTTGAATTAAACCTGCAGAAGTTCCAAGAGTCAATATACACAGTAAAAGGCTAGATAGTAAAATGATTCCCTGCTTCTCCATCCACAATTTTGAGCATGAAAAGTGCATTATAAGCCAAGCATTCCACATGCACATAGGATCCCAACACAACTTACCCAAATCCATGAAGAACCCAAGGTTATAACAGAGGCCCACAATTCCACTTAGCTGGACCCAAATGATGGCCCCTCAGTGGAAAAGATGCCCATGAGAACCTATCCTATATTGGTTCTCTTTTCTGTGTTCTCTTGCACAATCCCTCTGTTATCGTATCACTCAATGCCCATCATAAATACCGTGTTCCTCCTAGCATAGGGGGATCACTGCACTAGGGATTTGAGCATTTTGACAGGTATTCCTTAAAAGTGTCTGTTTATTTTACATGGCTATTCCTTGGGTGCTTAGGAGGAACCCAGTTATACCCACTGCCCCACTTTTTCCCTTACTAGAACTAGTATAAAATGCAAGATATCTGCTAAAAGGCACTGAAAACACTGCCATATAAAAGAAGAAACATCATAAGTTTTCAATATATACTGGAACAAAAGTCTGAAGTTGAATGGAACATCAGCTCTGAACTCTACACTAGCCAAAACCTTCAGAAGATAAACACCTGTGAAATGTGAGAACTTTCATTTGCACATGTTTCTGACATCCACCTGGATATATATAACATGTTTATATTAAGGAGGAGGCTGGAAATATGAAGGACATCTCCATCACTTACCATTGCATGTGGAAGTGGTGGCCTGAGACCAAACTCACACTTACCTAGATGTTTGTAGGGATCCACTGAGTATGCTGTGCTTCTTGCTGTAACATCAGGAGCCCTGTGAAAAGCACACTGGGGAATACTGATTTAGTCTATATCTCTGCTGCAGCACACATAAAAACTGCAGAGATCACTGTGTTTTTTGTCAAACCCACTTGCTTCTCAACCTGTCTCCTTGAGGAACTGTTTAGAAAAAACAATTCTTTCCCCTTTGAATAGAAACCAGAAGAAGTTCCAAGGGCCAGTATCCTAAGTGCTGAAAATCTGGACATTAACAGAATCCCCACCTCTACATCTATGACAGCAAGCATAAAACCTGCTTTATGGGCCAACCATCCTACACAAAACTAGGTTGCTTATCCACACCCATTATGAACAGTTTCTTGGTTGATCTTCATTGGCATGCATGTGAAGCAGCAGGGAAAATACAAGGATTCCCAAGTGCTCTCCTCCAATGTACATCTGAAAAGAAGGTGTTTCAAGGCCGAAGGTGGCAACATCTCACAAGACCTGATCACCAGTTGACTCCTTGGCAGGATACCTGATGATGAAATAGGGCAACACCAGGTTAGCTAGAGGCTCCTTTGAGACCTAGTTAAGGAGCATCAGGCCCATGAGCTATATATATATATATATATATACATGTTAGGATTTACCTGACCATATGCAATCTCTCCTTAATAAACTTTTCTTCATTGCTGCATATACCTGAATGGAAGGCCAACATCATCATGCTAAAACCACTTGACTGAATTCAGCATTCATTTTGCAAGAATGCCTGGCCTTTTCATTGACCAACACCTCTGACACATAACGCTTTCTTACTCCACTCAGATATAGAAAACAAACTAAGGGAAGCACTATGATCCGGAGACATCCAGTGGTCCCCTGCAAAGATCCTTGGTGCTTCCTGCTCAGAAAGGTGATTTATCAGAATGTCACTGGACCATAAAACAAGGAATGCCAGGATGCACTGAACTCTCAAATTCATTTTCCTGAATGATTTACCAAGGGCAAACTCATAGTCACTGGATGGGCTCAGTTCCCCTTTCATCATTTCTCTGGGTATTTTCAAACAAATCACAACCACAACAACAACCCACAGAGACACTACCATCACTTACTAAAGACCATGGATATCCCTTGTTTAATTTTTTAATGGATGCCCATGGTTGTACTTACCTGGATCCTGGCAATCTTCAACATCATGACCTTTCAAGATTAACTGTGAGCTCTGGACCCTTCATTAAAAAGGACACTCAAGGCCGGGGATTTAGCTCAGCAGTTCGGTGGCCTGCCTTGCAAGCGCAAGGACCCGAGTTCAATCCCCGGTACCAAAAAAAAAAAAAAAAAGATACTCAAGAGAACCAATCCTTTACCAGCTCTCTTTTCTTTGTTCTCCTTCACAGTCTCCATATCATCCTAACATTCAGGGTCTATTCCCTATACTAGGTTCCTCCTATGGGCCCACAGACTAGACATGCAACAATAAATGAACACTCGAGATTATGAGGAGATATATGCCAAACTGAGCACCACACTTGCCAAATAAAGGGGGAAACATCAGCTGTTGTCTATCAATAGTCAAATCTGCAACAGTAAAACAGGCTCTGGGGCTGGGGATTTAGTTCAGTGGTTCTGCTGCTTGCCTCACAAGTACAAGGTCCCAAGTTTGATCCCTGGTACAAAAAGAAAAAAGAAAAGAAAAGAAATACAGGTTGATGCTGAATGTGGCATCAGCGTGGAAAGTTATGCCAGCCAAGACTTTCAGAAGATGCACACTCAAGAAACATGACGTTTCAATATGCAGACCCTCCTGACACCTGAAACAGGAAGATCACATGGGCTCCAACTAGGCATGAGGATCATGACTCTTATCTGAGATTCACATGAGGTTCCAGCCATAGTCTTCTAGGCTTCACTGTTTCCTCTTTTAATGAAGGGATGCTGGTAGAAATACATAGAAGACAATGTTGGTGGAAAGCTAATAAGTATTTTGGTGCACAAGAAACCATTGAGTGACACAGGAAACCTACCTGGATACTGAAACAATTGCCAGAAAAAACAGTCCTGTTCCCAGAGCCTGACCTCTCCTAAGTGAAGACCTGCAAATTCCCCTATGCTTACTAATTACTCAGAGGAAGAGCAAATACACTATGCTAAAACCACATAATTCAGCATACCCTTTCCTCTGAAAGAATATCTGTCCTTTCAATCGGCCAGCACCACTAGTACAAAAGGCTTTCACTCCACCTGGATACCAGAACCAATCCAACAAAAATATTATCATCTCCAGACACTAAATTTCATCAACTTGTCACCTCCCAAGATTCCTGTGCTTCCTACTTGGAAAGCAGGCCCACAACAAGGAGCCAGCAATCCAGGACACATGCACAGCTCAAAATTCATATGCTCAGTACACCAAGAAAACACTTCTGGTTACAGTAGTGGCTCAGTTCCCCCTACATCATATCCACATGTACCTGTACCAAAAGCTGTCCATACAACTCCACAAGGAATTCACCACACTTCCAAAACTCCATAGATATCTCATGTCTGGTGCTACAAGAGAGGAACACAACTATACTTACCCGTGTCCTGGCAATATCAGTGGGATGGCCTCTCATGGCTCAAGGGAATTCTGGATCCTGCAAAGGAAAAACATTGGAGAAAACCTATGCTTTACTGGTTCTCTTTCTTGTGTCTGCCTGCACAATCTCCATGCCATCCTAAAACTCAGGGTCTAGCTCCTCCTATGTGCTCATGGATTAGCTGTGAAAACACTAAATGGGCACTCTTTAGGAGGTACCTGCCTAACTGTTAAAATCCCTACCTCAGGTACCTACCCTATGACAATGATCTGTTGCCCACATATTTCCCTATAGTGATTATTATGAAATACATAAGGTCTCCTAGCAGCTCCTGATCTTTCCTCAGGATATCAAGAAAGCACTATGTTTGCTAAATAAAGGGGGAGATATCAGAGTTTAACCATCAATAATCAAATCTTTTCCTGTAAAAATGGCTCGGATGTTCAATAGGGTATCAGCTCTGAATCCTACCCTAGCCAAGACCTTCAGAGCATGTTTGCCCAGGAAACATGAGAACATCTCCTTATGCTCATCCTCTTGACATGCACTTGCATATGGAAGAGTACATGGTCCTCATCAAGGCACAGGCACCCTGATTCTTATCTGACATTTTTGGGAGGTTCTGGCCACAGTTGTATCAGCATCACTATCATCTCTCAAAGGGAACTTGAAGTAAACAGAAAAAAAGGCTTTTGTTGTAGGGCACACTAGCATTTTTGTGCTCATAAAAACTTTGAGTGACAGCTGAAACCTACCTGGATTCTAGGATGACTGTCAGGGATACAGTCCTGTTGTTACGGAAGGAATCAGTGACACACAGAGAGGCAGCAGAATGGAAGTAAAATAACAAATGTACTCATCAATGAGGGTCAATCATGCATAATCCATGCCTGGATCAACGATGCACTGGGTTACAACTCCTCCTTTTATAGGGTTTTACAGCTTTGACTTCATTTGAGTGGTTACATTTCATTCTCACAGTTCAAATCACAGTCACAGGATAGTTAACTTTCAACCCAGATGTAACAGTTTTTTGCAGTTGGGGAGTTTACCTTTAAGATTTGCCTAGTTATCTATTCTAGTCCATAGGAAGGGGGTGTTCAGGGTCAGAGGAGCAAATGTTAGCAATGGGTTCTTTCATCTAGACATTTTTATGATCATGTGGCTCCAGTATCTTCAGAGCTCAAGGTCTTGACGTGCCCTGTTATCTCAAGGTAAGACCAAATGCCTCATTCAGGGATTAGCACCTTCGGTGCCTGTTAGTTCTGAGATAAACAAGACAAACTGCTGTTAAGAGACAGCAGAAGCCATTTCACGTTGTAACACTTTATAGGTTTTCGCTATTTATAAAAGTTTTTCCTATTGTGGTCACCCAGAGTCCAACCACTCTTATGCAGGCACCTACATATTCTCCTATGTTTACTACTCCCTGGGCAGGAACATCATAAGCAAAAAACAAAGACCAAAAAAAAAAAAAACCCATGGACACAACCCCTCTTTCAATGCTCACCAGTTCAGCATCCATCTGACTACCCCCATGCCAGGTGTCCCCTTCTCACACATTAGCATGGCCTACAACTCCAACCTTTCTGTCCTGAATACCTTCAAATCAAGAGGGGGCTGAGAAGGCTGTGAGACACCTTCATAACTTACTTATGCTAGGTGGAGGTTGCAGAACCTGGATGGTGGTGTGGGCCCAAAACCATACTTAACTGGAGGCCTGCAGGGATCACCTGAGGTACATTTGTGTTTTACTCTGACATCGGGATCTCTGTGTAATAAACAGTGAGGAATAATGTTGCAGTCCACATCTCCTTGAAGAAGCACCTGTAAGAACTGAGGTCCCTGTGTTTCATGGTGGAACCCATTCATTTAATGACCTGAGTGGGTCTTTGCAGAACTCCAAGGACAAATCCTGGTAAGACAATTCTTTCTCTCTTAAGTGCAAACCTGCAGAACCCCCAAGGGAGGTGAAAAGTGCTATAGTGGTGAGAAAGTGGATATCAACAAGAAACTTTGTTTCTCCATCTACAAAGTCAAGTATGAAAACTGCTTTATCGGCCAGTCATCCTACATGAAAATGGAATGTTTACTTACTGGGAAGAGTCTCTTGTTTTATCTTTGTTGGCACACTTGTCCAATAGGGAGAAAAGACAAGGGTACAAATATCCCATGACTGAGGGTGACAGCAGCTCACAGGCTGGTCCTTAGCAGAATGCCTGATGACAAAATATGGTAAGATCAGGTAAGGCAAAGGCTCTGTTTTGATATCACTAAAGAGTATCAGTCCCCATGAGCCAGGTTATATCTACCTTACAACTTACCTGAGCATGTGAGCTCTTACCTCAACAATGTTTTTCATCACTATGTATACCTAAAACAAAGACCAAAAACACCAGGATAAAACTAGTTAATTCAGTATAGATATTTCCCTACAAAAATACCCTGTCTTTCCATCAGCCATCAACAGTGGTACAAAAAGCTCTTTACTCAACCCTGACATTAAAACCATTTCAAGGTGAACTTTATTATCCAGAGACATTATTCCTTATCAATTGGTCACCTGCAAAATGTTTGTGTGCTTTGTCCTCAGGAGACTGGTCCAGCACATCATTATTGGACCAGGTAGCACAGACCTACAGCATTCAATTTCCTAAACATAAGACAAAGTGCAAAGTCAAACTCACCAGATTGGCTCTGATCCCCAACATTGCTTCTCTTGGCACCTGCCACAAAGCATGTCCATAGCAATCCACAGGTGACCTAACATCACTTACCAAGTGTTCGTAGAGGTCCACTGCTTGTTGCTGTGACAGAGGTCCATACCTGCACTTACCTGGATCCTGTCTATGTCCAAAAGCATGACGGCTCATGGCTCAGTGTGAATTCTGAACCACTCAGTGGAAAAGACACAAAGAGGACTCTATCATTTACTGGTGTCCTTTTCTAGGTGCATCTGCACAATCCTATATTGTCCTATTTTTCAGGGTTTGTCACCATTACCAGGGTCCTCCTACATGCACATGGACTAGCAAACAACAGTAAATGAACACTCTTGAGATAGCTGCCCAACTGCTCAAATTCCTATCTCAGGGACCCACCCTATGAAAATGGCCTGTTGTACTGCTTATTCCCTTACTAGGACCAGGAAGAAACACACAAGACCTGCCAGCAGGGATCAAAGAGCACCTAATGCTTCCTCACGATGGCAAGCAGGCAATGAACACCATATTTTCCAAATAAAGGAAACATCAGAGGTTTTCCCTCAATTGATAAATGTATACCAGGAAAAAAAAAAGACCTGATTTTGAATGCATTATCATCTGTATACCCTACACCAAGACACTCTGTGTGTCCATGAAACACGAGAAAGTTCCTGACAGCCATCTGAATAAAGAAGATCACATGGTCTCCAAAGAGATACCAGTACTCTGATTCTTACTTGGCATTTGCATGGGGTTCCAGCCACAATGTTCTCAGCACCCCTACCCTCTCTACACAGGAAGCCAGAGAAAACCTGAAGAAGAGGATGTAGGCATCGAGCCCATGAGCATTCTGGTGCCTACTAAACCACTGAGTGACACTGAACCCCTACCTGGATGCTGGGATGATTTTTGCATCAATATTCATTAGGGAGATTGGCCTGTAATTCACTTTTTTAGTTGCATATTTCCCTGATTTGGGAATCAAAGTGATACTTGCTTCCAGGAATGAATTTGGAAGTATAGCTTCTCTTTCAATTTCATTGAAAAGTTTGAAGAGTAATGGCAATAGTTCTTCTCTAAATGTCTTGTAAAATTCAGCAGTGAATCTATCAGAACCTGGGCTTTTCTTTGTTGGTAAATTTTTAATTACATTTTCAATTTCACTGACTGTAAGTGAGGTGTTTAAAATGTTTTTATCTTCTTTGTTTAATTTTGGTAATTTATAAGCATCTAAAAATCTGTCCATTTCTTCTGTGTTTTCCATTTTATTGGAGTACAGGTTCTCAAAGTAAGTATTCATGATCCTCTGGATTTCTATTGGATCTGTTGACTGCCTTTTTCATTCCTGATTGCATGGATCTGAGCCTTTTCTTTCTTTTTTTTGATAAGATTAGCTAAGGGTTTGTCAATTTTATTTATTCTTTCAAAAAACAAACTATTTGTTTCATTTATTTTTTTGTATCATTTTCTTAGTTTCCATTGCATTGATTTCTGCTTGAATCTATAATTTCCTCTCTTGTTCAAACTTTGGGTTTTTCTTGCTCTTGTTTTCCTAGGAGTCTAAGATTCATCACTAGGTTGTTTATTTGAGCTCGCTCTGTTTTCCTAGTGTGGGCATTCAGTGCTATGAATTTTCCCTGTAGAACTGCTTTCATTGTGTCCCATAGATTCCTGTATGTTGTATTGGCATTTTCATTTATTTGTAAAAACTGTCTAATTTCTTCTTTAATTTCCTCTGTGATCCATTGATTGTTTAGGAGAGTGTTCAGTTTCCATGTTCTTCTGAAGTTCCTACAGTTTCTTGTGCTATTGTTCTCCAGCTTGATTGCACTATGATCTGATAATATACAGGGGATAACTTCACTTCTTTTGCATTTATTCACACCTGTTCTGTGAGATAGTATATGATCTATCTTGGAGAATGACCCATGTGCAGCCAAAAAGAATGTATATTCTGATTTTGTGGGGTGGAATACTCTATAGACATCTATTAAGTCCATGTGTTCCAAAGCTTGGCTCAGTTCTATTATTTCATTTTTGATTTTCTGCCTAGATGATCTGTCAATTTGTGATAGTGGGGTATTTAGAGCCCCTGATACAATTATATTAGTGCTCATTTAGTTTTCCATGTTACTTAATATTTGTTTTATATAGTTGGGGGCACTTATATTTGGTGCATATATGTTTATGATTATCATCTCTTCCTCTTGAATTTTTCCCTTTACAAGGATGTAGTGTCCTTCTTTGTCTCTCTTAATGAGTTTTGGTTTGAAATTTACTTTATCTGAGAATAAGATTGCTACCCCTGCTTTTTTCTGGGCTCCTGTCACATAGAGAATTGTTTTCCATCCTTTCACTTTCAGTCTATGGGCTTCTTTTTGCACTAGGTGTGTTTCTTGTATACAACATATTGCTGGATTTTGCTTCTTAATCCATTCTGCCAGTCTATTTCTCTTGATTGGTGAATTGAGGCCATTAACATTGATGGTAATAACTGATATGTTCTGACTCACTATTGTCATGTTAGTGTCCTTTTGTTGACTCTTTTTACTTTTTCTCCCCTCTCCTCTTAGTTTCTTGCCTTGCCTATTTGATTTGGTCTGTTGGGCCTCATGTATTGTGACTTTCATTGTCCTTTTCTAGGATATTGTTTAGAATTCCTTGTAGTGCTGGTTTGGTGTTCATGAAGTTTCTCAGGTGTTCTTTGTCATGGAAGTGTCTTAGTTCCCTGTCCATTTTGAAAGAGAGTTTTGCAGGACACATCAGTCTAGGTTGGAGGTTGTTTTCTTTTAGGACTTGAAATACCTCAATCCAGGCTCTCCTTGAGCTAAGGGTTTGTGTTGAAAAGTCTGCTGTGATTCTAATAGGTTTTCCTTTGCATGTGATTTGTTTCTTTTCTCTTACTGCTTGTAGTATTTTGTTCTTCTATTGGATTTCTGGGATCTTGATTAGTATATGTCTTGGTGTAGATTTTTTTTTTTTATCATGGCTAGTTGGAGTTCCATATGCCTCAGTTATCTGTATGTCTAATTCTTCCCTTCTGTTTGGGAAGTTTTCGGTCATTAATTCTGTGAAGAGATTTTTTAAGTCATTTGTATTTTCTCCTGCTATTTCATGGATTCCTATCAGTCTTATGTTATTTTTCTTTGCATCATGTAGAAGTTGTTGGATTGATTTCTCAGATCCCTTACTGTTTTAGAGAGACCTCTTTTTTCAGTCACTGACTGTGATCCTATCTTCTATATCTGAAATTCTATCTTCTCAATCTTTTGTTCTGTTGTGTAGACTTTCAATAGAGTTTTTAATCTCCTGGATATCTGTTTGAATCTGTTTTCGTTTTGTTTTGTTTTTGTTTTTGTTTTTGTTTTGGTACCAGGGATTGAACTCAGGTCCTTGCGCTTGCAAGACAGGCCACCGAACCACTGAGCTAAATCCCCGGCCCCTCCATTTCTTTCTTATGCTGAGTCTTCATGGCTTCTATGGTGGTCTTGAGCTCATTATTTTTTTTTTTTTGTCAGTTTCTGTTCTAGAGTCTCGAATCATGACTTCCATTTTGCTCACCATCTCTATGGTTAACTGGGAAATCATTTCTGATTTGACTTTTTCTAGATCCTGATTGATCTATTTTGTTACCTCCTGTGCTATGAGTCCAGGGTGTCCTGCTGATTCACTATCAGACTTTTCATCCTCATTTGTCCTACTGTTTGCATTGGTGAACTGGAAATCTGTCTTTGTGACTTGCTTAAGTGTTTCCTCATTTTTATTTTTGTTGTTGGGTTGTCCTTGGTTTAATTTCTGGGTTATTACTTAAATCTTCCTGATATAGTTGCGCTTTAGCTTTTGAGTCTCTAATGTCTCATAGATATGCTCATTTTCATAATATCAGAGAAAATGACTAATTAAATCAATCACAATCCTTTATCCGAATTGATACATTCAGCAGCCCAATAGGATCAAGCACAGCTTGCAAATTGACCACTTGTGGTAGTCATTAATCTATCTCCTTTAAACCATGTGAGTTAAATTAATATCATGAAGCAGCCCAAAATATGTTTGCAGTGAATATGCTTTTCAATACAGCATCTTTACCATTTAGGATGGGGGCTTAGACTCAGTTAGGACAAGAGGAGTAGATAAGTGAAAGAATTGGAGAAGGTTTCAAATGAAGCCAGAGGATGTAGAATGACCATACAATCTTTATGAAACTATTAACTTCAAAGGGGATAGACAGAGTGCAGGAATAAGGACAAGAATATATCCCCTTAACAGTAACAGGGGCTTGCCTTTCCTTGAAACTACGGAGCCATGAGTGAGGTAAAATGACTGGAGAAAAGAACATAAAAGAGAGGAAAAAAAAGGGAAAAATAATAAAAGAAGAAGTCTGAGTTAGGGCAGGAGCAGGAATAAAAAGGGAGATAAGGGATAATATGGTGGAGCAAGAGACTGAGTTGGAGAAAGAGGACAGAAAAGAAAAAGAAATTTCAGGGTGGAATGAGGAAAAGAAATAAAAGAGAATTTGAAGGTCCTCTTTCAAACTATGTCTCTGTTGTCATATTATACCATGTGTACAGCCATGTGCAGAACCAAATCCCCTGATCTCAGCTAGCCAATGGCAGGTCCCCTCAACTCAGGGTGACCTCAGTCCACAAGGCCTAAATTGAGATTCCCAACCCACAGGGTTGAGATCCAATCAGTTCTATTACAGGTTTCCCCTGCCCTTGATATTCAAATTTGGGAGCTCAGAAAAATACCCTTTATGACCACCTATGCTTCTGCAGAGTGGGTCCAAGGACTGGCCCAATCAGGAGGTTTGAGAAAGGGGGGGGTCAGGTTGTGTGGGTGTTTCAAGGGTGCCTGTGCAGCCACCTTCCTTGCTGGAGCTGGTGGCACTCAGTCAGGGAGGTCACAGACCCACCAGTGGACCCCCCAAACAGCAGTTTTAATAATTTAATAAATGTACTCTTTACAGACACAGAACATGGCAGTAGATGATTGACCAAGAACACTGCGTGGGTGTGAAACCAAGTTCTGGAAATACAGAATGGTGTTAGATTTGTATTTGGTTTGTTAATTTTTTATATCATTGTTTTTCACTGTTTTGTGGACAAATAATATTTGCTTTGCTGAAGGGTTCCTTCACCTGTTTTGATTGCTCCCCAAAAGCTGTAGGTGCAAGTTCAGGAGGCTGTGCAGCCCAGCAGGACACTGGTGGTTTTGACTGAGGTCCGAGGCCCTCTCATTGGAGCCCTGCAACCTTCACTGGCAGGGCTCTGCTGCAGGGACCAGGGGGAGAAGAGTAGACAAGGCCTCAGCAACAAGATTCCCATATGTGCAGCAGATCCAGGATTTCTGAGATCAAAATAAGTCTTAACTGAGTTTTGAAGTGAGATTTGTATTTAGGATCAAAATTAGAACAAGAAACAGTTCTGCTTCTTTGGTTACATGAATGTAACTTCACAGAATGTCATCAAACTTTTGGGCTCCCTGAAGCACCTGATTTACCCATAAGGGAGATGCCATATGCTTACTTAAATTAATAAATTTAAAATCTTTTTAGTGTGTAATTAGTGGTGTTGGTCTTACATATTTCAAGAAAAAGATAGCTGCACTTTTTTTTTCACATTGGATTCAATGCAACAAACATCAGAACGTTTTTAACCAATATTAAAGATTCTTGGTCCAAATGTTTTGAAGTATATTTCATCACTGATTATGATTTTAAGTAGAAGTTGATTGCCTTTCATGCTGTAAATCAGAAATATAAATTCTGTTTCATATTTGGTGTACTAAATATTTTTTAACCATTTCTTTAGGACTGTATTGAAATGCAACAGTTGTTTGAATTCTGTAAGAAAGTAGTAGTCAATTACTTTGGAATATGTACAGTTGTAGAAAATGCCAACTTAAAATT
The DNA here is from genome assembly GCF_012274545.1 of Fukomys damarensis. Lineage (NCBI taxonomy): Eukaryota > Metazoa > Chordata > Mammalia > Rodentia > Bathyergidae > Fukomys > Fukomys damarensis. The sequence continues at coordinate 83,149,277 of NW_022900928.1, forward strand.
CATGTTCCATTGCTAGGATTTTTCTTTTTTTTTTAATCCATTAAAATTTCATAGCTTGTGGCATTAAAAAAATAAATACATTAAAAAATAGAAATGTTTAACCCCCCTGACATGAAGGTTATGAGAACAGTTGCCTAGGTTACTTCTGGGAACCTGAAGGTAGTGTGACTAAGAATACAGACTCTGTCCTTGAGCCTACAGAGGTATGATGGGTGACTGTAATGAGATGAAAGTTCAACCTGTGTCTTTCTCCCCATTGGGTCAGATTCTGCTTGACTGTGCATGTTGACACTGATCATTTGTAAATGTTAAGAATCCAAGACTAGGGCTGGGGATTTAGCTCAGTGGTTCTGCCACCTGCCTCATAAGCACAAGGACCCAAGTTTAGTCCCTGGCACCAAAAAACAAAACAAAACAAAAAGAATCCAAGACTATCATGTAGGGTTATTTAACTTAGCCTACTGTGTGTTAAAGCTGTTAGGTGTTTTCATTCTCTCTCTTGTCTTTTCTGCCTCCATGCTTGTGCTTCTTCAATCACCATAACAGCTCAAAGACTTAAAAGTCTTTGGGCTGTATCACAGGGCCCAGGCCTACAAGGCTGGGAAATGTCATACTGTTAGGCCATGCAAGTTATACAAAAATTCAACAACTCAATGATGAGCTACCCATGACCACCCCAGAGGTCTTTGTCACAAGAAACATCATCTGAAACTACTCCTGCAGCAGAAATGATAAAACTTTACCACAACAAATCTATAAAAGTGTACTGCTCCTTTTGTTCTATAAGCAACCTGGTCTCTTCTTTTTTTCTTTTTCTTTTTCTTTGTTGTTGTTGTTGTTGTTGTTCTTTGTACCAGGGATCAAAATCAGGACTTTGCTCTTGCAAGGCAGGCAGTGGAACCACTGAGCTAAATTCCCAGCCCATGGTCTCTTTTCTTGATCAGTGCTGGCTCCCTTCAGGGGAAGCCTGAGTCAAAGTTTTGCTTTTGGGGTATGTGCCTACAATACTCAGTTAGGTCTCATATCTAGAACTTCTAGGTCATAAGATCTAATTTTGTACTGTTTTTTCTGTACTCTTTTATATCACTCTCCTGTTTTCTCCCTCTTGGTATCTCCTATGTTGTCCCCCTCCCACTTCAACAGACGTAGGAATGGATTAAAGATGTCCCTGCCTCAATGTCACCTTCCAGAAGGCATCAATGAGTAAACATGCTGGCAGATATAGCAAGTAGGATGGGATCTAGAACACATGACTTTTTGCCCAGGGCCGAAGGGCATGCTAAGGCCAGGAAAAGAAGGGACAAGCAGGGCTCAGAGGATGTCTAGAATCTGCAGAACCCCTGACTGCCCTGAGAAGCAAGAAGGGCAAGTGAGGGGCAGCAAGAATCCACATGACCAGTGGAAACTAAGCATTGGCCTGAGCAGACCAAGAGCAGAAAGGCCCAGGAGGTGAGGCCTTGGGACAGCATAACTGGAATTACCAAATCCAGGCATCAAGCAGGAGTAATGCAGGGGACAGGGATGCCACAGACATGAAGAGGAAATGGAGCTGGTGTTGGGCCAGGGAAACCAGAGCACATCCACCTGCGTGAGCTAGAGTCAGAAACTCCATGGTTAAATCATCATATACTACAAATATGCACTAACAGAAAATATGTAAGTAAATAAAACACAGACAAAAATTGTAGGTGTTCTTAACATCCATGAAGATCATGACAATGAGGAACAGTCCCAGAACAAGTTGCAGATACAGAAAACTTAATCTGAACAGAAAAATAATTTTTCTCTCTGATGAGGCCAGTGGTGAAAGTGAAGTGGGCCTAAGGGTTGGATTACTCTGTAAGATCCCATTAATTTCCTGGCAAACCACCAAATATAACCTAAATGCAATGATAAACCCAACAACATACTGATTCTACTCAACCATACTCTTACCATACCAATAACACAAACCCTAACATTAACACTTATTACAAAACAGATGTGAACGTAGAATTATGGTTATAAGCAATAAACACTTATTACAACCCTGAAATGAACACAGAATTAACCATAAACTTAATCCTAAAGCACAAAGTCTGACCCTAAACTCATAATCCTAACCCAAACAGCAATTCTAATCCTTTCAAAACCTATCCACCTAATCCGGCCACCCTATCCTCTTATAACTCTAACTCTGAATTTCTAATCCTTGCCCTAACACTAATCTCCTAATCCTATTCCTAACTCTAATCCCAAACCAACTTTACTCCTAGCACTATTCCTACATCTTACCCTATACCTCTGACTACATCAACCTTTACACTAAATCCTAAACTAAAATCCTAACCCTTACCACAAACCCTAAACCCTAACCCTAACCAAAACCCTAAGTCCATCCCTCTAACACAGATCCTAACTCTAAACCCTAGCCTTAATCTCCTACCCTAATCTTCTAAACTTATTTAATGCTAACTGTAACCTTGAAACTCTAATCCAGTAATGGCATACTAAGTTTTCAATGATACAAACAGCCTGCTATGGCATCCATGCCATAGATTCACCATCATTGCACTAACCCTTTAAATTCTTAACTCTACAGTTTACCCTAACTTGAACCTGGATTCCTGCCCATGGGGTGCCTTCTATTCATCTAGCCCCACTATTCATCCTGGTCCCTTGCTGCATTTCTGGACCCCTCCTCTTATCCATTGGTTCCTATACTCCTTGAAGCTCAGGATACAGGAAGGTATAGATTGTTCTCAACACAAATCAGCAAGGCTGGGTTTCCTGGTCATGGTCTGGGAGTACTTGGCAGTCTTGGGGTCCTGGAATACAGTAGCTGGATGTCCAAGGTGGGATCCTAGGGTGCTGGAAGACAGAGGCCTGGTCTCCTGGGTGGGGTTCTGGATTCCTAGACAGTGATGGCTGGGCATTCTGGGTGGGGACCTGGAGTCCTGGATGGTGGTGGCCTGAAGTTCTGACAGAGACTTGGTAAGGGTGGTGGGTCCTCAGGCCCTTCCCACCCAGGGACTCCTTCAATGGGTGAAGGCCAAGGCTGCAGTAGGAAGCTTCTCACACAGTGGCAAGGATACTGGATTGCACTCCATCCTCCTAGTCTACTGGCTATGGGACATAAAGCATGTGCATGTGTCACCCTGGAGAAGAATGTCACCTATACCCAAGCCAATTTGTATCAGAAAAATCATGGTCATGAAGGGCCTGGCTAGGTTAGGAGAGGGGCAAGGCTGGGCCACTGGTAGGGGGAGGGGGATTTCAAGGGGCCATGCCTGGTGGATCACAGGAAAGAGGGAGGTGTGGCAAAGCCAAGTGGATCAAGGGAAAATGAAGGAGTGGCTGAGTTGAGTCATGAGAGCACAGCCACACTGGGTTACAGGAGTGGAAAGTGAACATGGGGCTGGATCCTAGCCAGTATAGGAGATGGTCTTCAGGATCCCAACTCACCTAAGACCATGGGAGTGGAAATGAGGCCATGGAGGAATGCTGTTTAGCTGATGAGTAAGGACACCAGACAAGGTTCCATCCTCTAATTCACTGGCTTTCAGGAGATAATGTGCCTGCCTGACCCTGCCCACACTGGTAAGCCAGGAGCTTGTGCTCCAGCTAACATGGGTCAGGAGGAGGTCAGGCAAAGCCCAGGCAGTCATAGATGCTGGTGTTAGGAGCAATAAGATATGGAGTCTGGGTCAGGGCATGGACACCAGGGAACTCACAGCAGATAAATATTGAAGGGTTAAACTACACTATTGTTTTATGTAGATTAATTCACATAACCTTTGAAAAATTGGTTGTCTTCTAGCTTCTAGGTCCAGTTATCAAACCATAGAAGGTCCCCAGAATGACACAGTTCTGAAGGGCTCAGAGATTCACTTCAGCTGGATCATGTGCCCAGGTTGAAAGCTGATTATGTGGGCTCTCAGATCACAGTGGTCCTGAGCATCACACCCCAAGGCCTATCCTCACCAAGGACCACTTCACCTCTGCAGGTTACAATGTGGATAGGAATAGTATTTCTGAGCTGATAATGCACAATGGAAGCCCAGTAACTTGGGCCTATCAGATGCAGCCTCCACAATAGCGACCTGAATGGATCTGTTTTCCTCCCAGTACAAGAAGTGCATGCAGGTGCAGCCACAGCAGTGAATCTGTAACCAAGATGCTGGCTACTGTTATTAGCATTTCTTCCCCAGATGGATGAGGCACTCACTGAAGTCATACAAGGAGGAGCTAGAGAGAAAACCAGGGCTATTTAGCTTGCTTCCAGCTGTAGACTTGGTCCCCTGCTACTGTGAACCCTACTTAGGCCCTTGACAGTCCCTCACCTTGCCCTTCCCCTGTGTCTACAGCACTTGTTACATACACTAGCTGTCAGAGGACACAAGCTGCTGTCTTGTCGCCAGTTCAGACGAGGAAGGTTCATTTGAAATATAGGCAGCCCGAGGAACACACAAAGCCTTGGACTGGACAGACATCTTTATTTATCTTCTCAGCCCTCCTTGTAGTTCCCAGTTACTCCCAGCCACCACCTTATTTGTCAACCAGTCCATTCTTGCAGCAGGCCTCAGCCATTTCATCTCCCTAGCCAGCCAATCTGTCAGCCCTTAAAACAATGTAGATTAAAGGGGCTGCACTGCCAGTATTGACCAAGGTCAGTAGTGACGAAACTATGGCACACATGGTATTTGTTTTTATTTTAAGACAAAAGATGTTAATGCATGAATTATTTTCTCTAAGCTAAAATTTCAGTATTCAGGTTTAGTTGCAGTGTTGGCACTTCATGATAAATAAGTAGGTTTTGGTTTATCTCTTAAAGGTTCACTATCATTGACCTAGTTTATATAAGTGATTTACAGGAATACCACAAGGTTCACCTGTTACAGAAGTGGAAGTTTGTGCTGCTGGGCAGGATTCTGCCCAATGTATCAAAATGTTGTGAAACTGTTTGAACTTTATGATGTCTTAGGAGTATTCTGTTAATTCTGTACTTCTCAGGAATGTTCCCTTGCCCCTTACAAGAATGTTCTGTTAAACTCTGACCCTGCTTCAGTGAGCATACTTGCCTATCTTTTAAATACCTCTATAAGGAGGCTCTCATTTCTGGTGAAGCACTCAGACTTCAGAGTATGAACTCTGCAGAGCCCATCAGTATAATAGGGTTTTTTTCTCCAGCTCTTCAAGTGACCATCAGATTCTCAAATCTTCAAATTGTCATATCTGTAATACTGAGCTATGGCACTCAGCTGTAACACTGAGATGTAACACTTGGCTGTGCCTCAGAGCTATAACACTTGGTTATAGCACTGAGCTGTTCTGTTTTGCCACAATAATATAGAAATATAATAGGCAGTCAGACAGGGCTGAGTCCTTGAGTCAAGACAAAAGGTGAAAACACTACAACTGCAGCCAGAGAGACACATCAGTTAGGGGCCAAGCCTCAAGATGATAACAAAAGGACAACAACAAAAATAAAAATGAGGAAACACTTAAGAAAGGCACAAAGACAGATTTCCAGTTCACCAATGGCTAATTCTAGGGGAAACGAGGCAGAAAAATCTGACAGTCAACCACAAGGACACCCTGAACTCATAGGACAGGAAGTAATAAAACAGATCAATCAGGCTCTAGAAAAATTCAAAACAGAAATAATTTCCCAGATAACTACAGACATGGTGAGCACAACGAAAGATATGATTACAGATTCTAGAACAGAAACAGACAAAAAAAATAGATGAGCTCAGGACCATGATAGAAGCCATAGATGTCCAGCATAGGAAAGAAATAAAAACCTTGAATGCCCAACATAGGAAATAAATGGAATCCATGAAACAGATTCAAACAGATATCCAGGAGATTAAAAACTCTACTGAAAGCAATCACTGCAGGATGAACACATGAGAAGATAAAATTTCAGATATAGAGACTAGGATTGCAGTCAGTGACTGAAAAGAGAGATATCTTAAAATCAGTAAGGGATCATGAGAAGTTGATCCAACAACTCCTAGGTGATGCAAAGAAGAATAAGACTAACATAAGAATGATAGGAATCCATGAAGTAGCAGGAGAAAATACAAATGATTTTAAAAAGTTGTTCAAAGAATTAATGACAGAAAACTTCCCAGAGGGGAAGAATTTGACATACAGACAAGTGAGGCTCATAGGATTCCAAGTAGCCATGATCAAACAAATCTACACCTAGACATATAATAATCAAGATCCCAGAGATCCAACAGAAGAACAAAATACTACAAGCAGTTAAAGAGAAGGCAAAGATCACATGCAAAGTAAAGCCCATCTGAATCACAGCAGACTTTTCAACACAAATCCTCTGGTCAAGGAGAGCCTGGAGTAAGGTATTTCAAGCCCTAAAAGAAAACAACCTTCAACCTGGACTGATGTACCATGCAAAACTCTCAAAATGGATGGGGAAATAAGATACTTCCATGACAAAGAATACCACAGAAACTTCGGAAATACTAAACCAGCACTACAAACAATTCTAAACAATATCCTAGAAAAAGACAATGAAGGTCACAAAACCATGAGGCCCAATAGAGCAAATCAATTAGGAAAAGCAAGAAACTAAGATGAGAGGGGGAAAAATTAAAAAGAGCCAACAACAGGACAATAACATGACAGTGATAAATCAAAAAATGATTCAAAAAATTTTACAATGTCCTCAACTACTAATATAAATTTTCCCTGCATTAGCTAATCAAATTTATATTTGATATGATTTAACTTTAGAAATAATTTCAGTTTCACAAAAGTTTTCAAAATTAATTACTGGGCATAATGGCACGTGCCTATAGTCCCAGAACTCAGGAAGCTGAGGCAGGGGCATTGCTGTGAGTTTGAGGCCTCCTTAGACTACATAATGAGTTGAAGGCCAGCCTGAATTATAATTGAAACCTTGTCTTAAAAAAAATTTAAAGAACATGAAAAATATAATTTAAATTTTTGAGTTTGTTAGGATTGTAATACCTAAGGACATGACATAGCCTTTCCACCACTCCTCCCCACAACTTGGCCAGGGTCACACCCAGTGGGAAACTGCCACCCACAGGAAAAGCAATTAAAGAACAAACTTGACTTGTGGGAAAGACCATCATGTCCCAGCTCTCACTTCCAAGAAACATCTGTACCATCACCCAGTCTGAGGAGTGCAGACTGCCCCATCTTTGCTCCCAGACTACTCTAGGCAATGAATCCTCTGACCAACAGCTAGCAACCACTTCTCTACTTAAGGCTATGCTCTACCCACTCTGCCCCTGCTCTAGGCTGGCTCTCACTGGAAGTCAGCTCTCCTGTTTGAGCTTAAGTGAATAAAACAGATTTGTTTGCGAACACAAGGCAAGCCCAGGTGGTTTGCTTTCCGCATCTCTATTACAAGTATTTTAAAGACTCTTAAAAAGCAGAATTGGTTAAATATTGAGATAATATAAATATACTAATGTCTGGATATTCTTTTAAAGTTTAAATTATTTAGCACAGCAAGTAAAAGTCCAGGTCTAGCCATTTCTCACCTCTACAGTGGTCTACATGTCATGACTACATTAGTTTCATTATTAGCTAGTTCCAAAATGTTCTCAAAACTTCTTTCTTAAACAACAGTGGATTTTGGAGCCTGCCAGCTACTACTTGGTTATTCTACTCAGCAGTTGAGTTACCTAACAGATGTCCCCTATGGTTTATTACAATTTAAAATGGTAACAATTTTAAAAGTTTCTATTACACATTATCTAATAAAAGTCCATTTGAGAGCTTTCTCACTATCTATATAAAAAACAGACGATTCTGTTTTATACATTAACTTGTACCTGAATAAGTATTGTCCAGCCGTGCTATAATTTACTGAAAATTTTGAGTTCATGTTTATACTGAAAATTTTAGAGTTCAACTCTAAAATGATGAAGCCAGGAGGTGCTAATACAAAATGAATATTTCTCTCTACAGTTCTTATAAATCTTTCTAGATTTTCTGACCCTTTGCATTTTCCATGCCCACAATTAATAAAGTTCTTTTTGTAGTCTTAACGGTAGATTCTCTTACGGGTATCCTAGTTATCCAAAGTAGTTTGTTTTTGAGGACATAAAAATTTGGTTATAAATAATTCATTGAGGTCAATATAAAGATTCAAGGTCAAAAGCCCCAAAACAACCTTCAAAAAATTTAAATAATATTCTGTTACACTGTATGTAAATGAAATTTAAGATATTGACAACTTTTAAATTTTTTCTCAACAAAAATATTTTAAAAATATCAACTCATTCATCGAATATTTTTCATTTTACGGATAACATAAAATTGTTAAAATTACATAAATAAATACAATCACAAAGTTACTCAGAATTAAGTTAAAACAATAAAAACATTTGCTTAATGTTTTTTAAATACTACATATATTTCATACATTATTGATACATATATTTCTGACACATATATATCACTAATATATATCAAATATATAGAGATAAATAGACCAAATATCTAAAACTACATTTATTAAGCCACAGGTCAGCTAGTTAAAATGTGATTAAAAATGAGTCTTAAAGCAATTCAATGTTGTATCTGTTCATCATTTTAAGATTAGTTAATTATTTTTATGAGCACAATTTCTTTAATATTCCAATAAGTTTTTTTAAATGTTTAAGAATCTTTTGTTATAAAGAGCTAATAGCAGGTCCTGGGAAGGAGCTCAAGGGAGTAGCACCTGCCAGGCAAGTGCAGGACCCTGACTTTGATTACTGGTACAAAAAATTAAAATAAAAGGGTTATTAGCTATGTTACCTGTCCTGCTAATGGGTTTGGTAAATATTAGTAAAAATGCTAATATTTTAAGAGATACTAAAAGACTTGCTTCTCTATAATAAACTAACTGCTCTCATTTTACTCTGTCTAGTCTTTGCTTAAATAAGTACTTAAAATGAACTTTTGCTTTTTGATAACTTTGTTTGAACTAAAACTCCTTATAAAGGTTTAAAAGCAATGATCTAGGGTGTTTCCAACCTCAAATATATATGTATATTCTTTTTTAGATATACAGTGTTTACATAAATATACAAAAGTTTGAGACATAAATATGACTTAAAAACAATTTTAAAATATTGATGACCTATCAGTGGTGGCATAATTTTATAACATAAAAGTTGTTTCTATTTTAACTGGATCATACATGATGACAGCATAACTTGAATAAAACATTTCTAGATATAGTAAAAAACATATTTTTTTTAAAAAAAGAGGGTGGTTAGTGGGGCAATTCTTCTATCAGGATGGTTAAGAGCTGGGCAAAGTTATAAAGAATGAGACTCTTGGGGTTGTCCATCTGTGTCTTCAGTCTCTTTTACTACAAACATCAGTTTGGTGACCTTCAGGGCTATCTATGGGTTTGGTTGGTGTGCACTGACAGAGAGGAGTCTTCTTTGGAAGGGAGAAGTGGACTCATGAAGAATGAATAACCTGTTAATTTTGCTACTCTTGGGGTACTCAGGATTACTTGAAAAGGCCCTGTGCATCCTTGATATGGTTTGGAAGGTTTTATATATACCCAGTCATCAGATAGTAGGGACAAAGAAGTGAGGTGTGTAAACTGCTGGAGGATTTGCGGAGGGTGGAGTTATCATAGTTCCAGATAAGAAGACTATGGTTGTTAACCAAGGAATTTTAAAGAGGGAGCATGAGAGGTTTGAAATGGAGATACAGCATGTGAACGCAATGAGGGGACTTTTGTATAGAACATCAAAGAGGCTGAGCACAAGAAGATTGTGCAGAAGAGACCTGAGTTTGAAAAGGGATAAGGGTTGAACTTAGTTTAAGTGGATCTGGTGGGAAAAGGTGGTTAGGCTTTATTAAAGATGGTGGTTAGCCCTTTTTAACTTACCTGAGGATTGGGGTCAATATGGGACCTGGAACTTTCAGGTTATATTTAGAGAGAAGGCTACCTGTTGAGGGATCTATGAGGTAAATTCAGGTCTATTACACCAGTTTGGGAGGAGTTTGGGAGTCTGAAGCAGGGGATGATTTCAGTGAGTAAGATATGTAGTAGTGGAGGATATTTGGTCCAATGTAGGAAAGGCCTCTATCCATCCTGAGAAGGTGTCACCTAAAACAAGGAAATACTTTTGGTTTTCATTGAGGCATATGAGTAAAGTCTATTTTCTAGTCAATTGCAGGGAGGGATCCCCAAAATTGAGAGGTGAGGATAGGAGGAGGTCTGAGGTTGCTCTGGGTGTTGGCAGTTTGTCATGTGAGGCATTGGGTAATAATCTTTTGTGGGGAGGTCCTAAAATTAGGGGTGAGATAAATGTGAGTATTTAGGAATTGGAGGAGAGAGAATGATCCAGCATGGAACTGGTCATGGAACGATGAAAGGAATTGGCTTTACAAACTTTCAGGAATGACCAATTTTTCATGGAGAAACTACGTCTATTCCTCCTGTCATCCCCTGACCCCGTTCTTTGGGTAGACTTATTTGTTGGGGTGAGTAGGAAGGTGTAAGAGGAGATAGAAAGCAGGCAATGGAGAGAGGGTTGGTAATGTCTGTTTTGCTACTCTATCAGCCTTGTTATTTCCACAAATGCCATATCTGAGATGTTCATCCCTTGAGTTAGGTACGTGATATAATATGTTGGTTCCTAATAGGTGATATAATATGTTTGCTCCTAGATATACAGGAGATATATATGACAAGTTTTAAAAAGCTGATAGCTGATTGTAGGGTGACATACTTTTGTAATATAAAATTATATTTTTCTTATAATTATATATATTAATGGTGCAACTTTTGAGAAAAGCATTTCTAATCAGACAAACTTTTTTTAAGAATATTTCAGAAAATTAAAAATATACTACAAAGGCATATTGTTAGCATCTTTGTTTAAAGCAAAGGCTTAGGATATTGATATGTTCTTAATACTATTTGCAATGAAATTTTTAAAAAGATTTTAAATTTTTGCAAAGAATTTCTAGTGTTCACCCATCTTATTAGGATTAAATATTTCTAAAAATTAAGTCTGAAGAATTTCATACATACTTAGATGTCTACTTTAAATTTTATTTCTTTTTTTTTAGACAGAGTCTCACTACGTAGCTCAGGTTGGCCTTGAACTCACTATGTAGCTCAGGCTGGCCTCAAACTCATTGTCATTCTCCTGTCTCAGCCTCCCAAGTGCTGGGACTACTTAAAACTTTATTTCACAATTTAGATTGTACAAACTACTATCATGTGACTTTCCCTGTTTTTGAAAATGTCTTTGTTCTAATATAACAGTCATGATTGATGACTCAATATGCTGTAAAAATAACTAAGCTGTTTTGCTAAATTAGTTCTCTGTGTATTGCTTATAGTCATACCCATATACCTCTTGCTAGATAAGAGATAATCTTGCTCAAAAATGTTCTTACTTAACAATATAGATATTAATTTTTTTACACTCCATATTCAAAATTACATCCACTTCTGTATGTGTACCTGTGAAAGCCTAAAGATGTTCTTAAGTGTAGTTTTTGGTCTTAACAGTAGTAAATTGTGTGCTTTTTTTCCAAATGATGGTTCATATCAGTGTAAAAGAAGAGATGAATCTTAAGTATTTTCTTGATACCTTTCTGACAAATCTAAACTTGCTTAAAATACGTTGGCTTTTTTCAATTAGCATGGTTACTATGTCTTTTAATTCAAGTCTTCTGTACAGACTGAATTTGTTTTGATCTTATTGGCTAATTTTATGTCTATCTATAAACTTTGCAACTATTTGTCAAAGTAATACAGTTTTACAACACCAACTGCAAAATTAGGCATGGTTAAACTTCACAATGGACTCTAGATAAACTTAGTCCTAAAACTCTGACATTGCTCAACTCTGGCAAAAAGGTCTTATAACAGTGACTCCACTTGTCTGATATTTCTTGCCCCAAATGTGGGACATCTCCTGACTCACCAGCATCAGGGAAATCGTGGACAAAGCTTCAGATAGTTAATTATAAATATCTTCTGAAAAGAAGAGAATATATTCTCAAAGAATCATTTGTGTGCCAACCCTTCCAAAATATGTAGAGCTGCAGATACTACAAAAGAGGATTCTTATACATGATTGTCCACAAATGAAGAGCCCTTTCAATAGATGGAATGTTTACATATCTCCTGATTTTGACTTTTTTTATATTCAACTTCACAATTTATTGGTGTGGTGCTCTTTTAGGCTTGAGTATCAGGCTTGCCTTTGCTTATGATCCAACTACCTTTGAGGAAACCAAGATGCCAGTCCAACAAAAGACATGCAGCCAGATGATGTGGCACCTTGAGGCTCTCAAGATTGAGGCCTGAAATAATAAGTGGGGAATTGTGTCCAGCACAGCAAGACACATCATTAAACTGAAAAAAGTTGAATATTTCTTTATAAGCATGGCTGTTGTATCTGCTGAACTCCAAAACAAAATGAAAATACAATAGTGAAAAGTTAGGCTATACCACAGGTGAAATACTATTGGCACAAGCACTGAAAAACAGAATTTCAAAAGTTAGGGGTTTTTTTTTCTCCTTTAAAACAAGAGCCTCCCTAAAATCTGGGACATTCGCAGCTTTCTATTCCTCTCCTCAGACCTGACGAATAAACAAAAGATGCAAATGATGACTCTAGAAAGCATGGATCCCAGTTCCTTTTCCAGAAGAAAGTGAACAATGAGTTTTAAATGGCTGGAAGTGATAAAGCAAGTGAGATTTGCATTATTTCTCTATACTCCCTCCACACTGTTGCTTACTCTAAAATACATGTAAGCAGAGAGATAGTGATGTGAGGGAAATAAGCCACTCTATCTCCTCATAGCTAGCTTTGAGCAAATCTTTTCTCATTCTTTTTTTTTTTTTCCTATTCCAGGAATCTTTTTTGCATTCTTAACCAAATACATAGGTTTCTTTGATTTGACCAGTGGACAGCAGGTTCTTCACCTACATATGAGTCTAAGAGGCAAGTAATTGTTTCTTAAAATTCTATTTTAATGAGCAAGGTTTTGTGCATTGATTTGTCTTTTTCCTCATCTATTTAATAATTATTGTCTTAGCATTCACTATGGTTATAGAGTAAACTGAGACCAATACAATAAACCCTTAAGCCAGAGGTTAGTAGCTAATATTTTTTAGTACTGACTACAGGAAAGTGCATTCATTTGGTGCAATTACAGTCAGGCATGGGTTCTTTAGCTTCTCCTAACATGCATGTTCTAGGAAGTATCTAAATTGGATTGTTATATAAAATACTCTTCTTGTTTATTTCAATTTATTATTTGAAAATATAGTGTCTTACATTTGTACTGTTGGTTTTTCACTCCAGATATCTTATTTTAAAAAATAAATGGAGTAAAATAAATGATGCTACACACACACACAAATGCAGCTTTGGGAATCTAAAGAAAGGGGAATCACAATTTCAAAATCAAAGTGGGCATTTTTTCAGGACTTTGTATTGTTAGGCAATGAGCATAAAATCAGACATATATTTGAAATGATGCCCTGGGAATCAAGTAACAAATAGCTCTTATTCATTCAGATAGAATTAAAAATACTTAAATCAACAATACGTAGGGCAATTTCCTTCTATTTTACAGTATCTATTATATATTTTGGCCCTCATTTATGCTTCAGGTTCTGACTTAAATAAAAAATGCATAGACATATTATTGAAATTCCAAATTTTAACAAACTATGGAAAAGCACAGATGATTCATTCTAATTCACTTATTGATATTTATACACTAGGTATCACATATATTTAAACTATTCAAAAAATAGAGTAAACGTTTCCAAACAGACAAGTCTTACAAAACTTCTTAGAACATATGAAATCTCTCTCTTTGGCTGGGGGAGGGGAATTGAACTTAGAGCCTCATGTTATGCAGGTGAAATCTCTTTTTGTTTACAAGGTACAAATATTGCCTCAAGTGTAATAAAGAAAAATTAGAAATTGTGGAGAATGAGTAGATTTATAAAACTCATTTGCTTTCCTTTCTCAGTGCAAGGACAGGGAAGGAATCCAGGACCTCAGTATCGCTAAGCATGTGCTCTACCACTGAGCTACATTCACTACACATCTGTGATTTTTATGCAAAATTCCATCTTTAATAATCTCTCAATTCAAATATAAGTCACAAAATGAATTTGGAAACATTTAAACTTAGGTAATAATTTAATTATATTGTCCAAGTTTGAAATAAAAACTTTCAGTTAAATATAGAGGCTTTAAGAAATTTATACACAGTGAATTCAAGGGCAGCTTGAATGAAATACTGAGATCCTGTCTCAAAACCCAAAAAATCATATATATTTACCAAAACAGCTCATGAGAAAAAATACAACCATGAGTTAATAAAACAGAAATAAATCCACTGGAAAAGATAAACAAGATGGAGAGTAAATAACAAGGAAGAAGCAACAACAAAACTCACAGTGAAAATAAGAAATATTTATAAAGACCATCGGTATTTTAATTCTGAGAAAGGGTAAACATCTCTTAAAAAGAAAAATAAATTGGAGATCAACTGAATATGTAGTAAATAATATAAAAACTAGATTAGTTGATGGGCTGTACTATAAATTCTTGAAATTCTATTCTTGATACAAGTATATTTATAACGCCAATGAAGCAACAATAAATGTGACCAAAATCTTCTATAATCCTTTCAGAAAAACAAAGGATAGCACTCTATTTTTCAAATTTCAAATTTAAAAAGTAAACAAAAGTTTCCTTTTCCCTTTTTTGAGACACACTGTACAGTTAGTTATTTAGGTCTAAATGCAGGACAACATGTAGACACACTAAATTTATAAAAAATATCAAGAAATATTTGTGCTTCATTCTAAAGTGAGATTTGATGATTAGCAGTACAAAGCAAGTGGAACAAATGATTTATCACACACTTATGGTGGCAAATTGTACAGTTTATTGGACAAACTGTACCTGAATTCTACAACCTGAATTTCTACAACAAAAAATTTCAAAGGTGCACTCCAAGCAGGTATAAGGCAAAAATATGAAATAAGAAAATTTAAAATATGGAAGAAAGTATAAGAAAATGACTTTCTCATCTGATAAAGTGGAAAAATCTTCAGATATATATTTTTAAATGCACAAATGGTAAGATGAGTTTAAAAAGATACCAAAAAAGTAGCAATTTCTGTTCAGCATAGAAAATCCTTGATGAAATTAACCTGAGAATCAAAATTAGAAGAGATATTTTCTTTCTCTACAAGTGATAACTAGAAAAGAAAAAACGTATTAAAGACGATCCTCAACACAAACATGAGCACATAATATAGGCAAATAAATCACAGAAGGGCTTGTAGAGAAAAGGGGGGAAAAGAAGATCTAAAGTAGAGGATAATGGAAATGACTATCAAATCAGTAACATTCATCAAATTGGAAGAAATTTGGATTTTGTCAGTAACAGAAGTAGGAACTATTGCTCACCTCTGTCTGGGTCTCCATCTAGGTCTCCATCTTGCTCTCTATGCTCTCCTTCTCAGGAATTAAACCCAGGATCTTGTGCTTACCAGGCAGGTGCTGGCTCCACTAAGCTACATTCCCAGACTCTCTGCACTGAGTTACCGCCCCAGTCTCTCACTCTCTCACTTGACTAGTATCACGTGGAGGGCTAAAGCTTGAGCTAATGCCAGAATTGGTATCAGGTGCAGGGTTTCATGTGCTCTCATGAAGTTCCAGAAGAATAGAAGACAGCATCCCCTGATTGGTATTTGGTGTAGGGCTTGGCTCAATCCCACAAAGATCTCATGCCAGAAGAATTAAAGATAGCATTCTCCATGATTATCAGATCCCAAGTCATTTACAAAGGCATTTCCCATACCTTGTCTCTGGCAAGCTTAAAATTTCAATACATGAAAAGTGAGGCTTCCCAACAGCAATGCTTCAACAGGAGATGACAAAATGAATTTGTGGACAAAATCCAAGTAGTTATCATACGGATTCCCTACACCTGCATCAAATCACACTCTGAAAGCACCTGAGACCCCAAAAATGAGGAAAAAGCAATAGGAGGCAGCAGATGTTGCTGCTGATGAGATCATGAAGTTTGAAGCATTAATAAAAATGATCTCCAGGCAAAAGAAAATGCATCCAAGACTGGTTTAGATACAGCAGACCATACAACTACAAACTTGTATGTACAAACTTACTCAAATGATGATTACATTAAAGAAATCCAGAAGCACCAAGAAGAATATGCTTTTCCATGCAAGCAAATGGAGAAAAGATGGCAGAGGTTGTTAATGGACTGGTTCATTGCCCACAAAACACAAGAGGAGGTTTAGCATGAGAAGCAGCTGATACATAGGCTCACATGACAGTCCTAGCAGGAGCACAGGATTGCTGTGCAATTCATGCACATTCAGCAGGAAAATGTTTTATGGCAAAACAGAATTTTCAGAGAAAAACAGTATGTGGAAAGATGACTTAAACTTCTCCAGGATGCTCTTGATCAAGAAACAACTTGCAAAACAATCCAAGATCGATTTTTTAAGAATAAATCCTTAGAGAGAAAGAGGTTCATGAACAGATTGCTGTGTAAAGAATTCAGGCTTGTTACAGAAAGAATTACAAAATATGTGGAGAAATTTTGAACAAATATTTGATTTGTTCTCTAATGTGGCAGGCTATTGAATGTTGACAAATAATCTGATTCCACCTAAGATGTGAGTGATTGGAAGAAATTGTCTTCATGGAAAGCCCATATATGAACAAACCTCTAAAGTATATGTCTGCTAATCCCTCTGAGAAAAAACATAGAGAACTGGATTAAAGAGACTTGCTAGATAGCAAATATTATGAAGAATATAAGAATAGGGTTGGAGAGTGGGCTATACCAGAAGTAATGTATTTACTATCCTTCCACAATTCTATACTGGGCCATATGTTTCACAGACTCAAAAATTCTCTACCTCCTCCTCAAATTGAGCCAACAGAGCCTGAACTGCCTTCATTTGTTATTGAAGGATACTTACTGGGAAAACACTTATCACTTTAAAGACTCTACAAAGACAGTTTCTTATTCAGCTACTTTGTATAGGCACTCTTGTCCAGAAGCTATTCAAGTTTTTTTGAAAAATACTTGGAAATTGAAAAAGTCAGTTGTCCCCAACTGGCGACGCAGAGCACTGTCCAGCAGTGCATTCAACCTGAAAGAGCAGCGGGGTGGAGATGGGGCAGAGAGAAAGGAAGGACGCCAAGACAAGAGTCTGATCAAGGCGACGTTTATTGCAGGCAGGCATCAGCCCCTTAAAGGAAAAGACCAAACTATTATGGGCTAGGACCACCACAGCAACCCCAACACCCGCTTCATGGGAATGAGGGTTCACACCGGCAAGAGAAAGCAGGCTCAAGAAAAACAAATCAACAACACTTGCAACCAATAACCATGATTCCCACAATAGGTGGAGGAACTCAACAAAATGGAGTTACAACACCTGACTCCTATAGATAACATCAGATCTTTAACAGGAAGCACCTGACTCCTACAGATCTTTGGCTGTCCGAGTTTCTCCTGTGCAGGGTCAAAACAAGTTTAACATGTGCAGTCCTTAAAAAGGAACAAATGTTGTCTTTCAAAAAGCCAGTGGGCCATGGCTGGCTTCCCACAGTCAGTGAGAGCCTACCAATTCAAAAAGAAGGCAGAGAGGTTCCATCATGTCGCGAGCCGCAACATCAGGATCCTGCCAGCAGGTCCTAAACCTGAAAGGACGACGACAGAGAGACGGGAGGCACTTTTCTTCTCATGTTCTTTGCTTGCTTGCTTTATTTCAGAACCTCTTCCTTTTATACTCTCCAGCTGCATGGGAGCGAGGGAGCGAGGGCTGCACGGGAGCGAGACTACCGCCCACACATTCCAGAGGGAAACAATAACAACCATTATGGGTTACATCTTCTACCAGCTGAACTCGCCTGTGGCTATGGGCGAGAGCACATCCGTGCCAGCAAGGTGACTCAAAGTTCAATCATGGCTAGGCCTGTGTCAAGGCTCACCATGATGGCTCGCCATACCATCAGACCTGCAAGAGGAGAGTAAAGAAAGCCAGTACTTCACAATGTAACTTCAGATACTCCAGTTTCAGGTGAACAATTACCAGAAACCAAAGATGAAACTGCAACTAGTACACAAACTAATAGAACACCAAAAGCTGAAGAAATGAAATCAAGTGATAGTAATCATTTCTATAATCTCACTGTATATGCTTGATTTGGTGCAAAATCACAACAATTGCTGTAGAAAGGAAAGAGCATTCCAGACATGTTATTAGTTAATATTATAGTAAATACTATTAATGAGATAAGTGTGAATCAAAGGTGGATCTTTGATGGCTTTCCAAAGACCTTAAAGCAAGCACAGCTTCTAAAAGAAGCTCTCACTGGTTGCAAATGGTGACAAAGAAAACACAAACACTGTAACTGGATCCTATGGCTTCAAAAGAAGTACCTCTTCCCTCTTCTGCATTTGATTTTGTCGTATTACTAAATATTTCAGATACTTTCTTGCCAAGTTGTATGAATGATATCATAGTTGAAGAATTTTCACATGAAATTGTTCATAAAGATATTGGACAACATGGCAATGTGGAAGACCAAGATAAGCATGGGTACCAGAACTTAAGAGATCACATACAAAAGAGAATCGTGGGCTTCTTGGACACCTGACTTTTGTTGAAACAGTGACCTTCAGAACCAGAAAATATTTTGATTAAAATCAATGCTGAAATATATAAAGAGCCTTGATTCCAGAAACTAAAAGAAATGTTTGCAATGGAGATAATGAAGAAAACAAATAAAGGCAATTACATTTATTGTAATTTAAGCTTATATTACTATCATATGTGCTTCTACTAACTGCAGAAGGAAATTAAAGTGTGATTGAAAAGTTCTCCTTATATTTGTATTCATGCTATCTACTAGTGTATTTTGACTTTTACTATAGCTGTCTACTGCACATTTCTAAATCAAATAACTTTTTATCTCCCATTTAAATTAATTTTGTAGGAAAACCACACACCACCCAGGTGCACAGGGAGTTCCCAGCTCCTCCTTCTCCACCTCCAGCACCCAGGCCTTCATCAGAGCAGACCAGTAAGAACCACCCACAGCCGAGCCACGCAGGCACTGCTGCAATATCTCCCCAAACTCTCAGTCCTCCTGGTTGTGCTGGTACCTGGATCCACACTGAAGAGACACGGGTGGTCATAAAGGCCATATTACTCAGCTCCAGAAGATACAGTGGAACTGAATAACAACAATAAAGGCACATCAATCCTCCACAGTTGGTAAGTTGGGAGGATTACCACCTTCCATCAGAACTTAGGCTATCTTCAGGGGAAGGGCAGCTGGAACCTGTAGTAGAACCTTGCAGAGTTCAACACTGCTGGTCAGGAAGCCCAACTTGGGCCTTGCTACCAGAATTAACCCTGAATCTCTGGGATCTGCCATTGGCTAGCTGAGACTAATTGCCTTAGTTCTGCACATTTCTGTGTGGTCAGGATGTTCCTAATTAGCATTTGTTAACATTTGTTCCCTTTTAAGGACTGCACGCGTTAAACTTGTTTCTGACCCTGCACGGAAGAAACTCGGATAACCAAAGATCTGTAGGAGTCAGGTGCTTCCTGTTAAAGATCTGACGTTAGCTGTAGGAGTCAGGTGTTTCCTGTTGATGTGCCTTTAAAAGGCTGATGCTTGTTTGCAATAAACGTCGCCTTGATCAGACTCTTGTCTTGGCGTCCTTCCTTTCTCTCTGCCCCATCTCCACCCCGCTGCTCTTTCAGGTTTGAGGCACTGCTGGACAGTGCTCTGCGTCGCCGGCTCGCGACACATTGCTGCCCACATTGTCTGTTGTAATAGCAGAGATATACCATGAAAGGGCCTCTTCAATTTTTTTTCTTTCTTTTCCTATTTTTAATTTTTATTTTTAAAATTTTATTGTTTCCCATTCTGCAAATTCTTCCTTTTTTCTTTCTTTCTTTTTTTTCTGCTCAGTCTCTTGCTCCCCCATGTTATTCTTCTGATCCCTTTTGTTCCTATTCCTGCCTAAATTCAGATTTCTTCTTTCTTTTTCTTTTCTTCTCTCTTTTTCCTTCACTTAATGGTCATTAGTTTCAAAGGAAAATGAGTACAATTTATAGCTTCCCTGTTATTGTTAAATTGTTCTATTCTTGTCTTTCTTCTTGCACTCTGCCTTTCCCTCTTATCTTCAACAATTTCCTAGAGTTTCTGTGATCATCCTGTGTCCTCTGGCTTCACTTGAAACCTTCTCCTATTCTTTTACCTATCAATTCATCTGCTCCCAAATACTTCTAAGTCCCCATCCTGAAGGGTGAAGTTGTTATATTGAAGAGTTTATTCTTTATAAACATATTTTGGGCTGGTCCTCCATTTTTATTTAATTAACATGGTTAAAAGTGACAGATTAATAACTACCACAAATGTTCGATTTCTAAGCTGTGCTTGATGCTATTGTGTTGCTGATTGTATCAATTGGGCTAAAGGGATTGATTTAATGAGTTGTTCTTTCTGATATGAAAATGAGAGTGTCTCTGAGTCATGACAGACTCAAAACCTAAAGAACACCTATATCAGGAAGATTGAAGTACTAAACCAGGAATTAAACCAAGGAGAGCTCAACAACAAAAATAAAAATGAGAAAACACTTAAATGAGGTACAACAAGATACTTCCAGTTAACCAACAGCAAATTCTAGAGGAAATGAGGTGGAAAAGTCTGACAATCAACCACCAGGACACCCTGAACTCATAGCACAGGAAGTAACAAAACAGATCAGTCAGGCTCTAGAAAAATTCAAAACAAATTATTTCTCAGGGGCTGGGGACTTAGCTCAATTGTTCTGCTGCCTGCCTCACAAATGCAAGGACCTGAGTTCAATCCCTGTACCAAAAAATAATAAAAATGAAATAATTTCCCAGATAATTACAGAGATGATGAGCACAATGAAAGACGTGATTAGAGACTCTAGAACAGAAACAGACAAAAAAAAAAAAAAAACAGATGAGAGAAGCCCTCAATGCCCAGCATAGGAAAGAAATGGAAACCTTGAATGCCCAACAGCAGAAAAATGGAATCCATGAAACAGATTGAAACAGATATGCAGGAGATTAAAAACTCTATTGAAAGCATTCACTGCAGGATGAACATATGTGAAGATAAAATTTCAGTTATAGAAGCTAGGATTGCAGTCAGTGACTGTGAAAAGAGAGATCTCTTAAAAACAGTAAGTTTATCCTTTTCTGCTGGATATTTATGACCAAGTTAAATGAGACCTGTGTTAATTAAAATTAATCACTTGCTATCTGTCAAGGTCAGTTGAGTCTCCTCAGGCATTACTTTGATTAACTGACAACCTGGATGAAAGTGTATTTTGAACCCAAATGGAACTTCTCTATAAAGCCAACTTAAATTATAGAAAAACATCTTAAAAATCCAAAAAGGTAATAGAAGAAAAAATTATTGAGCTCAAACAAAACAGCTCTGTATTGTAACAAATTAAACAGATGGATGGATAAACACATAAGACAATTTGTTTTTTAACTAGAGTGCACTCAGATGTATTTGGTCCCATTGAATTATAATAACCATTTTTGTAGCTATAAATAAGACTAGTCAGATCAGTTGGAAACTGGATAAAGAAGATGTGGTTTTTCTATAAAATGGAATACTACTCAGCCATAAAGAATGAGAAAGTAGATTCATTCATAGGTAAATGGGTACATTTTGAGGATATACTCCTAAGTGAAATAAATAAGTCACACATATGCAAATATCAAATACTACAATAGTACTCAAGATCCTAACAGGACAATTGGCAATGTGAAATAGGAAGAAAGAACCAAAGGTGTAGGGACAGTGAGAAGGATAGGGAAAGGGGAATAAGGGAAAAGGAAAAAATTTGAGAAAATGTAAAAATGGAATTAAAGTGTTTGGAGGTGGGGAGGGGAGGAGGGGGTGAAGAGAGGGTGGGGACAAGGGGAAAAAATGAGAACTAAGACCTGGCATGTAAAGGTACAAGATCCCAGGAATGAATGTAACTGTACTGTCTACCTAGAATGTACCAATAAATTCAATTTTAAAAAAAGACTAGTCAGAGTGTTTTACGTCAATTAACAGACATCTTATGTGAAAAGAATTGGAAAGAACAAAAGCCTGTTACCCATAATTAATATTTTGTATTTTATTTTGTATGAATTTTGGCAACCCCATACTCTCTTTCTTACTTTACTTTGCCCCGCCCCCTTGGCTTGTTTCTGATTGAAAAATATGAGGTAATTTTTTTTGTACCAGGGATTGAACTCAGGACCTTGTGCTTGCAAGGCAGATGCATTGCCATTAAGCTAAATCCCCAGCCCATGAGGAAGTAATTTTTACTAAAGTATTAAGTGAACTATCTGAAGCAAAGACCATCTTTTGTATCTTTTTTCTAATATTGAGGGCTGATTGAGTAATAACCTTAAGAATGATCTGTCCCTTTACTGAATCAGGACCTAGGAATATATGTCTTACTAATGCCTTTTGAAAATGATCTAAGAAGGCAGTGGGATCTTCATCTTTCTTCTGATAAATAACCTAAAATAATGGAAAGGCTTACTTTTGTCCTTTTAGACCTTCTAGGACACATGCTTGAAACATGTCTTTTATTCCAATCTCCGTCGGATTAGCAGTCCAGTGGGCGTCTTGTGTAGGGACTGCTTGTGTTCCAGTAGGAGCCAGTTGTTCCCCCAGGCTGTCTGTCTTCTGGTCTCTTAAAATTAACAATATATTTGTCCCCCAAAGTAATAGTTGCACGTAGTGCTGCTTGACGCTCATTAGGAGTCAACGTTTGATTTAAAAGTAATATTATATCTTTCCAGACTAGTTTATAAGTCTGAACAAAGCCTTTTGTGCCCCCAGGGAATCTTCTGGGTAGATATCACACTCTGGGGCAGGTGGTTGCCAGTTTGAAGAGGGAGCAAAGGATAAGAGCTGACCATACTACCCAGCTTTGTACTGGTGTACGTGATTTTTATCTTCTCCTGTTCTTATTCTTGTAAGTATTTAAAGGCCCAAGTTACAATTATTTTAGCTGCTAAGATCATGTCTTAAGGAAGCATTGCTTGCCATACTAATACTCAAGAGATTTAAACCATTGCTTTCTAATTCTTTGAGAGAGAATGAGGCAGATGAATCAAAGGGCAGCATTTTTTACCCTGTAAGGGATCATTTTTAGAGACAGACAAAGGCAAACAAATTGAGAGAGGAAACCACACCTCTGTATGGAATTGGGCAACTGTGGATAAATTGGTAACTATGTTCTGTGTGGAATGCACCTGAGTGACCATGACAGCTTCTGTAATCTGTCACCAAAGGAGGGTAACAGATCCAGAAAGTCCTGCCAAAACTCTTTGTTCTCCCATTTCAGCTGCTCTGCTTTGTGTAAATCCTGCTTGCTATGGTCCCAGGGAAATTCCAATGAAATTAAGTATCATAAATGTAAAAAGACATAAAAAGAACAAACTTTGATTCAGGGATCTCAAGACTGACAGGAGTCATTTGCTGAGCTGCCAGCATAAGTCAAGTCAATTTGCTCTTTCTACAAGAAAGGAATTGTAAAACAACAAACAAAACCTCTAATGAGCTACTGTTTCTATCTGTGCCTGTCTAGGGGCCTATCTTATTAACAGAGACAGTGAGAGAGAGAGAAAAACAGTCCAAACTTGTAACTCAACTCTTAACAGAGGCTTAGCACCTTTTAAGATAACTCTGAGACACAGGATACCCATTTGGACTGTCAGGACCCAGCTTCTACTGAGGGATTTTCGAGTATCTGCAAGAGAGTAGCCATGACCTCTCAGTTGTCACCTCAATTTTCACTAATTCCACAAAAATCAGAAATCTGTCACTGCAAAGGAATCTAGCTGCCTGTCTGGTCAACATTTAAGTCTACTATTTATTAGCAAAAGTATTTTTCTCTCTTACACATGCTAATGATAAGAGACCTATGGGGGGGCAGTCAGGAAGTTGGGGATTCTCTGGTAAACTAAATGTGTTTTGGTCCCTTAAATGTTATGCTTATGGAAGTAGCTCCTTTTGGTTTCACTCAGAAGTCAGTTCTTTCCATGTGGTCTCAGGCTCAGTCTCCTGAGCAAGACTGTTGCCCAGAGCACTAAATAGAGATATCACTTTTATGTGCTCTCCTGGACAGGCAAAATCTCAATGTCTCATCTGACCCAGAGACAGGGTATGTGTTCCTCATCTAAAATGACTTCACTGTCTTCAGTGTTAGCAAAATGCTCATTTTCTAATAACTTAAACGTTCTTGGGAGGAAAAGATTGGGTACTTTAGATACCCTTTTTTTCTAATCTTACATGCCCTTATAAAGAAGAGTATAAAGTGGTAGAAAAGATTAGACATAAGATCCAGGAAAGGAGGTCTTTTCTTCTCATGCTCACCATGATGACTTATTAAGACAACTTGCTCCTGAGTCCTCACTCTCAGCCTGGAAAGGAAAGAATGGGGATTCATCTCAAGAGCTAAGACTGTCTCCCACCACCACAAAATCAGACCAGAAAGGAGACTGAGGCAGAAGAGGCTCAACATTTTCTCTAGAGCATAGAGAAGGATTGGGCCACACTGCTCATTGAAAATTGTCCCCCAAGCCTTAAGAACAGCTGCTGGCTTATTGGCTTTATTAGCCAGCAGATGAGGTCCTGTGTTCTGTAATTATTTTTTTTTCTTTTTGGTACTGGGGATCAAACTTGGGGAATTGGGGATGGAATCTTGTGCTTGCAGAGCCAGCAGCAGAACCACTAAGCTAAATCCCTGGCCCAGGTCCTGTGTTTTAATAGGCATGTATATTTCTCAAATACAAACTAGATTTCATAAAAGACCTATTTTTACATTTTCTAAATTTACTTGCAATTACTAGTGATATCCACTAGATGGAGATACATTACTGTTCCTTAGCATTGTCTACCAAGTCAAATAATATAGAACAGAAACAAAAAACTTTGCCTGCAAAAATAAAATATCCCTTTAAGGAAACATCACAATCATTTTAACAAAAAGACAACATATAATAAGTCAAGGCATAAAGCAATTTACAAAAGACACAGAACAGTGACAAACAAGAATGATAATTTTTGGTTACCTAATATAATCTAGCAATCAAGAAATAAAAGCAAACTCTTGCCTCCTGTTAACTATTAATCTTCATGGAACCTACAATAATAATACAGGAATACCAGAGATGAAATATGAAATATCATATCTCCCAACCTGTTAGCTGTCTGATATGCCAAGCTCTTGTTCTCTAAAAATTAAAGAAATTCTATGAAAAGAAGTAGAGTAGGAAGATAGTGTCAGTAGTTGGAGATCCCACTTTACAGAATTTTATAGAGTGAAACCTACTTGGGTACAATGTGACCCACAGCCAGGATCAACCAATAAGGTTACAAGTATAGCCACTTAGTGATCCAACTGGGAAAAAAGTCACATAAACAAGCATGGATGGAAAGAACAAATACTTTTCCTAGGAAATGGTGGGTCCAGAGGTCCTGGTCACCCACTGGGATGACTGATTTCTATCTAAACTTCATTAGGCCCAGAATTTATCCTTTGAGGAAATATACAGGTCTGGTCATCTTGTCTTTATTTTGTGACCCAGTCTCCAACAGGTAAGTCACTGGCCACAGTTGTGATGTGTTTTACCTTTGTCCTGACTCTCTCAAAGACCTAGCCCTATCTAACTGCCTATATTTTTTTTTACCTAACTCAGCTGTCCATAATACTATTATCTGTGGCATCTTTTATTTTTACTCTGAGTTTCTTATATAAAAAAACAATGCAATTTAAGCTATGTGTCTGATTTATTTCACTTGTAAGGCACACAGTCTATACAACTCATATTTCATAAGATCTTAGTGTAGTTTTAACTCAAAGCAACAGGAAGTTTCAGGGTTGCTGAACCCACACCCTCCTCACCCCAGGGAGCTGCTACCAGCAAAGTGTCTACACTGCCTATCAAGATAAGCCAACTACTCCCTCAATGTAAGGACTCAGAGTGCTTGGACTCAGCCTGTGCAGCCCCAGCCTCACCTAGCACAAGAGATTAGCAGCCATTAAATCAAATTCAGTGGTTACATTCAATGTTCATCTTATGGAGTAATTTGATTTGGTTCTCAACCAAAGCAGTTTGCAATCAGAATCATGGGAAGAATTAAGTTTGTGAACCGAGGCACCATTGTATAAGAATACCTAGATATCCCTATATGCTTGGGTCTTTATAGAATTAAAATGTATATCAGAACTGATGGCTTGTTTTTTTTTTTTTTAACTTTCTGCCTTGACTAGAACATAGTATGGAGAAGCTACATACATAAATACTGAATGAAATTACTGAAAGGAAAGCAATTCAGTTCTTTACTGAAGGAAAATAAAAGGTCACAAAATACAATATTTAATGTGATCCCCTTTATTTTAAAATGTATAATTTATATACTTAAGTGTAAGATGCCCATATTAATATAGCACACACCAGAAAAAAAGCCTAAAATTGAACACCATAATATGTCAATGATGCTTTAAAAAAACATGATTTTTAAAAATTATCTAGTTTCTGGGGTTCTTATTTTTTATTACATAAGTTTATTGGTACATTTTAGGTATCAATTATGATCACATTCATTACTGGGAATTTGTACCTGTATGTGATATATCTTGGTTCTTGTCTTTTCCCATTCCTGTTCCCTCCCATACATCCCTCCACCTCTGCCTATTTACAAAATCTTCATTTCCATTTAGTCCTTCTTTTCTCATATTTTTTCCTTCCCTACTTTCCTTCCTCCAAACCCCTTTCCAGACTTACCCTTCCCCTTTGAACCTTTTAGTTCTATTTGAAATTATCATTTGATCCTCACTAGCACTTTCCATTTCTCACACCAGAGAAACAATGTAGTATTTACACATGTGTGTCCTATTTATTTCACTTAGAGTCTGGCCTTGATGTGCATCCATTTAGCTATAAATATCTCTAGTTTCTCATTCTTTTTTTTTCCTCATTGAGTTCATTAGTACATTTTATGTATACAGTACTGTTCTTTTCATTATTGGTATCTTGTACCTTTACATGACAGGTCTTGCTTCTCATTTTTGCCCCTTGTCACTGCCCTCCCTTCACCCCTCCTCCCTCCCCCTTTACAAACACTTCATTTCAATTTTTTCATTTTCTCATATTTTTTCTTTTCCCTTATTAGCTTTCCCCTTCCCTTCCCACTTTCCCTATACCTTTAGACCCCTTTTTCCTATTTCACACTGTCCATTATATCATTAGGATCTTATGTACTATTATAGTTTATTCACACCAGAGAAACTATTTGGTATTTACACATGTGTGACTTATTTATTTCACTTAGGAGTATATCCTCAAAATGTATCCATTTTCCTACAAATGAATCTAATTTCTCATTCTTTATGGCTGAGTAGTATTCCATTTTATAGAAAAAACACATCTTCTTTATCCAGTCTCCAAATGATGGGAAAATGGGCTGTTTCCAAGTTTTAGCTACTACACACTGTGCTGCTACAAACATCGGTGCACATATATCATTGTGATATGATTTTATTAATTCTTTTGGAAAGATACCCAGCAGAGGGATGGCTGGGTCAAATGGAACCTCCAGTCCCAGTTCTTTGAGGTACCTCCGTATTGATTTCCATAGATGTTGCACCAGTCTGCACTCCCACCAACAATGGAGAAGGATTCCTTTCTCCCCACACCCCCACCAACATTTGTTATTGTTTGATTTCTTGATAGCAGCCATTCTTTGTGGGGAAAGTCTAGGAGTCTTTCAGTGGAATTTTTTGAGTCTTCAATGTAGAGTATCATATCATCAGCAAATAATGACAATTTAACTTCTTCCTTTCCTATCTTTATTGCTTTAATTTCTTTCTCTTGTCTAATTGCTGTGGCTAATGTTTCCAGAACTACATTGAACAGGAGTGGTGATAGTGGGCATCCTTGTCTTGTTCCTGATTTTAACGTGAAGGTTTTCATTTTTTGGCCATTTAATGTGATGTTGGCTATTGGTTTTTCATAGATGGCCTCCATTAAGTTGAGATATAGACCATCTATTCCAATTTTTTGCAGAATTTTTTATCATGAATGGGTGTTGAATTTTGTCAAATGCTTTTCTGCATCTATCAAGAAGATTGTATGGTTTTTGTCCTTGAGTCTGTTAATATTGTGTATTACATATATTGACTTACATATGTTGAACCATCCTTGCATCTCTGAAATAAAACCAACCTAGTCAGGATGTATGATCTTCTTGATGATCCTCTGTATTCTGTTTGCTAGTATCTTATTAAGGATTTTTGAATCTACATTCAATAAGGAGATTGGCCTGTAGTTCTCTTTTTTACTTGCATCTTTCCCTGGTTTGGGAATCAAATTGATACTTGCTTATGGGAATGAATTTGAAAGTATTGCTTCCTTTTCAATTTCATTAAAAAGTTTAAATAGTAGTGGCAGTAGTTCTTCTTAAATGTGTTGTAAAATTCAGCACTGAATCCATCAGGACCTGGACTTTTCTTTGTTGGTAAACTTTTAATTACATTTTCAATTTTGCTGATTGTAATTGGAGTATTTAAAATGTTTTTACCTTCTTCATTCAACATTGGTAATTTATAAATATCTAGAAATCTGTCCATTTCTTCTGTGTTTTCCATTTTATTAGAGCACAGGTTCTCAAAGTAGGTATTGATGATCCCCTGGTTTTCTGGTGGATCTGTTGTGACTACTCCTTTTTCATTCCTGATTGCATGGATCTGAGCCTTTTCTTTCCTTTTTTTGATAAGGTTAACTAGGGGTTTATGGATTTTTTTATTCTTTCAAAAAACCAACTCTTTGATTCATTTATTTTTTGTGTCATTTTCTTAGTTTCCATTGCATTGATTTCTGCTCTGATCTTTATAATTTCCTCTCATATGAGCTTTGGGTTTTTCTTGCTCTTGTTTTACTAGGAGTCTAAGATTCATTGTTAGGTTATTTATTTGAGCTCTCTCTGTTTGCCTAGTGTGGGCATTCAATGCTTTTGAACCTCTGATGACTCAAAGACATTCTTATTTTCTTAATATCAGAGAAGACAACTCATTAAATCAATCACAATCCTTTAGCCCAATTTGATACAATCAGCAACACAATAGGATCAAGCACAACTTACAAATTGACCATTTGTGGTAGTCATTAATCTATCACCTTTAAACCATGTGAATTAAATTAACATCAAGAAGCAACCCAAAATATGTTTGCAGTGAATAAACTCTTCAATATAGCATCTTTACCATTTAGGATAGGGGCTTAGACAGAGGTAGGATGAGAGGAGTAGATAGGAAAAGAATTGGAGAAGGTTTCAAGTGAAGCCAGAGGACATAGAATGACCATATAATCTTTAGGAACTGTTATGTTCAAAAGGGAAAGATAGAGTGCAAGAGTAAGGACTAGAATATAACCACTTAACAGTAATAGGGGCTTATGTTCCTTTGAAACTATTGACCCTTGAGTGAGGTAAAATGATAGAAGAAAAGAACATAAAGAAAAAAGAAAAAATGATAAAGGAAGAAATATGAGTTAGGGCAGGAGCAGGATCAGAAAGAGAGATGAAGGATAATATGGTGGAGCAAGAGACTGTTTGGAGAAAGATGACAAGAAAAAAGAAGGAATTTGCAGAGTGGAATGAAAAGAAAGAAAAACATGAATATGAAGGGCCTTTTTCAGACTAAATCTCCTCTGTCATAATATACAACATGCACAGCCATGTGCAGAACTAAGTCCTTTGATCTCAGCTAGCCAATGGCAGACCCCTGAGATTCAGACTGATTTGGGGCTGCAAGGCCCAAATTGAGTTCCCTGATCTCCTGCAGGGTTGAACTCCACACAGCTCACTACCGGTTCCCTCTGACCTTTCTTTAAAGATGATCAAAGTTGAGAGCAAAGAAAAATACCCTTTATGACCACCTATGCTTCTGCAAAGTGGATCCAAGGACTGGCATAATGAGGAGGTTTGAGGGGAAAGTGTTTCAAGGGTGTCCGCATGGCTACCTTCCTTGCTGGAGCTGATGGCAGTGCAGGCAGGCGAGGCTGCGGCTACCCAGTGCCACCAACTGGGCCAAAGCAGGCCAGAGGGAGAAGGGATCTCAGAGTGGCCATCCCAGGTCTCACCTTCCTTGCTGGAGTGATGGCGGTGCAGGCAGGGCTGGGCGCACCAGCTGTTGATTCTTTATGCTTCTTCCTGTTTGACTGAGGTTTTATTCATAAAGTCTTTTTCTATGCCAATGTCCTCAAGAGTTCTACCTAACCTCTTTTCCAGCAGAATTAATGTTTCCATTTTAATATTTAGATCTTTGATCCACTTGGATTTTAGTTTAGTGCATGGTGAGACATATGGGTCTAATTTTAATTTTTTGCAAATTGAAACCCAGTTTCTCCAACACCATTTATTAAAGAGGCCTCTAGTGAGAGTGTTTGCCTCCTTTGTCAAAGAGAGGTGGCTAAGTGTGTCTGGACTTGTTTCTGTATCTTCTAATCTGTTACATTGGTCTTCAGGTCTGTTTCTTTGCCAGTTTTTATCACAGTAGCTTCATAGTATAGTGTCAAGTTGGGGGTTGTGATACTCCCTAACTTCTCTTTATTGCCTAAAATTGCTTTTGATATTCTAGGTCTCTTCTGGTTCCAAATGAATTTTTGGATTGTTTTCTCTAGTTCTATGAAATATGCTGTTGGAATTTCAATTGGGATTGCATTGAATCTATGTAGCAGTTTTGGAAGTGTGGACATCTTCACTATATTGCTTCTTCCTACCCAAGAACAAGAGATGTCTTCTGTTTTGTGATATCCTCTTCAACCTCTTTTTCCAGAGTGCTATAGTTTTCAAAGTGGAGATCTTTTATTTCATTTGTTAGATTGATTCCTAGATATTTCATTTTTTTGAATGCTACTGTTAAAGGAATTATTTACCCAATTTTTCTCTCAGTGAGTCTGTTACTCAAGGACAAGAAGGCTATTAATTTTTGAGTGTTGACCTTACATCCAGCTACTCTACTAAATTTGGTTATTAAATGTAAAAGTCTTTTGGTGGTGTTTTTGTGGTCTTATATATAGAGTATCATATCATCTGTAAATAATGATAGTTTAACTTATTTTCCTATTGTTATTCCTTCTATTTCTTTCTCTTGTTTAATTACTATGGCTGTTAATGTTTCCAAAACTATATTGAATAGGATTGATAGTGGACATCCTTGTCTTGCTCCTGATTTTAGCATGAAAGATTTCAGCTTTTGGCCATTCAGTATGATGCTGGCTGTTGATTTTTCATGGATGGCTTTTATCAGGTTGAGATAAAGAATACCTATTCCAATTTTCTGTAGGATTTTTATCATGAATGGGTGTGGGATTTGGTCAAAATCTTTTTCTACATCTGTTGAGATGATCATGTTTTTTTGTCTTTACTCTGTTAATATAGTGTATTACATTTTTTATTTACATATGTTGAACCAACTCTTCATTTTTTTCCACTGTTCTCTTAGTTTCTACTGCATTGATTTCTGCTCTTAGCTCTATAATTTCCTTCCTTGTATGAGCTTTAGGTTTGTCTTGCTTTTCTTTTTCTAGAAGCTAGAGGTTCATCATTAGGTTATTTATATGAACTCACTCTGTTTTCCTATATATGGGCATACACTGCTATGAATTTCCCTTGTGGGACTGCTTTCATTGTGCCCCATAAATTCTGGTATGTTGTATTAGCATTATAATTTAATTGAAACAACTGCCTAATTTCTTTTTTAATATCACCTATGACCCATTGGTTGTTCATGAGGCTGTTATTCAATTTCCATTGTGTTTGTGAAGTTTTTGTGTGTTCTTTGGCTATTGATCTCCAATTCCATTGCATTATGGTCTGACAATATAAAAGGGATAACTTCAATTCCTTTGCATTTACTTAAGCAGGTTCTCTGAGCTAGCATGTGGTCTATTTTGAAAGATGACCTGTATGCAGCTGAGAAGAATGTGTATTCTAATTTTGGGGGGTGGAACATTCTGCAGACATCTATTAAGTCCATTTGTTTAAAAGTTCGGTTCAGTCCTAGTATTTAATTGTTGATTTTTTTTTCTTTTGTCTAGTTGATCTGTCAATTTGTGACAGTGGGGTATTGAGATCCCCAACTACTATTGCATTAGTGCTTATTTGACTTTTCATGTTCATTAATATTTGTCTTATGTAGTTGGGTATACTAGCATTTGGTGCATATATATATTTACCACTGTCATTTCTTCCTTTTGGATTGTTCCCTCTACAAAGATGTCTTTGCCTCTCTTAGTTTTGGTTTGAAATCCACTTTGTCTGCAAATAGGATAACTACCCCTGCTTTTTTCTGGATTCTTGTCATATGGACTGTTTTCCATCCTTTGACTTTTAAGTCTGTGAATTTCTTTTTGAATTAATGTGTTTCCTGCATACAGCATATTGTTGGATCATGCTTCTAGATCCATTATGACAATCTATTTTTTTTTTTGGACTGGTGAATTGAGGTAATTGACACTGATGATTATAACTGATTATGTATTGACTTATCCTTGTCATGATATTTTCCCACTGTTGGTTCTTTTATTTATTTTTACTCCTTTTCCATTTAATTTTTTATCATGTCTGATGGCTTTATTCTGTTGGTCTTTGTGGAGCTGTGACACTCACTGTCATTTTCTAGGATATTGTTTAGAATTTTTTGAGTGCTGGTTTTCTATTTATGAAGTTCATTAGGTGTTCTTTGTCATGAAAGTATCTTATTTCCCAATAATGATTGTAACTGTACTGTATACTTAAAAAGAAAGAAAGTATCTTATTTCTCCATCAATTTTGAAACATAGTTTTGCAAGGTACATCAATCTGGGTTGGAGGTTGTTTCCTTTTAGGGCTTGAAATACTTCACTACAGACTCTTCTTGATGTCAGGGTTTGTGTTGAGAAGTCTTCTGTGGTTCTGATGGGCTTTCCTTTGTATGTGATTGGATTTTTTTTTTCCTCTAACTGCTTGTAGGACTTTGATCTGTTAGGTTTCTGGAATCTTGACTATTAAAGGCCTAAGTGTAGATTGTTTTTTATCCTGGCTAGTTGGAGTCCTATATGCCTCATTTATCTGTATGTCAAATTATTTTCCCCTGCTTAGGAAGTTTTCTGCCATTACTTCTGGTTTTTGTTTATTTGTTTCTTTTTATACTGTTTGCACTATCTCCTGCTGTTTGTTTGTTTTATGCTGTTCACACTATCTCCTGCTGTTTCACTGACTCCAAATGGTCTTACATTATTCTTTGCATCATCTAGTAGCTGCTGGATTGTTTTTTCATGTTTCTTTGCTATTTTTAAGAAATCTTTCTTTTCCTGGTCACTAACCACAATCTTGTCTTCTATATCTAATATTCTGTCCTCACATTGGCTCATTCTGTTGCATATACTTTCAATGGAGTCTTTTAATCTTCTGGATATCTGTTTTAATCTGTTTTATGGATTCTATTTATTTCCCATGCTTGGTGTTCATGGATTCCATCATGTTCCTGAGCTCCGTGTTTGTTTTTTTTTTTTTTTTTTTTTTTTTTTTTTTTTTTTTTTTTTTTTTTTGGTTTTTTTTTTTTTTTTTTCTCCCCGCTTTTTTTTTTTTTTTTTTTTTTTTTTTTTTTTTTTTTTTTTTTTTTTTTTTTTTTTTTTTTAGTCTGTGTCTGTTCTAGTTATCATGTTTTTCACTATGGTCAACATCTCAAATATTATCTGAGAAATTATTTCTGATTTCATTTTTTCCAGATTTTTTTTTGGTCAGTTCAGGGAGTCCAGTTGGCTGTTTCAGATTGTTCTATCTCAATGCCCCCTGCATTTCCCTATGGTGGTCTGGAAATCTGGATTTACATTGTGCTTAGGTGTCTTCTCATTTCTATTTTTGTTGTTGTTGATGATGTTTTTGGTTTAATACTTGGGTTGCTGCCTTTAAAATGCTTATTCTAGTATCTTTCTTGCTAGTATTTAGAACTTTTATGAAATGGCTACCTCTTGGATTATCTTCCAGGTGTAGTGGCCTTTGGGTTTTGAATCTTCCCTTATGCAATCTCAGACTTGGTATATCAGGAAGGAAAATTGACTAGAACAACCACATCACCTTGGCCAAAGTAATACAATCAGCATCAACAATAACATGAAAGACAGCTTAGAAAATGACAAATTGTGGCAGCTATTATTCTGACACTTTTAATTGCATGAAGTAGACTTGTGGTTATATATCAAAATTAAAGACCAACCAGAAATATGTTTACAGTAAATAAGCCCTTCAGTGTAGCAGCTTTACCCTCTAAGAAGACTTAGAAGGAGTTGAGACAGGGAATAGAGAGAGACAGAGGGAGGGGGAGAGTTTAGAAATAAGGCTAGAAGACACAGAAAAATCATGTAAACTTTGGGAAATTGGTGAAGACAGAAGAAAAAAGGAGACAGGAGGAATAAATACAAGAACAGAACAAACTAACAGCAACAGGAAAACTAGAAACTGTATTCACTCTCCTATAATTAGAAAAATTGAGAAAAAGAAAAAAAAGAAGAGAAAAATAGGAAATAACGGGAACAAGAAATTAGAAAAATGAAAAAGAGAAAGAAATGAAAAGGAAAAAAGAGAAAGAAGAGAAAAGAGAAAGAAGAGAAAGAAGAGAAAGAAGAGAAAAAAGAAAAAAAAGGGATCCCCTTCAAAGCATGTCCTTGCTGTCACTGGTAGACAACATAGGCAGTAGCCTGCAGATCCAAGTCAAATAATCTCAGTGAGCCCACTGTAGTTCACTGAGATTCAAGCTGTTTTCTGGCTGCGAGGCTGGAATCAAGTATGCTAGGTCTTCACTACAGTGTCTCTCTTCACTTTCCACATGGGCTTCATGTTTCTGACTTCTGGGGTTGAGATTATCTAGTAGCTGCTGAACTGTTTTCTCATGGTCCTAGGAAAACTGTGCTGGCGGCATTCACTGTTTTGCCATGGGGTTTATTATACATATATAGATAGGACTTCTGAAGTGATTAGATAATAGGAAAACTCTGATGAGCCATCATACACACACACACACACACACACACACACACAAACACACATGGGCTTATATCATATGTACAGCTCTAGTGAGCACTTAATTTTGTATGAATAAACACTTGCTACCTGTCTTTTTTTGGTAAACCCTGAGCTCCTTGACATCAGGAACAGGGTATTTTTGGATACTCAATTTCTACAAAAAGAAAAGTGGTTGAAATTCATGTGTATGTATTTAGTACAATATACCAGTTAAGAAGTTACAGGCTCCAAATTCAGGGGTACATGTGTCTAACTGCAAACTGTGTTAGTGTTAAATGTTGAGAACAAAAAATAAGAGAAAAACCATGTAGACCTGGGAAATGTTTATGGTAAAATGTAAAGCAAATAAATAAAAATATACATTAAGTAATTAAAATATTTACACAACAAGCAAAAATATTTTCTCTTGCTGGCATATTCAAGTGGCAGCTGAATTATTATCAATTAAGAAAGTTTTACAGGATATTCCCATGTTGAGCAAGATGCTTTCAAGGTGATATTGGAGTCCACCCAACTTGGATCACATATAATTTTATTAGGACCAGTGTTCTGATTTTTAATGATGTCCCCAGGGTACTTTTTAGGAACAGAATCTTCCTTCTTTCTTTTGACATTATCTTTCAGTTGGCAGTAGTGTATCCCAGGGGTACATGAAAAAGCAATCAGACAAGGTTTAGCATTAGTGAAAGAATAAATCACAAAAGAGAGGCTCTCTACTGCATTGCATTACAAGAAATCATGAACATAAATGCAGTCCCACAGGTTTTGTGGAGTGTTTCTTAATAATTAAGTTATGCCATTAGTTATATCTCTGGGGTATTGTGCAGAACTATTACAATATTTTAATTAAGGAAGATATCCCCATTGGTAAATGCTAGGGTTATACTAAAAAGTAGAATAGGCTCAGGTATTTACAGTGTAGATGAAGTGGTTGATTTCTTCTATGGGGCTCATGGCTAGGATAAGTCTGATGATATTACAGAGCTCTTACAATCATGAGAATTGAGAGCTACTTATTGTATAAGTACACAGCTCTAATTTCACTCTTACTTGGGCATAAGACCTGATGAATAAAGTTTGAAATGAAAAATAGAAAATCCAGGTTGTATATATTCTTTGAATGTTTCTTAGAACATGATTGAACAAAATTTCCCTACTTAGAGAATGGAACTTGATTTTCTTTTCCTGGATTATACACCTACTACTATTGAATATACCACAATTAGCATGTAGCAAGCAAATATACCACTGCATAATGATTGTTGTTGTTGAACATTAGACCCAGAGCCTTACACATGCTAGGCAAGGGCTCTACCACTGAGCTACCCTCTCTAGCTCAGACTACTAGTAAGTTTTACTCTAATAGACCACAGCTATTTTTTAACAACCTTTCCTGAGTTCACTAAGTCATTCTTGAGTCATCAATTTGAGTGTGTTCTTAGGTACCACTGACCCAGAAGTGGCTCAGAGCATCATTGAGAGAAGAAAGGGAAAAACTGTGGGTTTGGGGAGTTTACAGATTGGTGAGGTAGAAAAGGAAGAGTCTCAGGCTGATGGCTCCCTTTTTCACTCTAAAGGATAATACATTCTTAAATAAAATCCAATAAGGGTATAAGGCTCAGGAGAAATGCTTAAAAGTTTAAAGAGTATTTACAGGAACTGAAAATTTTATTGTTGAAAGTCAAAGGGGAAACTTATTAGGGAAAGTGTGGTATTTGAATGTCCAAAAACATGTTAAGGTTATAGATTCTGAATGTATAGCAGCTCTCACATCCCAAGTTGCAGGCCCCTAATAAACAAACATTGCTCAATGATTTCTTACATGTTTGGGTTTCTACCAAAAATTATGATAGCAATGGTATTTGGGGTAGGGTGGTATGTTTATGATATGAAAATGCTTTATTTGATCTATATTGACCTTATTATTTTTGAGGGACTTAGTCATATAGGTCAGCTGACTCACCCCAGGTTGAAATGAGTCTCTTACAAACTAGAGGTACAATCTTTAAACTTCCCGTTTTGGTCATCATTTCATTTTGTACCCTATTTCTTTTTCTTTTTAATTTTTTTATTATAATATGTTTACAGTGAAGATTCTTGTTTTTATTTTTTTTAAGACAGGGTCTCATTATGTAGTTCAAGCTGGCCTTGAGCTCACTATGGAGCCCAGGATGGACTCAAACTCCTGGTGATCCTCCTGCTTCAGCCTCCCAAGTGCTAGGACTACAGTTGTGTGCCACTACACCTGGCAAGATGAATATTCTTAAAGAAGCTCTGCATCAAGAGCATTTTCAGTAAAACAAGTTCTATGATAATTTTTTATTTTATTAGTTTATTAGTATATGAGTGAAATACCTGATCTTTACATTTCTTATGTGAAGTTGGTACATGTGTATAACACATCCTAATTCCTTTCTCCCCATCCTTTATCCCTTCCTTCCCCTCCCTCTCCCTCCATCTCTTGATCCCTTTCCCCTCTAAGAACAATCTGTCTCTCAATATAATTGACCAACATCAGAATTACTTAGTATTGTTTTGGATTTTGTAAGCCATAAAATAAACACTCAGGGAAAAAGAATTGAAAGGACAAGTAGGCAACAGTATCTCATAAAAGATAGAACTGCTTACATTACATATCCAAGGGAAAAAAATTTGAGAACTTAGAAACAAATTAAAAATTTGGGAACATCCTTAATTTGGTGGAAGTTAAATCATGCTAGTCATCTAAGGCCATCCAGGTACTTTGCCAGCTTCATTCCTTAGGATCAGAGTAGAAAAGGGTTTAAAATGCAATTGTTTATTTTCTCCCTGTAAGAAATTTGCCAGCAATCTGTCAGGCACTAAGGATAGTTGACTGTCTGTCTACCCTAAATCAGGGAATTAATGAGGCCAAAAAAACAAACAAACAGCAGATCTCTAATAGCCTGAGTGGGAGCTCAGCACTTTCCCAGCCCTCTCCCTCAACTTATCCCAACTCCATGTCTACCAGCTTTTCCATGAAAGAATTTGTCCATGCTCTGAGTGACCCAATTTTAATATCGTCCATTCCATTGAAGGGACTACATCCTAAACTCCAAGCTCTGGGAGCAAAGAATCCCTGTTTATTCCTGGAAGAGGTTTGCAGTACTTTTTGAGAGGCCACTTGGCAGCATGGATTCTAACAAGCTTGAATGAGGGTTGTAAATAACAGACCTCCTACAGCCTGAGGACTTCTACCACAATGGCCATTATCAAAAGGTTGAAAGACAAATGTTTCAGAGAACATACATGTGGAAGGAGAAAAGGGAACCCTTGTACACTGCTGATGAAAAATATATTAGAGCCCTTTTTGAAAATAATGTAAATGTTCTTCAAAAGGCTAAAAATAGAACTACCACATGATCCAGCAATCACAAGTATGGATAGAAATGGACGCACTTGATGTTCACCATATGGCTATTCACAGAACCCAAGATATGGAAACATTTTAGATGAGGCCATACCAGGAAGCTGCAACGCATACCTCAGACTACTTTAGGAGGAGAGAACTGGGGAGATGATATTCACTAGACACTCAGAGACCACAGACATGGCAACTGGAGGCCCCTAGAGCCAGGAGTTCTGAAACCCAAGGAGAGCTAGGAGGGTGGCTGAGGACACAGCACACAGCCCAAAAGCCTGGTTAGATGTTTATGCCTAGTGAAGACAAAGGGAGAAACACACAGACATCTTCATAAAGAGTAAAGTGATTCTCCTCTGCTTTTTTCTCATGTGAAATGTTCACAAAAAGAACATAAATTTTTTAAAGATGCCGTCCAATACTTGGAGAAAAAAAATGACAAAATACTGTCTGTTTGACACATGGGGAAGAAAGAGTTGATAATACTGTGGAGAGGGAAAACTGACCTTTGGGAATTCGTGCAGGGAGCCAGAATTTTAGTTTATGGCCAGACCTAGAACGAGGCTGGGGAGAAAAGACACTGGGTTTGAGATCCTGCTTCCCATCATTAAGAAAACAAAGGGGGATGGGGCCGGGGATTTAGCTCAGCCGTTGGGTGGCCTGCCTTGCAAGGTGGCCTGCCTTGCAAGAGCAAGGACCAGAGTTCAATCCCTGGTACCAAAACAGAAAACAAAGGGGGAGCCCTGAGCCCCCAGGAGGAGGTAGCAACTGGGAACCCTATGGGCCACAGCTTCTTCAAAGCAGGAATCCCATACAAGGAGTTGGGGTTCTCTCCTAAGGATCTGGCAGGTCCTCACCAGCGATCTTGGGAGGGGCGGAGCCAAACAGGGAGGCCTTCAGTGGAGGCAGAGGTCACCGCACGGGGAGGGGACAGGGCCGGATTCTGCTCTCAGCAAAGAGCACCCAGGATAGTTCTCGCACAGCTGCACTACCTGTCCCAGGACCCCGGGCTCCACACTCACCATTCTGGGTTCCTGGCATGCTCCCTGAAGCTTTCCTGGAAGCCCTTTGCAACACCAGGCCGACAGAGGTTGTGGTAGAGACACCAGGAGGAAGAAGACTGGAATCAGAAGCTGTGAAAGCCCGGCAATGCACTCTGGCTGTGTGCCTGACTGGACAGTACTCATATTGGTTACTTTGATGGGACAGCCTTCAAGCTCTACCCTAGGCCGAGTAACAGTAAATGGTGCCAACCCGTGGCTGAACATGGCTGGAGGCAGGTTCTAGGCTGCGGGGGCAGGTGTGGGGGCGGTGCTGAGGATGGAATCCAGGGCTTCTATCTGCCCATGTTATAAGGCAGGACTTCCTACAGATGAAGGAAAAATAAAGACTTTCAAGATTAAAAGCAAAGCATAACTGGAAAAGTCCAGTAACAGCAGATGTGTCTTACAAGAAATACAAAAGTTTATCTGTCTTGTAAAAAAATAAAATGATGCTAGGTAGCAAGATGAAATCATATAAAAATGCATAGTTCTCTGTGAAAGAAAAATACATGTATAATTATGGAATTCCATACCATATGCATAAACACTTAATTTTGCTCTAGAATTTGAGAGATAAAAGCATTAAACTAATCATAAACTTCTATTAATAAATAAAAATTATATCAATAGCAAAGTTGAAAGGAAATTTTAAAAGGAAGAAATTTTTGTGTAAAATTGAAATTAAATTTTTACAAATCTGAAATATACCACTGTAAAAGTTATTTTACATAATCCCCATGATAACTACAAGGAAAATAGAGAAAAAAAGAAGAGATGCAAACACACCAAGGAGGTTTATTACTAAATGTGAGAGAGACCTCTGTGCGAGCAGAACAGCAAAAATTTTTTTTAGTGTATGAGACTTTAATAGCGTTTTTTGGAAGGCTTTTGAGGGAGTGGATCGGGAAATGGCAGGCTGTGGCTTGCTAATTGTCCTCTGTGACCTGCTGACTGCTTGTGACCTAAGTAAATTGAAACCTATATTCCTCTAAGATAGTACGTGGGCTCATTCAACCGGGCTCTATCAAAAATATCTATACATATTTATACAGATACTCAAAAAGAAATGAGAAATAAATCACAGCATGACACTGTAAAGAAACAAACCATCAAGAAAAGTAGTACGGAAAAAAGGAATAAAATAAGTACAAGGAACATAGATAATATTTAACAAAATGGAAATAGTCTATCTCTTTTAAAAATGCATTTAAATACAAATGGAATAAACTTCCTAATCAAAAAAGGTAAATTGACTAAAGAAATTTTTGAAGGCAAAACTCAACTTCTGTTTACACAAGAGACTTATTTTAGATCTAAATACATAAATAGGATAAAAGTAAAAGGTTAAAAAAAAAGTTGCCTTTCCCGGCAAATGGTAACCAGACAAGAGCATGCAGAACCATGACGTATTATGCAAAACACATTTGCAATCAAAAACTCTCATACTAGACAAAACACAATTTAGTTTAAAATCCAGTGGCCTGGAGTCTAGGAGTTCCCAGACCACCTTTGCTGAGCTTGTCTCTCTCTCCAACATAGGAAGAGGGAGAAGAGTCAGAGAAGGCCAGTGAAAAGCAAAATCCTTATTTCGAGTACTGCAATAAAAAGTGCAAAGCCACTCTGGGGAAGGAGTGGAGCTGTTAGGAGAAGTTTCACTGTCAGCGAGACTTGTTGCTAGGGTCCAGAATAAGTGTGCCAACAGAGTTATTTGGAAAGGAGATCTTTTTTTGATTTAGGGAGAAGTAATCTACTTAAAGATGGGCTTAGGGTGAACAGTGTAACTACATGAACAGGGCATCAAAATCTCAGCCTGCCAGCTCAATGCAGGAGGCAGGTGTTTAAACCACAGGCTGTCCACTCTGCTGTCTTCTACCTGCTGAGGTACAGAGACCTCTTACAGGGGCTCAGTCCCTAATGTGATCGTCCCTAAGAATCTCACTGTCCCTACAATTTATACATTTATTTAGAAGTATCTGTTCAGTTCATCTGCTCATTTATATATTAGATTATTTGTTCCTTTTATAAGTTATTTATATATTCTATATGTTGATCTGTCAGAAGAGTGACTGTCAAAGATTTTCTCTTCTTATACAGGCTGTCTCTTCACTTCATTGTTTCCTTTGCTATGCAGATGGTTTTTAATTTAATGCAATACTATTTGTCAATTCTTGTTGTTAATCCTGTTTTTAATAGGAACATTAAAAAACACCAAAAATAAACAACACAAACTAAGGTGTCTCTTTTACATGTTTTATTTTGAAATGATAGCATATTTGGGTAAATGTATATATCTTTTCTTTAAAGCTGTATCCTGAGTTTGTGCTGTACAAAGCACACCTCAGAGAAAAACATTCAAATTTTGGTTGTTTCCATTTATGGCTTTACATTTTCAAAAGAATGACTTTGTAAAACTGTGTCCCGATGGCAGACTGACTCAATGTGGTTGATTACTTTTTCCAAAGAATCATTTTCTTCATTTTGCTTCTATGCATAATCTTTAGCTTGAAGAGACAGAGTCAAATACTTGCCACTGGAAAAACATACTCAAAGAAAAGAAAGGTGAAAACAATTTGTGACCATGATTCTATACTTTATTCTGATGCTGTTTAAAATAGAAGAGTTTTGAAAGATCTTTCTTCCAGGATACTCTGCAGGAAGTGATGAAACTAGAGGAACACAAATCATGGCATAGTCTATGAGTGATTTTACATGTGGAAAAACTAAAATGTTTTAGAGCATCACAGACATCACAAAGGATTATCAGGAGTTCAAGTTATTGAATGTTTCCAAATTTAGTGGGGTTTTTTTTGTTTTTTGTGGGTTTTGGGGGGGTTTTGTTTGTTTGTTTGTTTTTGCAGTGCTAGGGATCAAACCCAGGGCTTAAGGAATTATTAAGAAACCGGAGACATCAATACTGACATAGCAGTTCCCCCGGCCAGAAACAAAGCAGGCAACTGGGGAACATATAGAAGAGAGTAGAAGCCATTATCTCAACCTCTCCAAGATGATTAAGCCAAATATGTACTTTGTTAAGTGTGTTACCTTAAATCTTAATAAGTCAAGTTTTGGCTTTTATAAATTCAAATAAGATAATATTTTGAAATAGAAAAAAGCAAATATGCTATTATAATGAATTCAACAAGTGATATGTTCTCAACTTTGTTCTAAAAACTACCTTATATAAACACACAGGGGCAATGACATTATGATAAAATAAGATGAGGTCAAGTTCCAGAGAAAATGACATTTACCAAACAATAACATATACATATATAATCTCTAAAAGCAATATTCACATTGCTAAAATCAAAAGCACTTTAGCAGAGTAGTACACCACTGTATACACAAAAAAGAGTAAACTTGAGTCATGTGTAGGAAAATGGATGCACCTCAAGACCAAGAGGCCAAATGAAATAAATGAGACACACAAGCTAAAATAAGGCATGGTTTCTCTTATAAAAGAAACCCAAAATATAGATAAAGAGCAAAATGAAAGATAGAAGTACAAAGTAGGGAGGCAGATCTTTTTGAAATAGGAAAAGATGGAGGGAGGAGAAGAGAAGGGGATGAAAAGAATTAAGAATTAAGATATGTTATGTACATAAACCAATCCCCACAAGGAATATAATCATTATGACTGAAAACATGTCATAATAAAAAATAAAAACTGAACAAAGCACTTTGATATGTTTAAAATAATAATTTGAATATGAGGAAAATAGTTAATACAATTAAATAGTTAATAAAAATTGTGACTATATATAAATGATCATATTTAATATGTAGCCCATTCCCTTGCATTCAAAAAATGAGGGAAATAACTTTCTGGGTTTGTTTGTTTGTTTGTTTGTTTGCTTCTTGTGGTACCAAGGTTCACCACTGAGCTACATCCCAGCAAGAAAGTTATTTTCTGATGAGTGTAAAACTTTAATAGCAAACATAAATAAACTTTCTAACTTTGAAAAGGGAAATGGAACTTTCTCTTCTTTTTTTTCCCCCTGCTCATTAAGTTTATTGGTATAGTTTAGTTATACAATACAGTTACATCCATCATTAGGATCTTATACCTTTACATAATGTAGCTTGGTTCTTATTTTTTCCCCATTTCCCTGGCCTCCCTTCACCCTCTCCACCCTTCCGTATTCACAAAGACTTGTTTCCATGTTTTTCTTTTCTCATATTTTTTTCTTTTCCCTTATTTCCTTTCCCCTGTCCCTCCCATTTCCCCTACTCCTTTAGATGTTTTCTTCCTATTTCACAGTATCAATTATACATCTTAATCCTTATTTATGCCTTTATTCATTCACACCAGAGAAACTATTCAGTGTTTAGAAATGTGTCCTAATTATTTCACTTAAGAGTATGGCATCCACTTAGCTATAAATGTCTCTAGTTTACCTTTCCTTTTGGCTGAGTAATACTCCACTTTATTTAAAAATATATATTTATCCAGTCTCCAATTGATGGGCAATTGGGCTGTTTACAAGTATTAACTATTACAAACTGTGCTGCTATAAATGTGGGTGAACATATATTACTGTGGTATGATTCTTTTAATACTTTTGGAAAAATACCCAGCAGAGGGATAGCTGGGTTGAATGGGACCTCTAATCCTTGTCTTTTGAGGTATTTCCATATTGATTTTCACATTGGTTGCACCAGTCTGTACTCCTTCCAACAATGGAGAAGGGTTCCTTTCTCCCCACAGACTTACCAGCATTTGTTATTGGTTGGTTTCATAATATCAGCCATTCTTTGTGGAGTGAGGTGGAATCTCAGTGTTGTTTTCATCTGCATCTCTCAAATGACCAGTGATGTTGAACATTTTTTCATATGTTTATTTGTGGCTTTTACTTCCTTGTCTGAGAAATGACTGTTCATTCCAGATTCCTATTTTTTAATTGGGTCTTTATTTTAGGGTGGTCTGATTTTTTTTTTTTTTAGTTCTTTATTCTAGATAGCAGACCTCTGTCTAAGGAACAGCTGGTAAAAATGTTTTCTCACATTGTAGGTTGTCTTTTTTTCTCTGTGGGTGGTTTCTCTTGCACTGCAGAAGCATTTTAATAAGATGAGATTTCAGTT
This sequence comes from Fukomys damarensis, assembly GCF_012274545.1. Taxonomy (NCBI): domain Eukaryota; kingdom Metazoa; phylum Chordata; class Mammalia; order Rodentia; family Bathyergidae; genus Fukomys; species Fukomys damarensis. The sequence goes on from NW_022900928.1 coordinate 83,193,952, forward strand.
GTTGATTCTTGTGCTTGTTCCTATGCTACTGAGGATTTGTTCATAAAGTCTTTTCCTATGCCAATTCTGTGTGTGTGTGTGTGTGTGTGTGTGATAGGGATTGCACTTGGGCTTTTGTGCTTGAGAAGTAGGTGGTGGAACCACTGAGCCAAATCCCTGGCTCAAAGCTTTTTTTTTGTACAGGGAATCTAACTTGGGACCTTCCACTTGCAAGGCAGTTGGCGGAACTACTGAGCTAAATCCCTGCCCCCCCATGCCAGTTTTTCAAGTTCTACCTAAGTTATCTTCCAGTAAGTTTAGTACTTTTGTTTTAACATTTGATCCTTAAACCACTCCAATTTTAATTTAGAATAGGTGGCTTTCATCTCAACTTGATAAAGGCTATCTATAAAAATCCAACAGCCAACATCATAGTAAATGATCAAAAACTTAAAACCTTCATGCTAAGTTCAGGAACAAGATAAGAATGTCCACTATGACCACTTCTGTTCAATATAGTTTTAGAGACATTAGCCACAGCAATTAGACAAGAAAAAGAAATAAAGGGAATAAAGATAGGAAAAGAAGAAGTTAAACTCATTATTTGCTGATGATATGATACTCTACATAGAAGACCCAAAAAATGCTGCCAAAGACTTCTAGACTTAATTGACAGATTCATCAGAGTAGCTTGACACAATATCAGCACTCAAAAATCAATAGCCTTCTTATACACAAATAAGAGATTCACCAAGAGAGAAATTAGGGAAACAATCCCTTTCACAATAGCATCCAAAAAATAAAATATCTAGGAATCAATCTAATGAAGGAAGCAAAAGACCTCTACATTGAGAACTAGAGCACTCTGAAAAAAGAGATCAAAAAGGATATAAGAAAATACAAAGACATCCCCAGCTCCTGGGTAGGAAGAACTAATATATTGAAAATGGCCATACTTCCCAAGCTGCTATACAGATTTAATGCAATCCACATTGAAATCTCAACAGCATATTTCACAGAACGAGAGAAAACAATCCAAACATTCATTTGGAATCAAAAGAGACCTAGAACAGCAAAAGCATTTCTAGGGGAATCACAATTCCCAATTTGAAACTATACTACAAAGTCATTGTGATTAAAAACAAAAAACAAAAAAAAAAACAGCATGGTACTGGCAAAGAAACAGACCTGAGGATCAGTGGAATAGATTAGAATATGCAGAAACAACTCCAGACATTCTCAGCCACCTCATCTTTGACAAAGGAGCCAACCATCCTGAGTGGAGGAAAGATAGCCTCTTTAATAAATGGTGTTGGAAAAACTGGATTTCAACTTGCCAAAGGTTAAAACTAGACCCCCATCTTTCACTATGCATAAAATTTTGTCTACTTGGGTCCTTGTGCTTGCAAGGCAGGTGACAGAACCACTGAGCTAAATCCCTGGCTAAACTTTGTCCTCTTAACCAGAGAAATTTTACTTTTGGTAAATGGATCTGACTTAAGAAAAGCAAGGTTTTTTTGTTTTTTGTTTTGTTTTGTTTTGTTTTTTGTCTCTTACATATCAGTTGAAGAGGTTTAAGTCCTCAAGAAGTTTCACCTTTTTTTTTAAACTTTCATTGGTACATTTTAGATATACATAACAATCATGTTAATCATAAGGAGTTTGTACCTGTACATGTTTCTTCTCCTATTTTTCTTCTTTTTTCCTATTCCACTTCCCTCCCATCAACCCCTTTTCCTCCTCCTTATTTACAAAAGCTTTATTTCCATTTTTCCTTTTATTCTATTTTTCATGTCCCTTCCTTCCTTTCCCTCTCTTCCTTCCCTTGTTCCTCTTCCCACTTGAACATTTTCTTCCTATTTCCCAATATCTGTTATACATTTTGGTCCTTATTTACACTCTCAGTTTCTCACACCAGAGAAACAATGTGATATTTAAACATGTGAGTATGATTTATTTCACTTAAGATCATAGTCTCAACATGCATCTATTTGTCTCAATTTATATATTTGTCTCACATTTATCCTTCTTTTTGGCAGAGTAGTATTCCATTGTATAAAATACTACATCTTCTCTGTCCATTTATTGGTTGATGGGTGTTTGAGATGTTTCCAAGATTTTCCTACAAATTGTGCTGCTATAAACATGGGTGTGTATATATTATTGTGGTGTGATTCTTTTGATGCTTTTAGGAAGATACCAAGCTGGGTCAAAAGAACCTCTACTTTTCATTTTTAGAGGAATCTCCATACTGATTTTCACAGTGGTTGTACAATCTACACTCCTACCAACAATGGAGAAGGTTTTTTTTCCCCACAGCCCTACTAGTATTTATTATTGGTTGATTTCTTGATAATAGCCATTCTTTCTGGAGTCAGGTGGGATCTCAATGTTGTTTTAATTTGCATCTCTCAAATGACCAGCAATGTGGAATATATTTTCATTTATTTACTTGCAACTTGTACCTTGTACTTCTTCATCTGAGAATTGTGTATTCATCTCAGATGCCCATTTTTTCTGGGGTCTTTAATTGGGGGTATTTTTTTAAATTCATTTTTATTGTAGATATCTGTCTTTTGTCTGAGGAACAGCAGACAAAATTTCTGACTCACTGTGTTGGTTGTCTCTTCCTTCTGTTGGTGATATCACTTGCTGTGCAAAAGCTTTGGTTTTTTTTGTTTTGTTTTGTTTTTGTTTTTGTTTTGTACCAGGGATTGAACTTGGGTCCTTGCACTTGTGAGGCAGGCAGCAGCACCACTGAGCTAAATCCCCAGCCCTGAAAGATTTTCAATGAGGATCCTAGTTGTTAATTCTTGTAATATTTACCATGTGCTTGGGGATTTGCTCATAAAATCTTTGCCTAAACCAATGTCTTCAAGAGTTCTACCTATCCTATCTTCAAGCATATTTAGTGTTTGTGTTTTAGTATGTAGATCTTTGAGCCATTTTGATTTTACTTTGGTGCATTGCAAGAGATATGAGTTTAGTTTCACTTATTGGCATGAAGAAAGCCAGTTTTTCCAGCACTATTTCTTAAAGAGACTATTTTTCTTCTAGTGAAGGTATTTGGCCCCTCAAAAATGAGGTGGCTGAGGGTGTTTGCAGAAGTTTCTGCATCTTCCAATCTGTGCCATTGACCCTAGGTCCTATTTTTTTACCAGCATCATTCTGTTTTTATCACAGTAGCTCTGTAGTATTCAAGTCTGAGATTGTGATGCTCCTGCCTTGCATTTGTTGACCAGAATTTTTTGTTATTTGGGCCTCTTCTCTTTCCAAATGAACTTCAGGGTTGTTTTCTCTAATTCTGTAAGATAGGCTGTTGGTATTTTGATCAGGATTGCACTAAATCTGTATAGCAATTTTGGAAGTATGATACTTTTCACTATGTTGTTTCTTCCTACCCAAAAGCAAGGAATAGTTTTCCATTTCTGGTATCCTCTTCAATCTCCTTTTTTCAGAATACTGTAGTGTTCTTTCCACATTAGATACTGTAAATCTTTCCATGTAAAAATATCTTACTTTCTTTGTTAGATTGGTTCCTAAGTATTCATTTTGATGCTATTGTGAAAGGTTTGGTTTTCCTACTTTCCCTCTAAGCTTGTTATTATGAACAGGAAAGCTATGATTTTTGAGCATTGACTTTGTTTCTACCTGTGTGACTCAATTTGGTTATTAAATCTAGAAGTTTCCTGGGGGAGTTTTTGGGGTCTTATGTGTAGATCATCATGTCATCTCCAAATAATGATAAATTAACTTCTTCCTTTCCTATCTTTATTCATTTTATTTCTTTCTTGTTTTAATTACTCTGGCTAAAGTTTCCAGAACTATATTGAATAGCAGTGGTGGTAGTGGACATATTTGTGTTGTTCCTGGTTTTTTAATGAAAGCTTTCAGTTTTTGTCCTTTTAGTATGATGTTGGCTGTTGGTTTATCATAGATTGTTTTCATCGGATTGAGATAAAGACCTTCCATTCCAATTTTCTTTAGGGTATTTATGATGAATGGGTATTGGACTTTGTCAAATGCTTTTACTACATCTACTGAGATAATCACATGGCTTTTGTCCTCAGTTCTGTTAATGTGGTATATTACATTTATTGATTTTGTATGATGAACCATCTGTGCATCCTTGGGATGAATCCTTCTTAGCCACAGTATATAATCTTCTTGATGATTTGTTGCCTTGTTTGCCAGTATAATAATGAGGACTTTTACATCTAGGATATGTAAAAGTATCATCTAGGAGATGATTTTCATTAAGGAGACTGGCCAGTAGTTCTCTCTTTTTGGTTGGGTCAGACTGATTTTGGTATCAAGGTAATGCTTGCTTCCAGGAATGAGATTGGGAGTATTGTTTCCCTTTCAATTTCAGTGAAGAGGGTGAAGAGTAGTGACATTAAATCTTCACTAAATGTCTTGTAGAATTCAGCAATGAACCTGTCAAGACCTGGGTTTTTTTTTTTTTTCTGTTGGTAGAATTATAATTCCACCATCAAGTTCGTTGACTGGTTCATTGGATTATTTAGCATTTTTATATCTTCTTTATTCCATTTTCATAATTCATGTTTATCTAGGAATCTGTTCATTTCTTCCTTGCTTTTTCTATCTTACTGGAGTACAGGTTCTTAAAGTACATATTGAGGATCTTCTGGATTTCTACAAGATCTGTTATGATTTCATCCTTTTCATTCCTAATTCCACAGATATGTGTCTTTTCTTGAAGTCTTGGGTTGCATTCTGCTTAAGTGTATTCTCATTTTTTTACTTTAATTTCTGCGTTGATGTCTATCACTTGCTTATGGTGAATACCTTTACTGCTAGTATTTAGAACCCTTGGGAAATCTTTGAGATGTCTTTCAGATGTAGCTGGCTTTTGAGTTTTGAGTCTGTTTCAAGATCCTGCTTCTTAATTTTCTTGAGGATGAGAATTTGCTGGCTTTTGTGAGCTGGAAGTCTGCGATTGCACTGTGGTTAAGTATCTTCTCACTTGCTATTGCAAGGTCGTACACCTTCAGTTTATTATGGGTGAGAAGTAATTGTCTATTTGACCTAGCCCCTGCATCTTTGGCACTGACCTACAGTGTTGTTTGTGACCCTTAGGCCATCTCAGTTATGGCATACCAGGAAGTACAACTGATTAGAACAATCATACCACCCTGGTGAAAGTAGTACAATCGGAAAGCACAGCCTAGAAAATGGCATGAACTGTACTGTGGTTATACAATAATATCTAAAATAACCCATAAGAAATATGTTCTCAGTATGCCAAATTTACCCTCAGGGGAGAAAATTTAAAAGGGGTAAGGGAAAAAATAGAGAGATAGAATAAGAGGAAGAGATTTGAAGCAAGGCTGGAGGACAAGGGACATTACATGAACTTTGAGAAACTGGTGAAGAAGACAGGAGGGATAGAGAGAAAGTAGAAATTAAAACAACAGAACAGACCTACAACAACAAGAAAACTAGAAACAATGTTTACACTCACTTAAAAACAATAACAAACAATTAAGAAATAACAGCAACAAAAAACAAACAAGAAAAAAAGTCCATTTCAGGATGTGTCTCTGCTGTCACTGGTAGATTGGGTAGACAGAGTCCAGATCCATGTTGATTAATCCCAGCAAGCCAGCCATAGATTTAAAGCCCAGTAGTGGATAATCTCAGCAAGGCTTTCATCCTACTGAAATTCATGCCATTTCTGGCTGTAAGGCTGAAACTTGATTTGTTCATTCTAGAAGACTTCATGTGCTTCCTTCCAGCTTGAACTCACTCCCTGCTAGTTTGAACTTGGCTCCTTGACCTTCTGCCCAGTTGAACTCAGTTCTACCTCACCCTGACACTGAGACCTGCTAGATGGAGCCAACCTGCAGCTGCCCTGATTTCCAAGCTCAGTTGGCCTCTACAAGATGGCTACTGGTCAATTACTCTGTGTTTCTTTTGGGGGGGCAATATGAACTCAAATAATTAATTAGTCACTGTAGTCTGCTGCATCCACTGATGCCTTCCACTGATGCTTTTCTTTGAGGAGGGCTCTGGTGTTACCAGTAATCACTATGCATCTATAGGTTCAAGCCTCCTCTCCCACACAGTGAGTCAGAGCTCAAGGAGAAAATACCATTTTCCATATCCTTCTTCTGCATTGAGGTCTCTCTTTCTTCACACTCTCCATGGGCTTCAGTTTTCACCTCAGATCCTTTCTGGGTCCCAGGGACCACTTCCCTCCTCCTCCTCTTCCTCACATTGCTATATTCCAGTGTCTAGACATCAAATCTCAAAGAGGCTGTTTCTCTGTTGTTCACCACTCTGCCATCTTTCCAAGAAGTTTCTTCTAAAATTGTGTCCCTGCCAAATTGCTAATGAAATATGAAGGTAGATTAAATACATTTTTAGAACATATAAGGACTCAGAAAATTTATCTCCAGGCATCTGTCTTATAAAGTTAACCAGAGATGTTCTGTAACAAAATAAGAAAGTCAAGCAAAGATGAACAAAGATGCAATGCAGGAAACATTGGTGCCAATCACAGAACATTGAGGAGGCTGCAGGGTGACTAAGCCATCAGTGTACCAGAAAAGGGAAAGCAGATGCAGCACTGTAATTTTAGATTGGATGCTTGAAACCCTGGGAGATATGATGGATGTGATAAAAGTAGATGATGTAAGAAAAGGCAATAAGAAACTCTTAAGAAAACAAAAAGCTGAGGAGAAAAGATGTAGATACCCAAGGACATTAGGAAATATATATGAATCTAGAATGTCTTACAAGGTGAGAGATCATAAGCACCTATGGTATTAGATGCCCAAAATAAAATATCTAAGTATATGTTTTAGAGGTACAGGGCTGGCTATTTAGCTCAGTGGTTCCACGGCCTGCCTTGAAGTGAAAGTTTCTGATTTCAGTCCTGATACCAACAAAACAAAACAAAACAAAAGGTACTTATAGGTATAATGACAAATAAGAAGGAAATTAGCCAGGAGTGGTGGCAAACACCTGTAATTCCAGCACTTGGGAGGCTGAGGCAGAAGGATTATCATGAGTTCTAGACCAGGCTGGGCTACATAGTGAGCTGACCAAGGCCAACCTGAACTACATAGCAAGATCCTGTCTCAAACAAACAAACAAACAAAAAAAAAAAACTACGAAACTAAGTGACTTTTCTTCCCTGTACTGAGGGTGGAAAGGCTGAGGAGTTTGGCCACCTTTGTAGCACAGGTAGACACAGGGAAGGCAAATGGCTATAGGCTGAAACTATTTTCTTCCATTTTAATGTTTTTCTCACTGTCTTATTTTTAGTTATGTTCATATTTTTCAAATTAATTGAAACATAATATGGGACATTTGTGGGAGAAGACTTGGTTCCAGTTCCATGGTTCTGGTTCATCGTGCTTCTATTATAAATATTTGTAATCATTGCTTGATATATTCTCCTTCAATTTGTTTAAAGTGGGAGGATAAATTTCGAGTCTGTGACTATGCCATGGCCAAAAGTGGAATCCCCAAAACAAGCACGATTGTCTTTTATTTTATGAATTTTTTCCCTCATTGAGTTTATTGGTACATTTTAGGTATACAGTACAGTTACATTCATCATTGGGATCTTGTACCTTTACATGATAGGTCTTGGTTCTCATTTTTTTTCCCCATTCCCCTGCCCTCCCTTCACCCACTCCTCTCCTCCTTATTTCCATTTTTTCATTTTCTCATATTTTTTCTTTTCCCTTATTTTCTGTCCCCTACCCTTCCCACTTCCCCCACACCTTTAGCCCTTTTCTTCCTATTATACAATGTCAATTATACCATTAACACCCTATTTACAATTATAGTTTTTGAAACCAGAGAAACTATTTGGTAGTTATACATGTGTGATTTATTTATTTCACTTAAGAGTATAACCTCAATATGCATCCATTTTCCTATGAATGACTCTAATTTCTCATTCTTTATGGCTGAGTAGTATTCCATTTTATATAAAAATCACATCTTTATCCAGTCTCCAACTAATGGGCAAATTGGCTGTTTCCAAGTTCTAGCTATTACAAACTGTGCTGCTATAAACATGGAAATTTTATAAATTCTTGATGTTCTCCATTGCTTGAAAATGAAAACAAAATTTTAGGTTATATAAATATTGTGTTTATCCATATTTATTCTATTTTTTAAATTTTTTATTTACTTTATTATCTGGAATTTATAGATGGGGTGGGTGAATTGGAGAATGAAAAAGTAAAAATTTAAAAAGTAATGAATAGAAGAAGGAGACAAAAGTGAAATAGGGGATCCTTTTGAGCAGTAATAGGAAGTTAGTAGTATTAGAAAACAGTTACAGAAATGAACAAACAAGAAAAAAAATGCAAAATATAGGAATGAAAGAAAGATAAGGAATTAAAAAGAAAAAAGGTAGAAGGGGAAAGAAAAAAGAGAGAAAAGATTTATATACATTGGACAATCCTTGGACCCCTGGGATAAATTTGACCACCTATAATGTAGGAAAAAAAATTTTACCAGCTGTCCCTCAGACAAAGACTGCTATCTAGTATATATAAAAAACTCAAAAAAAAATACCCCCAAATATAAAGACACAATTCAAAAATGGGCATCTGAAATGAAAACACACATTTCTCAAACAAGTAAAAGCAGCAAGTAAATATATGAAAAAATGTTCCACATCACTGGTCATTCAAGAGATGCAGATGAAAACAGCACTGAGATTACACCTCATCCCACAAAGAATGGCTGCTATCAAGAAATCAATCAATAGCAAATGTTGGCAGGGTTGTGGGGAGCAAGGAACCCTTCTCCATTGTTGGTGGGAGTGAAGACTGGTGCAACCACTATGGAAATCAATATGGAGATACCTCAAAGATCTGAGACTAGAGGTTCCATTTGACCCAGCCATCCTTCTGCTGGGTATCTTTCCAAAAGAATTAAAAGAATCATACCACAGGGATATATTCACACCCATGTTTATAGCAGCACAGTTTGTAATAGCTAAAAGTTGGAAACAGCCAGATTGCCCATCAATTGAAGACTAGTTAGAGATGTGATTTTTCTATAAAATGGAGTATTACTCAGCCATAGAGGTTAAACTAGAGACATTTATAGCTAAGTGGATGCACATTGACATCATACTCTTAAGTAAAATAAATAAGACACATATGTAAATACTGAATAGTTTCTCTGGTGTGAAAAACTAAAAGTGTAGAGCCATCGCTCAAGCACCGGGAGGTAGGCTGGGCCCTGATCCACAGCAGGAAGGAGAACCACGCCTGCTCCCGACCCAGCTGCCATCGCTCAAGCGCAGGGAAGGTAGCCCCACGGGCGCCCCTGAACCCCCATAAGCACCCCCCCCGCACTCTCAGACCTCCTGACTGTGCAAGTCTTTGGACCCACTCTGCAAAGATGGAGGTGGTCATCAGGGTATATTTTTCTGAGTTCCCAACTTTGAACATCTTTAAAGAAAGGGCGGGGGAAACCTGTAATAGAACGTTGCGGAGTTCAACCATTCAGAAGGATAGGGAACTCAATCTGGGCCTTGCAGCCCGAGGTCACTCAGTGTCATGGGGTTCAGCAATCAGCTAAGTGAGATCAGAGGTCTTGCATCCTTGCTCTGTCTGAGCCATTAAATGGTTAATATACTATATTGAAAAGTTTGTTCACTGCAGACATGTTTTGGACTGCTTCTTGATTTCAATTTAATTCAAATGATTTAAGGGTGATAGACTAGTGACTACCACAGGTGGTCAGTGTCCAAGTTGTGCTTGATCTTAATATGTTGCTGATTGTATCAGTTGGGGTAAAGCATTGCCATTGATTTGATGAGCTGTTTTCTCTGATGTTATGAAGATGAGAATGTCTATGGGTCGTTAGAGACACAGAAGCTAGGGTGCAACTATATCAGGAAGATTTGGGTGATAATCCAGAGATTAAAACAAGGACAGTCCAACAACAAAAATTAAAATGAGAAAACACTTAAGCAAGACACAAGGACAGACTTCCAGTTCACCAATGGCAAACAGTAGGGCAAATTAGGATGAAAAGGTCGATAGTGAACCACCAGGACACCCTGAACTCAAAGCACAGGAAGTAACAAAACAGATCAATCAGGCTCTAGAAAAATTCAAAACAGAAATAATTTCCCAGATAACCATAGAGATAGTGAGCAAAATGGAAGTCGTGATTTGAGACTCTAGAGCAGAAACTGACAAAAAAATAGATGAGCTCAGGACCATGATAGAAGCCATGAAGGCCCAGCATAAGAAAGAAATGGAAAAAATAAACGCCCAACATAGGAAAGAAATGGAATCCATAAAACAGATTCAAACAGATATCCAGGAGATTAAACACTCTATTGAAAGTGTATGCAACAGAATAAAAGAATGCGAAGATAGGCTCTCAGATATAGAAGATAAGATTGCAGTAAGTGACCATGAAAAGAGAGGTCTCTTAAAAACAGTAAGAGATCATGAGAAATCGATCCAACAACTCCTAGATGATGCAAAGAAGAATAACATAAGACTGATAGGAATACATGAAGTAGCAGGAGAAAATACAAATGACTTAAAAAAGCTGTTTGCAGAATTAATGACAGAAAACTTCCCAAACAGAGGGGAAGAATTTGACATTCAGATAACTGAGGCATATAGGACCCCAACTAGCTACAATCAAAAAAAATCTACACCTAGACATATAATAATCAAGATCCCAGAAACCCAACAGAAGAACAAAATACTACAAGCAGTAAGAGAAAAGAAACAAATCACATACAAAGGAAAGCCCATCAGAATCACAGCAGACTTTTCAACACAAACCCTTGGGGCAAGGAGAGCCTGGAATGAGATATTTCAAGTACTAAAAGAGAACAACCTCCAACCTAGACTGATGTATCCAGCAAAACTCTCTTTCAAAATGGATGGGGAAATAAGACACTTCCACGACAAAGAACACCTGAGAAACTACATGAATACTAAACCAGCACTACAAGTAATCCTAAACAAGATCATAGAAAAAGACAATGAAGGCAACAACACCATGAGGCCCAACAGAGCAAATCAAATAGGCAAGGCAAGAAATTAAAGGGAGAAGGTGAAAAAGTAAAAAGAGTCAACAAAAGGCCAATAACATGTCAATAATAAGTCAGTACATATCAGTTATAACCAGCATTGTCAATGGCCTCAACTCACCAATCAAGAGAAATAGACTGGCAAAATGGAATAAGAAGCAAAATCCAATAATATGTTGTATACAAGAAACACACCTAGTGCAAAAAGAAGCCCATAGACTGAAAGTGAAAAGATAGAAAACAATTCTCCATGTGACAGGAGCCCAGAAAAAAATGGGTAGCAATCTTATTTGCAGACAAAGTAAATTTCAAACCAAAACTGAATCTAGTATTATTGATGTAGGACGGTACTGTATCACACCTCTATGAATGTAAAATATCTAGTACCTGCTTTATGATACATAGTAGGGACCGTGCTTTATCAGAGCTACATTTAATGATATTACTCTAGAATGTTCTCTTTCCAGATGACGATTAAGAGGCTAATAGAAAAAATGGTGTCAGGTACCACAGCAGCAACAGAACTTGGCTGTTGTCTGGATATTATTCTTTTCTTTGGTTTTTTTTTTTTTAATGGAATGTGCTGAATGTCTATAATTTTGTTCAGATGACTGCAGAACCTGGAAAAGCTGTTGCTGCTATCAATGCCTAACATACTATTATTAGTCTATATACACACACACACACACACACACACACATATATATAAATTGAATTTTGAGAAACTTTAACGGTGCTGCCAACTTTGGAAAAAGTCATCCCAATTTACTGTGTTGACTTGGCATTGTACAGAAATGGACAACCATATTGGTCTAGAAATGTTAATTTATTTTATTTTATTTTTTTCCATGTGTACAGGGGTAACACATCATACTAAATATATAAGGTCATATCTACTTGGGTTTGATTACAGAAAGTAATAAAGTATTCTCTAAATAATGAAAAAAAGAATAAGATAAGACTATAAGAGCAAGAAGCAATTTAAATATGTTCAGGGACCATTTTCATCTCCAGAATTAAGGATTATTTTGATGTTACATCATTGCCTTTTCTCTTTTACTTTCCTTTTTAGTTTTATTTTAGGATTCCCTATTTTTAATGTTCATACAGAGATTTCTTTAACTGAAATGCCGAATAGTTTCTTTGGTGTGAAAAACTATAATAGTACACAGGATCCTAATGAGATAATTAATAATGTGAAATAGGAAGTAAAGGGCTAAAGGTGCAGGGCAAGTGGGAAGGGTGGGGGAAAGGTAATAAGGGAGAGGAAAAAAATATGAGAAACTGAAAAAATAGAAACAAAGTGTTTGTAAATGGGGAGGGGAGGAGGGGGTGAAGGGAGGGCAGGGACAAGGGGGAAAAAATGAGAATCAAGACCTATTATGTAAAGGTACAGAATCCCAATGATGAATGTAACTGTATTTGTATACCTAGATTGTACCAATATCCTCAATAAAAGAGAAAAAAAAACTAAAAGTGTAAATAAGCTTTAAATGTTGTAATTGATAATGTGAAATAGGATGAAAACATCTAAAGGAATAGGGGAGGTCAAAAGGGGAGGGGAAAGGAAATAAGGGAAAAGAAAAAAATAAGAGAAAAGGAAAAACATGGAAACAAAGTCTTTGTAAATAGGGGAGGATAAAGGGTGAAGGGAGGCTGGGAAATGGGGAAAAAATAAGAACCAAGATGTGTCATGTAAAGGTACAAGATCCCAATGATGAATGTAACTGTGTTGTATACCTAAAATGTACCAATAAACTTATTAGGAAAAAAATAGAAAGGATAAAAACTCCAACCAACCTCTTCAAACCTGATGAAAAATAGAGAAATAATATATTTTTTAAATTTCAAAGATTGAGCTGACAACTTCTTCTGCATTTTTGAATAAGTGATTTTGTTTCAGGAACTGCAGTCTTGGAATCTGGCAAGTCACAATTTTCTTCTCCTAGCTTCAGGGCCTGTGGCTTTGCAAGATTCCCTCCCTGCACCAGAGGCCTCTCTGTTAATTCACCATAGACTGTGGCAATGATCTAAGTGTTGAGTTGTCCTGCCACAGGCATTAGCTTATTGCATTGTCTCCTCCTCTATGCCAGTTGTTGGCCTTGTCAATGGTCAGGTGAATTGGTTGATCAGTGTCTCTACTGCCCTATGCACGGAGAAACAAACTGCAGAGCTGGCTTGGAGTTGGCCGGTGGCTAGGGCCAGGGTGTAGAAGCCACACTCAAATTAAATTTTAGTGTTCCTGAGGATAATAACAGCATGCATGACTTCTCAGCATTTTCTTCTGAATTCATATTACTCTATTTTCAATAGAAAGTTATGCTTACTGAATTATTCTATTGATATTATAAACAAACTTGAGCTATTTACATCTAGCAGGCAGATTTCCATGATATCTACAATATGAGAAAACAGTGTCAATACTGATGTTTTGAGCTGAGTGATATCAGACACAATAGGATTGGGGGTTAAGTTAAAAGTAGGCTAGTTATAGGGTATAGTCATTACCTCTTCTGACTCCCTACCTTAGTAATTCATAGTACAAGGAAAGTTAGTTACTCTTTAGCCACCTTGGAACCCTGAAAGAAAATCCTGACTATATAATCAACCCTTTCAAGACCCTTGACCTCTGCCCCAATTTTAATTCACTCTCTGCTTCATTCTTGTATCTTTAAATGGTAAACCAAACATTTCCTCCCTTTATTGGATAGCTGGAATATCTTTTAAAGTTTATCTGAAATGTGAGGACACAAGAAAAAGTGTTATTCAAATAAAAAGAATTCACAGATTTTATTTTCATTAGTTTGCTATCAAGTAATTCATAAAATTCCCTATGAGGTGCAAAACCTTTGGGTTTCTTTTCTATTTAACACCACTTTTGGTACCTGGGATCAAACTCAGGACTTTGCACTTTTGAGGCAGGCAGCAAAACTACTGAGCTAAATCACTGGCCTGAATACCACTTTTTGATAATTCAAGGGAGTGAAAATATAAAGCATGGGACTTGATACCTTCCAATATGCAAGTGGCTTTGGTTAGCTTAGTGGATCTTCCTTCAAAGCCTGAGGAGCAAGCTTAACGTTGCTGTCCTAGTTAGGAAGTGCATGAAAAAGGCAACTGGGAATTGATCTTGTTTGTCTAGGATTTATTGGCTTCTCTTGGAATGTACAGCCCAAATTTGTAATAAAAACACTAAGAGTTTCCCAGGAAAACTAAAATCTAAGCTGATACATTTATGGCAGTAACTGTTCTATAACATCCCAGGCAGGAGTGGATAAGCACTGATGTACAGTAGCTCAGGACCAATTGTAAGAGACCCTGCTCTCCTTCCAACTCCAGGTCTTGTGTGCATCACTTTTCCTTAATGTGTCTACACTAAAGGCAGTCAGTACTTGCTTTTAATGCAAGATTTATTTTATTTGTCTTAAGTGCACTTTGAAAACATCATACAACTTCAAACACATTCTAAAAAGACAAATTTATATCCAATTTCTGGAGCCAAACAAGAATGTGGTTGCCTTAGGGAATGAGCCAAAACTTTCCAATCGACTATATTTGGAGCAGAGAACTGCGCTTGGTAAATCCATTCTCATATTCATCAAACATGTCTCCTTTTCTAAGTGTAAAGCTTTTGTTATCTAAACTAATAATTATGACTTCAAGTACATGAGGTCTTTAGAAATTGAGCCTTCTGGACTAATTGTGGTTGTACCTAGTCAAATGAGGAATGAGCTCAACTTCTTCCAGGCCTAGTGTCAGGAATTCTATTTGTACCTTTTGGACCTAATCTGTTCCCTCCTACATAGATATATTTTGAGATGAAAATACATCTTAAGTGTTACAATGCTGGTGCCATGTATTCAGAAGTTACTTGCCCAGAATTCAGAATAAATTTTACATCATGTATTCTTATTCATCATCAACATTCAGTGCATATCTATTGAACTGAGAGGTTTAGATTTAATATATATTTTAGTATATGTGCTGCCGAAGTGAGCACAAGATTTAAAATATTAGCCACTATTACTTAAAATATCTTCAAGTCATGCCTAATCATGCCTAACTCTTTCATGCAACTGCCATTCAATCTAAGAAGTAATTCAGTTTCAACTCTCAAGTCAACAAGAATATTACCTTTAACTTAATTAAATGGAATAGCTTTTTCTAAAAGTGAAATATAAAAATCCCAAGAAGCATTAGCAAGCAACTCGACTATTTCTCTGGTTGGAAAAAAAGCTCAGAGCTATTAATCTTATCAAGGCCAAGAAGAAAGTGTAGAACCCAGTGGGTGCACTCATTTGAACATTTATTCAGTCAAAACCATCAAAAAATAAATGACTAATTGAATAAAATATTTACAAATAAAAATATAGCTAAGGGCTGGGGATTTAGCTCAGTGGGGCCATGCCTGCCTTGAAAGTGCAAGGCCCTGAGTTTGATTCCCGGTACTGGAAGCAAAGCAAAACATAGCTAATTACATGCAAACACTGTACCACTGTGGGAGGGGTAGTGGAGTGGACAGAATCACAGGCTCTACATACCAGGGTGCTCTACATATCACCCACAGTGACCTTACCGTGAGCTGCTACTACAAGCCCAGGTTGTTCCCAGTAAGGGCTGGAGTAGGAGGAACCTTGAAGCTGTGGACCCCAAGCAAAGTCACTACAGGGAGGGAAAGTTTCCCAAGAGACAATGACTGAGCTAAGCTTTGAAAGGTGAGTAATAATTAATAGCTAACAGTGAATAACTAAATGGTGCATGTCACACAATCACCCAAGGCTGAGTTCTGGCTCTGTTATTCTATCCACATAGTCTCATATGAGTAGTTATATTCCCCTTCTTCCTTAAGAGGCAGATTTCCCTTTGTATGATGCCCTGAGGAAGGGAAATCACTCATGTGATTTGTACTGCTACATGTAGGTATCCTAGATGGCCACAAGTGTTAATGACCTAAAGATTTTGGTAGTGGGTGTTCTGGGGTCAAGAGGAGGCTGTGTGTAATGCATGGAGCTCTAGGAAGCTGTGAGTCCCAAACTGAATTCAGTGTGTAGGGTTCACAAGCGGCCAAGGAACATCACCAGGAATATGGACTTGATCCTAAAGACTGGACATTTCAAAGGAGTCTAAGCAAGGGTTTAAGGCTATTATTATGGCCAAAGTTGAGAGGTCAATGAAGTGGCACAAGATCAGAGAAAGATATTCTCCAGGCAGCATCCAAAGGAGAGATGCAAGCTGAGCTCAAACCCTAATTCTCTAAGTGATGAGGAGGACCAGAGACAGGCAGGAAAGCACAGGGAATAAAGCTGTGGAGAGGGACACAGAGAGGACCTGGTCACTGGGCACTTCGTGGAGATATGCAGTGCAGCACTGAGAGGGAAAGACATGCCATAGGTCAGTTACGTTTGTGGACCTGCTGAGGTCATGAGACTTGTGGGTCACCCAGCTAGCGACATCCCTGTGATGACTGGGAGGCTCAAGGTAAGAAGAACTGGAATAAAAGAACAAGAGATGCTTATAATTTGAGGGAAAGTGCAAGCAATGAAATAGAGGGGAGCAGGAACTCCCGGGGGTGAAATGCTGCATGTCTGACCTGAGGTAATACAAAGAAACCAGGGTGGAAGGAGGGCCAGAAAAACCCAAACCTCAGTGGTATTTTTCTGCACATATAAGGTTTGTTTCTACCTCACTTTTATTGCTGTTTTCAAAGCAAGCTGAGACATTCATCTTATCCTTTCTAGGAGCTGTTTGGAGTTGGAGTGGAGGAGAGAGGTTCTTTAATGACAGCTGCCAGGCCTTGTCTCTGGATGTTGAAGACAGTTTGATGTGGCCTTTTCTCACAAAGAATATATTCTAGATGTTCAATAGCCAAAGACTTTTCTCTCTCTCTCTCTCTCTCTCTCTCTCTCTCTCTCTCTCTCTCTCTCTCTCTCTCTGTGCATGTGTGTGTGTGTGTATGCATGTGTCTGTGTGTAAGACACCTAAAATTTTGAAAACTTTCAAGTATCTTCAAAATTATCACCAAGCATCTCTGAGATTTGCAATACAGATACTGGAATATAACAGCCTGGGGAAGATGAGGAAGGTGGATCCCTGGGACCCAGAAAGGATCATAAGGGAGAACTGGAGCCCACAGGGAAAGTGAAGAGACAGATCTCAATGTAAAAAAAAAAAAAAAAAAAAAAAAAGGAGGTGGCAAACTACACTTTCTCCCAAACTCCTGGCTGGTGGTGTGAGAGAGGAGGCTCAAATCTATAGAGACACAGTGAAAGCGGGTGACTCCAGAGGCCTCCATAAAGAAGCACACCAGTGGAACAGAACAGTAGATGCCTGTGAACTACAACTGATGAGTGGCTCCAGTCTAAGAGTCCCCAAAAAAGAGTGTACTAGGTGCCATTTTAGGAAAGGCTCAACTGAACTCGGGACAAAGAGCAGCCATGGGTTGGCTTTCTCTCAGAGCTCCCAATGACTGATTGAGGAACAACTATGGTAGGCATCAAGGTTCAGGAAGACAACATCAGGCCAACAAGACACATCCGGAGTGTTATAACCTGAAGAACTAAGGCCCACCCACCCGCAACCAGAGGCCAGGATCAGCCTGAACTTCTGTGGAGTTGAAAGCACCAGAATCAGCACCCTGCCCTAATCCTACTGCAGGCTTTCTGGGATCATCCAACACAGATTTGGGCTCTGTCTACCTCCTTTGTTGATCAGTGGTGGCAGAGAAACACCTTAACATCCCTAAAATGAAGAGGGTGGACTTTGAGACAGACTTAAAGGCCAAAAGCCAGTTATGCTTAGAAACAAAGTATTTGTAAATAGGGAGGAATGGAGGATTTGAGGGGAGGGCAGGGGAATGGAGAAAAAATAAGAACCAAGATATATCATGTAGAGGTACAAGTGCCCAATGATGAATGTAGCTGTATTGTATACCTAAAATGTACCAATAAACTTAATGAAAAAAATTCTAAATTATACAATAAAAAAGATATCTCTGAAAAGTAGTCATTTCCAAAGGAGTTCTCGATGCTAGTAATAAAGCTACCTACCAAAAGCAATTTACAAGCATCAACCCAGAAAAAAAAAAAATTTTTTTTACCAGAACCATAACAAGCCTTTATTATGGGGAGGATCTGCCCGGCTGTCTCTGAACAAAGGAGAGAAAGAAATACTGCTGAGATAGGGAGAGCTTCTTATAGGACTGGGGTGGGGCTTATAGGAGCTGGGATGGACTTGAGTGATGTAGTGTCTAGGGATTGGGGGAGCTTGTGACATCACTAGGAGGTGCTTGTGTCATCACTAGTTAGGGCCATCTTAAGGGAAATCTAACATTCTAGGCTTTTGTTTTATGGTTATTGGGCAAAAGTCTCTTCTTCTGAAGCTGCTTCAAGCTGACAACAGGGCAAAGTTTGGGGCTAAAGCTGCATCTGGTGGGGGCAGTGGTAGGTGGGGACTTCCTCCTTTGCAACAGTGGCTGATACCCCACCATAAGGAGTTCTGTGACTGTCTGATTGGTAAATGCCCTTGTGAATTCCTGCACAAAATTTTTGAAAACACTGAAACAGACAGGTTAAAATTTAGGGGGATGGAAATTGGAGTGAACAAGCACAGGTAAACAGACATACACATCCAATAGTCTGAGATATTGACAGGAAGATAGTGGAAGGTGATATTAAATAGGTGTTGTATCCTTTTTTGAGACTGGGTTATCTGATTTACCACTCAAAGATCTATCCCTTTACAGGGAGGTGAAGTGGTGGGTCACAAGTCTCTCTATCTCTTGTGCCTGTCCATTGACTGTCTCTTTTGGTTATTCTTTTCTGCTGGGTATTTAAGACCAAGATAAAGTGTATTAATCAATATAAACCTTTTGCTATCTGTCAAGGTCAGTTAAATCCCTTTAGGTATTATTTTGGAACCATGCATAGAGCCTCTCAACTCCTGTCAGTGTCAACTATTAGGATGGGTCATGGCCCTTGCTTGACCAAGTTGCTTTCAGTGAAAGTGTGGGAGATTTTTTCTCTTTGTGACCCTCTTTTGGCACATGTTACATTTGTATTCTGGTATACAGGAAAGAATCTCCCTGCTAGGGAGGTTGGGTGACTCATCAAAGCTGTAAGGTGTTGTAGAAAAGGTTCCTTCATATCTTGGATCTTTAATGAACTTGGAGGACCAGGGCCAAAATATTGGTGGTCTTCTGAGCTGAGTTACCTTTTAGTGTTGGTCTCTTGAACACCCAGAAGAGAAGATCAGTGACGTCAGTAGTACAGTACGAGTTTAACTATCATAACTTAATCTGGAGAGCAAGCAACCTGAAATCTACAATATAGTTAGAGGACTATTTTTATCAATCATAATTGTTCTAGTAGTTTGTTTCCTGTAGAATATTAACAGAAAAAAATTTGGAATCAGGAGCCATGCATAATAATAATAATATTTTAGCATGACAATCATAATGACATTATCTTTGCAACAAACTGGTATATGTTTCTTAGTATAAAATAGCCATTGTTAATTGTATTTATTCCCCTCTAAAAACACATAAAAACAAAAAACCAGAAACTCTTACTTAAGGTATTACCTTTTGATAGGATTCCATCTAAAGAAAGTATATGGGCCTACAAATGTACCTGTAATCACGAATAAGTGCAGCAGAAAAGAAGGGTGAATACCTGGATCAAAATGTTATAGTCATAAACAATATGTTGGAAGACCTGTATAGTCAGAAAACATGACTATATTTTGCACACCAAAAAAGTAGTAATAATAATTATAATTATATGAAACCTTATGTCCTATAGTATAGCCTGGTACAAACATGATTATTTAATAACTCCTTGTTTTTCCACAGAAAATATTATATTTTGAAGATGACCATTATAAACATCTCATGATTACACATTTAAAACTTAATTTTCTGTTTTGTTTTGTATGGGGGGGGTCATCCCATATTTATTTATTTATTTATTTTCTCATTCTCTTTATTGGTACATTTTAGGTATAGAGTACAGATACGTTCATCATTGGGATCTTATACCTTTACATGACAGGTCTTGGTTCTCATTTTTCCCCTTGTCACTGCCCTCGCTTCACCCTCTCCTACCCTCCCCATTTACAAACACTTTATTTCCATTTTTTCATTTTCTCATATTTTTTCTTTTCCCTTATTACCTTTCCCCTACTCTTCCCACTTTCCCTACACCTTTTGCCCTTTTCTTCCTATTTCACATTGTCAATTATATCATTAGGATATTATATACTATTATAGTTTTTCACACCAGAGAAACTGTTTGGTATTTACACATGTGTGACTTCTTTATTTCACTTACGAGTATATCCTCGATATGTATCCATTTTCCTATGAATGAATCTAATTTCTCATTCTTTATGGCTGAGTAGTATTCCATTTTATAGAAAAACCATATCTTCTTTATTCAGTCTCCAACTGATGGGAAAATGGGCTGTTTCCAAGTTTTAACTATTACAAACTGTGCTCCTATAAACATAGGTATGCATATACCACTGTGGTATGATTCTTTTGATTCTGGAAAGACACTCAGCAGAAGGATGGCAAGGCCAAATGGAACCTCTAGTCCCATCTCTTTGAGGTATCTCCATATTGATTTTCATAGTGGTTACATTATTCTGCACTCCCACCAACAATAGAGAATGGTTCCTTTCTCCCCACAACCCCTCCAACATTTGTTGTTGGTTGATTTCTTGATAGCAGCCATTTTTTGTGGGGTGAGGTGGAATCTCAGTGTTGTTTTCATCTGCATCTCTTGAATGACCAGTGATGTGGAACATTTTTTCATATATTTACTTGCTGCTTCTACTTGTTTGTCAGAGAAATGTGTGTGTTCATTTCAGATGCCCATTTTTGAATTGGGTCTTTATATTTTGGGGGGCTGATTGTTTTGAGTTCTTTATATATTCTAGATAACAGTCCTTTGAGGAGCAGCTGGTAAAAAATTTTCCTACATTGTAGGTTGTCTCTTAGTTCTGTTGATGGTTTCTTTTGCAGTGCAGAAGTTTTTAATAAGATGAGATCCCACTTGTTGATTCTTTCTGCTAGTTCCTGTCCTACTGAGGATTTGTTCATAAAGTCTTTTCCTATGCCAAATGTCTACAAGTGTTCTGCCTAACTTATCTTCCAGCAAGTTTAGTGTTTCTGTTTTAATATTTAGATCTTTGATCCAGTTGGATTTTAATTTAGTGCATGGCGAAAGATAAGGGTCTAATTTTAATCTGTGGCAGGTTGAGATCCAGTTTGTCCAACACCACTTATTAAACAGGCTATCTTTCCTCCAGTGGGGATGGTCAGCTCCTTGAAGCAGCTGAGTACGTGGCTTCCAGGTTGTTCTACAGATCCTCAGGTCTGTTTCTTTGCCATGCTGTTTTTATCACAGTGGATTTGTAGTATAGTTTCAAATGGGAAATTGTTATACCTGCTGCCATGTCTCTGTTGTCTAGGATGGCTTTTGCTATTCTAGGTCTCTTATGGTTCCAAATGAATTTTGCATTGTTTTTTTCTAATTCTGTGAAATATAGTGTTTCAATTGACATTGCATTGAATCTATATATCAATTTTGGTAGTATGGCCATTTTCACTATGTTGATTCTTCCTACCCAGGAGCAGAGGATACCTTTCCATTTTCTTATATCCCCTTCAATCTCTTTTTTCAGAGTGCTGCAGTTTTCAATGTAGAGGTCTTTTGCTTCTTTCATTAGATTGGTTCCTACATACTTCATTTTTTGGATGCTATTGTGAAAGGAATTGTTTCCCTAATTTCTCTCCCAGTGAGACTGTTGTTTGTGTACAAGAAGGCTATTGATTTTTGGATGTTGACCTTGTATCCAGCTACTATGCTAAAAGTATCAACTAATTCTAGAAGCCTTTTGGTGGAGTTTTTTGGGTCTTCAATGTAGAGTATCATATCATCAGCAAATAATGACAATTTAACTTCTTCCTTTCCTATCTTTATTGCTTTAATTTCTTTCTCTTATCTAATTGCTGTGGCTAATGTTTCCAGAACTACATTGAACAGGAGTGGTGATAGTGGGCATCCTTGTCCTGTTCCTAATTTTAATGTGAAGGTTTTCAGGTTTTGGCCATTTAATATGATGTTGGCTGTAGGTTTTTCATAGATGGCCTTTATTAAGTTGAGATATAGACCATCTATTTCAATTTTTTGCAGGGTTTTTTATCATGAATGGGTGTTGAATTTTGTCAAATGATTTTTCTGCATCTATCAAGAGGATCGTATGGTTTTTGCCTTTGACTCTGTTAATATTGTGTATTATATTCATTGACTTACCTATGTTGAACCATCCTTACATCCCTGGAATAAATCCAACTTGGTCAGGATGTATGATCTTCTTGATGATCCTCTGTATTCTGTTTGCTAGTATCTTATAAGGATTTTTGCATCTATATTCATTAAGGAGATTGGCCTGTAGTTCTCTTTTTTAGTTGGGTCTTTCCCAGGTTTGGGAATCAAAGTGATATTTGCTTCCAGGAATTAATTTAGAAGTATTGCTTCCTTTTTAATTTCATTAAAAAGTTTAAAGAGTAGTGGCATTAGTTCTTCTCTAAATGTCTTGTAAAATTCAGCAGTGAATCCATCAGGACCTGGGCTTTTCTTCATTGGTAAACTTTTAATTACATTTTCATTTTCACTGATTGTAATTAGCATATTTAAAATGTTTTTATCTTCTTCGTTCAACTTTGGTAATTTATAATTGTCTATAAATCTGTCCATTTCTTCTGTGTTTTCCACTTTATTAGAGTACAGTTTCTCAAAGTAGGCATTCATGATCCTCTGGATTTCTGTTGGATCTGTTGTGACTTCACCTTTCTCATTCCTAATTGCATGGATCTGAGCCTTTTCTTTCCTTTTTTTGATAAGGTTAGCTAAGGGATTGTCAATTTTATTTATTCTTTCAAAAAACCAACTCTTTAATTCAGTTATTTTTTGTATCATTTTCTTAGTTTCCATTGCATTGATTTTTGCTCTGATCTTTATAATTTCCTCTCTTGTATGAGCTTTGGGTTCTTCTTGCTCTTGTTTTTCTAGGAGTCTGAGATTCATCATTAGGTTGTTTATTTGAGGTCACTCTGTTTTCCTAGTGTGGACATTCAATGCTATCAATTTTCCACATAAAACTGCTTTCATTGTGTCCCATAGATTCCTGTGTGTTGTATTGGTATTGTCATTTATTTGTAAAAACTATTTAATTTCTTCTTTAATTTCCTCTGTGACCCGTTGATTGTTCAGGAGAGTGTTGTTCAATTTCCATGTGTTTGTGAAGTTCCTATGGTTTCTTATGCTATTGATCTCCAGCTTGATTGTGCTATGATCAGATGATATACAGGGGATAACTTTGATTCCTTTTCATTTATTCAAACCTGTTCTATGAGCTAGTGTGTAGTCTGTCTTGGAGAATGACTCATATACAGCTGAAAAGAATGTATATTCTGATTTTGTGGCATGGAACACTCTATAGATGTCTGTTAAGTCCATATAGAACTCAACTCTTTGATGATAACCAATATAAACATTTTATAACAACATATTTAGTGAGATATATCTTCCCACAAGGCTATGAAAATTATTGGAGTTCCCATTAGTGAGCAAAGACCAGAATAAGTTTTTCTGAGCAGCCGCTTCTTTATTCACCAACAGAAGTCTATCCAAACCTAAAGGTTTATATTTATCTTGACAATTTTTTATTTAACCTGTAAAACCAGGTTGTAGAAATGAACAATTTATTTGTATCTTTGATGTCATTTTGACAAAAAAAACATAATTGGACACTTTCAAACAATTGGAGAAAGACAAACATATAAGACAATTTGTGAAACTAGAGTGCATTCAAATATATTTGGCCAATTTAATCATAACATCTCTTAATTAAGACTAGCCAAAACTTTTGCAGGTCAATTAACAGAGATCTCTTGTAAGATTAAAATCAGAGGTACTGTAATGTAAACCTTTAATAACAAATTTGAAACCAATAAGCAAGCATATATATTTCTTTGATAAATCACTTCCACATATCTTCTCAACATACGTAGGCCTTCGGGTCTTGTCTACCTCTCTTTAGTCTTATAATAAGACAAACATACAAAATTTTTTCATATCAAAAGTGTATCCCCTTTATTTGTAGCCTTCATAT
>NW_022900928.1:83218221-83218787 GCF_012274545.1 Fukomys damarensis
CTATCTTATTTCTTATTTACTATAAATCTTTCATAACAAACTTGGCTTTAGTTGTTAAAATTTTAAAGTGTTCCCTTTTTTATTTCCTTATTGTTCAAGAAAGTACAGAAAGAGCAAGTTACCCTATAATTACAATGTAAGAATTTGTAATGTACAAGAAATGTTTAAAAAAATGTTTTAAGCATACTAGTTAAACATTATTTTACATTGTCTTATTTACTATAAATCTTTCATAACAAACTTGGCTTTAGTTGTTAAAATTTTAAAGTGTTCCCTTTTTTATTTCCTTATTGTTCAAGAAAGTACAGAAAGAGCAAGTTACCCTATAATTACAATGTAAGAATTTGTAATGTACAAGAAATGTTTAAAAAAATGTTTTAAGCATACTAGTTAAACATTATTTTACATTGGAAATGAAAGATACATTTGTTAATTAATTAGCCAGAGGAGAGAATGATAATGAAATTCCTGCCTCAAGGTGGGTGTAGAGTCAAGAACAGAGATTATTTATGGTGTCCAGTGACTTCTGAGATACAAAAATAGCCTATTATGTCTATAGCCCTGGA
>NW_022900928.1:83218836-83274685 GCF_012274545.1 Fukomys damarensis
TATATATATAGAGAGAGAGAGAGAGAGAGAGAGAGATACAAAATACAAAGACCCATTTACTTTGTAAGTAAAACCAAAAAACAACAACAAAAATTTGTACTGTTTTAGAAACAAATTAACTCCAATTGGCTTGCAGATACAGAAGAAACACAACAACCCATTGAAAGGTAGATTAGTTTTTTGTACAAATTAGCAAACTTGAATACCAAAGATAGAAGAAGCTCACACACCCATTTTATAATAATTTTAAGCAATTAAGTCCAAACACTAACATATACAAGACAAGAATACAATGGCATTTTACCAAAAGGGGCCTCAAAGTCAGACCTTTTATAAAGTGGTCCACTGGATCAAAAGTAGTCACTTTGGAGTCTGGGCTGGGGTGGGTGGTTGCTCGGGCAAGGAGAATGGGGGCTGTGGAACAGAAGGGGTGGGCAATGGAGGTAGGGCTAGAATTACCTGAGAGGATGAACAAGTTTGACAGAGCAGGAGTGAGAAAGAAGGCTTGTAGTAGGGGATTTCTGACCATTTGCTATTACATTGACAAAAATGTCATAAAGTGCTAAGTATGTTCAAATTGAAAGTGCCATTTTGGAGCTATTGAGATTTATTGTCTAATTTGTACTGAGGTCAAATAGTTGCAATAAAAAATGAGTCATTTTGGCTTAAAGTCAGGTCCCAACAGTCCAAGGGGATGATGTTGTGCTAGGAGGCAGCAAAGAGGAGTTGAGGGAGTGGGTTTAGATTGCTGAGCACCCATGTTAGGGCAGGTAATGGGGAGTTAGTTTGCTAGGAGGAGGGCAAAAGAGAGGAATATCCTCATCTCTTTGATACTCCCTGAACCAGTCCCAGGAAGGGGAGAATGAAAGGAGTCAGGGCAATGGGGCATCCCCCAGGGCATGGTCCTGGGCCCAGTGGCCCAAGAGGGTCTCTCTGACCATATCTTACCAAGCACTTGGATTTCTGAAAAGTCCCCAGAGGGAGAGAACCAGAATGAGACAGAGGACCTGAGCAAAGGGACATTAAACTGCCTACTCACCCTGTAATCAGTGACCAGTGTGGATGTGAGTCATCAGCAATGGCAAAAGTAGAAAGCCCAGAGGAGGTCCTGACTCAGCAGGTATGGTCTGGAGGAGGTGGCCGAAAGGCCAATCAACCCCAGCCCACAGGGCATCATCACTGAATGGACTGCTTTCCTTCCAGGTCTCAGCACCAGAAGGGTAAAAAGAGCTGAAAAGCAGGACCAGGCCAGGGCCATAACAAGCCTTTATTGTAGGGAGGATCTGCCAGGCTGTCTCCAAACAAAGGAGAGAAAGCCCAGAATATAAATATTTTAAAAAAATGAGAAGACATGGAAGCAAGATGCAAGCCTAGACCTACAGCTCACCCAAGGTAAATCCAGGGGACATTGAAGTAAAATAAATTAAAAGCCAACCAGTTGAATTTCTGAAATGGTAGCAGTGGAAGTAAAAAAGCAGATAAATCAGGTGCTAGAAAAAAAACAAATTAAAAATAATTTCACAGATAAGAGGTGATACCATAATGAAGGATATAGTTGGTGAATCTAGAGTAGAGACAGATTTAAAAAATACAGGAACTTACAAAAATAATGGAAACCATGAAAACCCAACATAGGAAAAAAATGGATTATATGAAATAGATTCAAACAGATAAAGAGGAGATTAAAAATTCTATTGCAAGTATATGCAACAGAAACAGCCAAGGTGAGAACAGAATATCAGACATAGAAGATAGGTTTGTAGTTAATGATCATCAAATGAAAATCTTTTTTAAAATAGCAAAGGCCCATGGAAAATCAATCGAGCAGCCAATAGATAATGCAAAGAAGAATAACATAAGATTGATCAGAATCAATGAAAAATCAGATGATTTGGCTGGGGATTTAGCTCAGTGGTGCTGCTGCCTGCCTCAAAAGTGCAAGGTTCCAAGTTCTATCCCCAGTACAAAACACACACACACACACACACACACACACACAACAGCAACATCAACAACAACAACAAATAACAGATGATTGCACAAAAGACATAGAGTATCTTTTCACAGAAGTAATGGCAGAAAACTTCCCAAACATGAAAAACAAATTTGACATACAAATAAGTGAGGCATATAGAACTCCAGTTAGCCATGACCAGGAAAAAAATCACCAAGGGATATAATAGTCAAGATTTCAGAAATTCAACAAAAGAACAGAATAGTAAATGATATTAAAGAAAAGAAATCACCTTTTGGAATCACAGCAGACTTCTCAATGCAAACCTTTCAGTCATGGAGAGCTCGCAGTGAAGTATTTCAAGCTCTAAAAGAAATCAATCTCCAACCTATATTGATATGCCCCACAAAACTATCTTTCAAAATCAATGGAGAAATAAGATATTTCCATGACAAAGAATACCTGAAGAAAGTCCTGACCAACAGGAAGAAAGTCTTGCAAAAAGTTCCAAAGGATACTCTAGAAAGAGATAGAC
Organism: Fukomys damarensis; assembly: GCF_012274545.1. Lineage (NCBI taxonomy): Eukaryota > Metazoa > Chordata > Mammalia > Rodentia > Bathyergidae > Fukomys > Fukomys damarensis. The sequence continues at coordinate 83,221,326 of NW_022900928.1, forward strand.
TACAAGGCCAGGGATTTAGCTCAGCAGGTCAGTGGCCTGCCTTGCAAGCTCAAGGACCTGAGTTCAATCCCTGGTACCAAAAAAAAAAGAGAGAGAGAGACAGACAGACTACAATTGCATGAATGCCAATAGAAAGAATCCACTGGGCAAGGCAAGCAATAAAACAGAGGGGTAAGAAGGGGAACTGACAACAAGAAAATTATATGACAAAAATAAATCAATATATATCAGTTATAGCCATCATAGTAAATGGTCTCAATTCATCAATTAAAACAAAGACATTGGCAAAATGGATCAAGAAACAAGATCCAACAATATGCTGCATACAAAGGACACATTTAACTGAAAAAGAAATTCATAAGCTGAAAGTCAAAGGATGGAAAACAACACTCAGTTTAACAAGAACCCACAAAAAATAAAGGATAGCTATTGTACTTGCATATAAAGTAGATTTCAAGTAAAGACAGAAGAGACAAAGAAGGTAACTATGTACTTGCTAAAGGATCAATCCAAAAGGAAGAGATAATAATCATAAATATATCTGCAACAAATACTAGCACACATAACTATATAAACAAACATTAAGGGACATGAAAAATCAAATAAGCACTAATACAACTGTAAGTCCCAAAGTCTCACTCCCACTCCACAGAGTGTGAACAGCCAAAAAGGCCTCCATGACACTGGGTCCTAAAACCCAGCGAGGCTCTGGGAGCTCAACGGAAGAATGAGAAACCCAGGAAGGAACACACCAGGCTGGTTGGTAAACAGACCTTTATTAGTCTGGCAAGATGGTACTCTAAGAACTAAGTAGCTCAGAGAGGTGCCAGATCAGGGGCTGATGTCCTTTTTATAGGGGTATAAAGGGGGGTCAGGGGTCAAGGTTCTGCTGACCATCACAGATGGTCAGCAGTCCCGTACTCAGCAGTCACACATTGATGATTAACAGATACCTATAGGATGTTTCAAAGGCCACCAAGACATTCAGGATGAGCAAACAGTTCGACAATTAAACTGAGATCTCTATGTACAGTACAGATTTTATCTCATAGTCTAGAACCACCAATTTATATGTTAATCATGATCCGGACTTCAAACAGTACAAGTTTGCCTTACATTCCTAAACCAGGGTTTGAACAAAGGTCGGGGCTATGGCTACAATGGGAGAGGGTTAGAGTACTAGCTCCTAGGCCCCTTTTACTTTGGTCTCACACAACTGTAATGGGGACCTCAATCCCACTGTCACAAATAGAGCAACTAGGCAAAGATCAACAAAGAAATATCAGAGCTGAACCAAACCTTTGAACAAATGTACTTAGCAAATATCTCTGGAATGTTGATACCACAACAACACAATATACTCCTCAGTTGCATATGGGACTTTCTCCACAATAGACAACATAGTAGCTTATAGAACATGCTCGAGTAAATGCAAAAGAATTGAAATTATCCCACACATATTATCACATCATAGTGCAATAAAATTGGAAACCAATGGCAAAAGAAACCACAAAAACTACTTAAATACATGGAAATTAAATAACATACTCCTGAACAATAAATGGATCACAGATGACATTAAAGAAGAAATTAGTTTTATAATCAAATAATAATAATACCAATACAATATATTGAACTTAGGAGACCCAGTGGAAGAAATCCTACAAGGGAAATTTGTAGCAATGAATTCCCACCTCAGAAAAACAGAGTAAGCTCAAATAACTATCCTAATGTTGTACCTTAAGCTTGTAGAAAAAGAAGAAATTTTTTAAAAAAAGAAATTAAACCCAAAGTACATACAAGGGAGGGAAATATGAAGATCAGGGCAGAAATTGGTGCAATTGAGACTAATTAAACCATACAAAGAATCAATGGATCAAAGAGTTGGTTCTTTGAAAAATGATATAAAATAAACAAAACTTTAGCCAACTTTATCAAAAAGGGAATGAAAAAACTCAAATCCATGGACTTTGTATTGCAAGTTAGTAATGCTGATAGGGAAAACTTTTAACAGCAAAAATTTAGGAACTGTCACAATACAAGATAACTTCTGCCCCTTCACTCTGCTTTGTTCAGAATTAAGCCTTACCAAAGGCACCTAGTCTCACCCAAAAGTTTTGTAAGTGAAAAGAACCATTGTTAGTTTTGTTGACCAAACACGCTCCCTTTCCCCTGGCTAGAATAGGTAACCAAATAAATTTTAAAGGTAACTTTCCCCAACAAAGAACTGCATCTGAGTTGAAATTCAACTGCCTGGCCACCATGTTTTAGGTATCAGCAATGTGAGCTGTGAAAATGCAATGTAACCAACTGAATAAAATCAAGGCTATAAAACACTGTAAAAAAAGGAGTTGTAACCCAATGGGGAGTGGATCAGGGCACTGCCATTAGGTATCATCGATACCCATCCATGGAGTAAACTTTTTTATTTTGCTTCTATTCGGCTGCCTCTCTGTGTGTCACTTGCCAATTCCTTCTGTAACAATGCAACAGATTCTGCAGAAACCGAGATCATCAGTGGCTACTACAAGAATCTATACTCTAATAATATGGAAATGCAGAAGAAATGGACAGATTCCTTGATGCATATGAATTACCAAAGCTAAATCAAGAAGATATAAAAATGCTAAAAAACCTAATACCAGTCAATGTAATTGAAGAAGTACTTTTAAAACTACCAACAAAGAAAAGTCCAGGTCCTGGTAGAGTTACTGTCAAATTCTATAAGACATTTAATGAAGATCTAATGCCACTGCCCCTCAAACTCTTTAGTAAAACTTAAAGGAAAGCAATACCCCAAACTCATTCCTAGAAGCAAGCACTACCTTGATACTAAAATCAGAGAAAGAACCAACCAAAAATAAATGAATGACTGGTCAATCTCCTTAATGAAAATAGATGCAAAAATCCTCATTAAAACACTGACAGAATGAAACAAATCTTCAAGAAGATTATACACTCTGACCAAGGATTCATCCCAGGGATGAATCAACATACCTGGATGGTTCAACATACAAAATAAATAAATGTAATATACCACATTAACAGAACTGAGGACAAAACCATGTGATCATCTCAATAGATTCAGAAAAGGCATTTGACAAATTCCACCACCTTTCATGATAAACAAAAAAAAAACTATAGAAAATTGGAATAGAAGGACTTTATCTCTATTTGATAAAAGCTGTCTATGACAAACTAACAGCTTACATCATACTAAATGGACAAAAACTGAAAGCTTTCACTCAAAAATCAGGAACAAGCCAAGGATGTCCACTATGACCACTGCTATTCAGACAAGAGAAAAAAATAAAAGGAATAAGTATAGTAACTAAAGAAGTTAAATTATCATCATTTGTGGATAACATAGTAAGGCCTAAAGTCTCACTTCCACTCCACAGAGCATGAACAGCTGAAAGGCCTCCACAATGCTGAGTCCTATAGCCCAACGATGGCTCTGGAAGCAAGACCCAGGGCCTTACTTCCAAAAGCCGTGAACAGCCAAAAGGGCCTCCATGATGCTGGGACCTATAGCCCAGCAAGGCTTTGGGAGCTTGACAGAGGAACAAGAAACCCAGGAAGGAACACACCAGGCTAGATGGTAAACAGACCTTTATTAGCCTGTCCAGATGGCACTCCTGGAGCCAAGTAGCTCAGAGAGGCAACTGCTCAGGGCCTGAGGTCCTTTTTACAGGGTTTTTCTAAACAAAAAGTCAGGGCATTCACAGAACTACCAGAGGACAAGATTCTAAACACATTGCTTATTTTATGCAGGAAATGTTTTATGGTCACCTTTTGTCATACCATTTGCCCCTGGGCAGGCTGTTAGCCAAATTAGCAATTAGCATATGAAGAAACATAGTTTCTGGCCTATTAGCATGGAGTCACTTTAGCGCATTCAGGTCTTACAACATGATACTCTACACAGAAGACACCAAAAACTCCACCAAAAGACTTCTAGATTTGAAATTAAGAATTCTAGATTCCAAATTCAGTCGTGTAGCTGGATACAAAGTCAACACTTAAAAATCAATAGCATTTCTGTACTGAATAAACTCAAGAGAAATTAGGGAAATGACACCTTCCACAACTGCATCAAGAAAAATGAAACATTTAGGAATCAGTCTAATAAAGGAAGTAAAAGAACTTTACATTGAAAATTACAGTACTTTGAAAAAGGAGATTGAAGAAGATGTCAGAAAATGGGAAGTTATCTCTTGTTCTTAGATAGGCAGAACCAATATAGTGAAAATGGCCAAACTTCCAAAACTGTTATATAGATTTAATGCAATACTGATCAAAATACCAAGAGCATATCTCATAGAATTGGAGAAAACAGTCCTAAAATTAATGTGGAACTGAAAGAGAGTAAAGGTTATTATGAAGGCAGGGATCACAATCCCCAACTTAAAAGTATAGCACAACACTACAGAGATAAGAACAGCATGGTACTGTTTTTTTAAAAAAAGACCCAAGGATCAATGAAACAGAATTAAAAGATGCAGAAACAACTCAAAATGCATGCAGCCATCTCATTTTTTGACAAAGGGGCCAAACACCTTCACTGGAAGAAAGCCTCTTTAAAAAATAGTGCTGGAACAACTGACTTTCCACATGCTGAAGACTAAAATTAAATCCATATTTCTCATCATGCACTAAATGAAAATCAAAATGGATTGAAGATCTAAATATTAAAATGGAAACCCTTAATCACTGCAAGATAGAAAATATAGAGCTCTTGAAGATATAGGTATAGTGAGACTTCATGAACAAAACCTTGATTGCACAGGAAATATTATAATCAACAATTTGGATCTCATTTTATTAAAAAGCTTTTGCACAGCAAAAGAAACCACTAACAAAGTTAAGAGATAATCCACAGAGTGGGAAAAAAATTTACCAGCTATTCCTCAAAGGACTAATATGAAGAATATATAAAAACTTCAAAAACATGAGACCTCCCTAATTTAATGTTCCTTTCAAAAAAAATGTCTGAAATGAAGACACTTCTCAGATGAAGAAGTACAAGCAGCAAATAAATATATGAAAAATGTTCAACATTACTGGTCATTTGAGAGATGCAAATTAAAACAACACTGCAATTCCATCTCACTCCAGAAAGAATAGCTATTATCAAAAAAAAAAATCAATCAACAATAAATGCTGACAGGGCTGTGGAGGAAAGGGGACATTTTTCCACTGTTGATAGGAATTTAGATTGGTACAACCACTGTGGAAATCAGTATGGAGATCCTCAAAAAACTAAAACTAGAGGTTTCTTTTGACCCAGCTATTCCCCTTCTTGGTATCTTCCTGAAATAATTAAGAGCATAATACCACAGTGATACATGCTCAGTCATGTTTATAGTACCACAATTTGTAAGAGCTAAATCTTGGAAACAGTCCAGATGCCCATTAATGGATGAGTGGATAAAGAAAATGTGGTTTTTATGTACAATGGAGTACTACTCTTCCATAAAGGAGAATTAGCTTGAAACTTTTTAAGTAAATAGATACAACTTGAGACCATATCTTTAAGTGAAATAAATAGGACACACATGTAACTATTGCATTGATTCTCTTATGTGAGAAACCAAAAGTGTACATAAGGACCAAAGTGATGACAGATATTGAGAAGTAGGAAGAAAATGTAGAAGTCAGAAGAGAAACAAGGAAGAGAGGAGGGGGGAGGAAGGGAAAAGGGAAAAGAGAGGTGGAAGAAAATTGGAAACAAAGTTTTTGTAATTAAGGAGGGAAAGAAGTGTGGAAGGAGAGGACAGAAATGAGAAAACAAGAAGAATCAAAATATATTATGTACAGTTACAAATTTCCTATGATAAATGGTCATTATGTATATTAAAAGGGTATCAATAAAATTAATTTTAAAAAACAAAATTATCTAGGCACTAAGTATCATGAGTATGAGGGCAAGGTACCAGGGACTGAACCCTGGGCCTTCACAATGAGCTACATCCCCATCCCAATTTTTATGTTGACACACAGTTTCACTAAATTGCTAAATTACCAGGCTGGGCCCAAACTTACATTTCTTCTTGCTCAGCCTCAGAGTGCCAGGATTACCTAGGAAGCTTTATATTTGCAAAGTGGGTATTTATAGCTAATGTTGTTCTCCCCAGGACCTTGATGGGTTTGGTCTGCATTGGTTGGCCTTTGTTGATAAAATACTTAAGAGGCCTTTAATCTGTGTACATTGAGATTAGTCACTACTAATTTATGCTGCCTGATCAAGACTGATTTGGAGAAGTAAAAGGCTCAGCTCATTTGCCATACTGCTCAGGGAAGTTTTGGCTAAATGTTGAGGAAGAATTTCCAAAATCAAATGCAAACTAATTTAGTTATCTGATACTTGGTTTGGCTGGGTGACTAGGTATCAATTGGTCTTCAATTTGATCAGTTGTTTCAAATATGCTATTTTTGTTTTTATATACTCATCTAGTCATTTCCACTTCCTTCTGCTGCCACAAAAAGCAGAGTGTTACCTTTCAGCTGGCAGTCTCAGACCTTTCCCTCAGACCCAGGTGAGCCCAGGTTGCCTAGGAGAAAAAGGAAAGCTGGGGTGCACAACATTGCTAAAAGCTTGGTCAGTGCTCTCTGTCTGTCTTGTGGCCTCTCTCATTTAGCCCTTGCTTATTTCCTAGCAGCAAGTGGTTGTGGGAGACAATCGATTGTAAATGTAATAAAAATGTCCAGAAATTAGGATCATATTTTCTTTAAATATGGAATAAATTAGAGTGGATAACAAAAGTCCTTTCAGAGACTGTAGAGTTTGGATGTGAGGAGTCTGTTGAGCCTGGAGGCCTGCTGAGCCATCTGTCCATATTAGATTATGACTTGGCAGGAGAGGGACCCACAGTTACAGGGATTTTCAGATTTAGCATAAAGGTCATCAATGTCAGAAGGAAATGAAACAGAAATAAATTACTAAGTTTATAACTGGTGTGTGGACGATCTGAAAACCAAAATATACTGACAGAAGTTTTCGTCTCTTGAAATGTCAAACATATGAATAAGAGCACTTAATAAAATTATCAAACTTTTCTATTATAGTTTTTGGTATTTGAGACTGTAAACCATCTGGATGTTCAGAGTATTCAGAGGAAAAACACAAATGAGTGACCGAATGGGAATTTTAATTCTACATCAGGTCTCATATAGTAAAACTCATGTAGAGAGCTGCTGTTGCTCACTCTAAATCCTCCAGGCCATGTTTGATAATTCAACAGATAGCCAGAAAGACATTATGAAAAATTCATTATGGTCAGTAAGAATAGTCTTAGAGAAAAATAATGAAGAATCAAATATGATCTATTTTGGTGGTATAAGAAAAGCCCTGGTCATTAATGTAGATGAAAAATTTGAATTTTCAGATTGGTCTAAGGTAAAACATGTTCTTGATAGTTTTAAGAGAGGCTATTTGCTTGCTCTATTATGCTGGGTGCCTTTTTCCATAGAAGTCTCATGGGTTGAGAACCTCAGTTTCTTCAAGGAGCATAAAGATGTACAACCATTATGATTTGTTATTTTGTTGATCATAATTTAAAACTGTTATAACATTAAATACTCAAATATTCTCAAAATTCTTTAATACAAAGAAGGCACCTGGTATAATGCACTCTAGAGAATACCTGGATGCAGGTATCTATGTGCCAGACATGAGTATGCATCAGGCCAAACACCTTCAGGTCAGGTCCTCCATGGAGCAGCTGATGGAAGAGAAATATTCCAAATTCAGCTGGTGCCATTGCCTTGTATTATTTATAATCTTAATTCTATTCTTTTTTTTCTCATTGAGTTTATTGGTACATTTTAGGTATACAGTACAGTTACATTCATTATTGGGATCTTGCACCTTTACATGACAGGTCTTGGTTCTCATTTTTTTCCCCTTCTCCCTGCCCTCCCTTCACTCCCTTCTCCCCTCCCCATTTACAAACACTTTATTTCCATTTTTTCATTTTCTCCTATTTTTTCTTTGCCCTTATTAGCTTTCCCTACCCTTGCCACTTTCTCTACACCTTTAGCCCCTTTCTTCCCATTTCATGTTGAATTTTAATTCTATTCTTGAGCATGTGCCAAGTGAATATTTCTGTCACATATGAGACACAATATCCCTGGAAAGAATTTTCAAAGCCATTCATCAAGTAAATGAGCATTTTGGAGGGTACATTCAGTAGAACCTTGCACTTTTTAGCCAATTTTTAGCTGCTCTGTCATAACTTCAGAGTGGCATACTTGTGGTCAAGAACCTTGAGATGTTTAGTGATAGTGACATCTCTTCCACTGTTTTAACAAGTGTTTCCCAAGAGTATTTAATCACAGAATAGTTTTTCCTTGGAGTATTTGCTATCTTGCAACCCAGGCTCCTCCACAGGGATGGCAGGTATAGGCATCAGTCAGTGCTTGCTAAGTAGACCAACTCCTTGCTTTAAAAGAGGAGTATGATGCTCCAGACACTTAAGTAACTGACCCAAGGTCACCAAGTCACGGGACATGAGACTGAAATGATGAGAAGCCACTTAGATAATACCGTAGGTGTATCTCCCGCTTTACCTAGCGACTCCGACGTCGGCATTGGGACTAAGCCTCTCTTAGACTCAATATTCAAAGGCATAGAGGTGCCAGACCAGCAATGGAAGGATGTGGCTGAAGAATTCTTGGAAGTAGAAGTTGTGCAGTGCTGAGCAGACAGGTAAATGCAGTAAGGCAGCTGTTTTCCTCTCTGTTGTTAGCTGTTTACTAAAGCATCTACATTCAGCACAGTGGTCAGAGCCATTCTTCCATATCACCAACACCCTCCCTCTTCCAGGGTGGTGCCTGCCATAACCAGTTTTCCAGGAGTTTGTCAGATATTCTTGAATATCTATTTCAATCATTATAATAAATTTGTGGGAGAAAGTTGTTACTTCTAACTACACAAAAACTATACACACACATATTCCTCAAAGATTTTTTAGAACTCTAGTTTCTGGGTCATTTATTTTCTGAAATTATACAACAGTGAAGAGTTTTGTGTGGGAGTGAAGAGGCTCAAGCTCTGCCTGTAAGTGGGGTAGTGGCAAATGCAGGGTCCTCTGTGGTATAGCTTCCACTTCTGTGGAGTAAAATATCTGACCAGGGAACTCCTAATTTGCTACTCAACCTTACATGGTTATGATTCCAGGAAAACTGTATGTAACATTTCAACACTGTAAAATAAATTAAGATTCCTCTGTTGCCTTGGGATTTGGTTTAGCTGGAGAGTTGCCCATCTCTTGAGAATATGAAGCTGTCAAATAAAAATGAGGATAATTTTGAAAGCAGAAAATTAATCACAGAAAGAAAGAACTGTGCTCATCAGGTATTTTACCTGAGAAACACTACGGCATGTAATGAAGCATCTCCTAGCCGGGTAGGAGGACCACTCCTTGGTACACCAAGGCGGGAGTGCTAAGGATAGAGCCATGAAAATTGCGTGTGAACACAGGAATAAAACTTTAGTTTTTCTCACAATATTCTTTTGAGTACTTCCAAGGCAGTTTTCTAAATACAAAATAACATTTAGTTACTGAGATGTTAAATCATCTGGTCTAAAGTTCTTCAGTGACCCTATGACTGCGAATAAAAGCTGCCCTTGTCCCTCCTCACACAGCCTCCTCCAATCCTCACCTCCCCTTCTCTCTCACTCTTTCTCTCTCTTCCTCCTTCGCTCTACTTCCCTCCCTCCCTACCCCCAACCTGTATGCTATAACAAGGTATTTCTTTCTCTTCCACAGAGGAATAGCAAGGTGAGGAGCTGAGGGGCCATTACCTCCCAGGAGCACATTGGTAAGACAGGTAAAATGTGCAGCTGGTCATATTTTGGTTGACTGTGACAAAAGCTGAGTGTGGTGGTGTATACCTATAATTCCAGCACTCCAGGTTGAGGCAGAAGGAAACAAATTTGAGGCTAGCCTGGACTACATAGCAAGACTCCACCTCAAAACATACATGTGTGTGTGCGCGTGGGCACGCACACACACACACACACACACACACACACACAGACTATGACAAAAAGTGTTGAGCAAGCTGTTGGAAATCCTTCTCTCTGAGACAGTGGCCACATTGTGTAGTTTTAACATAGTCCTGATGACAGTTGTACACATCCGTCTCTAGGTGGGATTTAGGATGGGTATCTTCAGGAGGGTTGTCCTCTATCACATTGGTTCTGGTTTTGATAGAGTTTAATTGTTAAGCAGCCTTATTATTTGTCCCCCACCCACCCACCTCGTGACCCCTTAACATTCTTTCCCGGGCCTCATCCTTACCTATTCCATGATTAAATCTGAGAGATGCACTTTTAGCCACAGGAAACACTTATTTCAATGGTTAGTTGACCCCCCCAACTGAACTGATTTTGCATTGCAGGGATAATTTCAGCTTGGTCCTAGTGTGTATGCAGTTTTTACTTTGCTGAATGTGCTTTATCATTTGTCACTATTTTGTTGAGGACTTTGACTCCATATTTACAAATGAAATAGATATTTTTCTTTTCTTTTGATATCTTTGTCTGTTTTTTGTACCAGGATAACATTGACTTTATAAAGTATGAGGAATGTGTTTCCTCCATTTCTATATTTTGAGTTTGTGAATACTGATACCAATTGTTCTCTAAATTCTTAGTAGAATTTAAAAGTGAAGACATGGGGGCCCAGGTTTTCTCTGTGGAGTGTGTGCGTGTGTAAGCACAAATGCAGCACTTGGGTTTTAAGTAGGTACTCTATCATTGTGGATAGAATTTTATTACTCAGTTTCTTTTTTTGTTGAGTTTATTGGTACATTTTAGGTATACAGTACAGCTGCATTCATCATTGGGATCTTGTACCTTTACATGACAGGTCTTGGTTCTCATTTTTCCCCTTACCCTTGCCCTACCTTCATCTGCTCCACCCTCCCCTATTTACAAATACTTGTTTACATTTTTTCCTTTTCTCATATTTTTTATTTTCCCTTATTTCCTTTCTCCTATTCTTCCCAACTTTCCTTCAGTTTCTTTACTTCTTATTGGTTACTCGTATTGCCTATTTTGTCTTCAGTAAGTTTGGGTAGTTTATACCTTTCTAGGACTTTGCCTGTTTCTCTAAGTCATCTAATTTTTGATGTGCAATTATTTATGAACTCCCTCTGTAATCCTTTTGAGTTCTGTAATGTGAGTAACTTTACCTTCTCTTTCATTTTTGATGCCAATAATCTGAGACCGCTCTTGTTTACTGATAGTCTATAATCTGGCTGATGGTTTCAATTTTGTGGATCTTTTCAAAGAAACAGTTTGGTTTTCACTGATTTTCTTAATTGTGTTTTTAATTTTTTCTATCTCATGAATTTTGCTGCAATATTTATCATTTCCTTTCTTCTGTTTGCTTTGGTTTATTGTGGTTTTCTTTTTTCAGGCTCTAAAAGTGAAAGGTTAGATTATTGCATTGAGATCTTTCATCTTTCTTAATATAGGCATTTAGAGCTACAACCTTTCCTCTAAGCACTGTTTTACCTGTATCCTGTAATTGTTGATGGGTTTTGTGTTCATTTTATTCAACTCAAGATATTTTGTGATTTGTCTTTTGAGTTCTTCCTTGACACTTTGATTAGAAGTATTGCTTAATTTCAACATATTTGTGAGCTCTCCAAATTTCTACTAGTGATTTCTAATTTCATTTGTTGTGATCAAAGAATGTACTCTATGCTTACTTTATCAAGTGTATTTCATGGTCTATCTCAGATAATATTGCATATGCAATTGAAAGTATAGACTCTAGGCCAGGGATTTAGCTCAGTGGTACTGCATCTGCCTTGCACAAACACAAGGTCCAGAGTTCAATCCCTGTTACAAAAAAAAAAAAAAAAAAAGATAGAAAGAAAGTGTAGATCCTTGTTATTGGGTGGAAAGTTGCATCATGTCCACTTGGTTTCATTGGTTATAGTCTTCTTTGGTCAACTTCTATCTGGTTATCTATCTTTTACAGAGGATGGGGCATTTGTTGTGGCTTGCATCTTTACTATACCACAAAGCCCGTGTGTTGAAAATGATGTACCCAGGGTGGCACTGTTGGGAGTTGATGGAGTCTTTAGAAGTGGGGCATAGTGGAAATGAGGATTATGGAACCCACCCCAACCCCTTCCTTTCTCTTTTCTTCTCAGCTACCCTGAGGTGAGTGGCTTTTCTCTGCTCCACACTCCTTTATGATGTGCTGCCTTACCACAGGCCCAAAAGTATGGAGACTGCTGATTACAGACAGACCCTGGTCATGGACTTCCACATATTGTGAGCCAAAACAAAGCTTTTCTCTCTAAAAGTTGCCTGTCTGAGATCTTTCATCTCAGACAAGATGTTATAGTAAGATAAAGCTAACTGGTCCAGGTATTTAATTGTTTATTTTTCCTTTATTTCTGTCAGATTTCAAAGCTGATGCATGTATACTTAATAGGATGCTATATAATTCTGAAGGATTGACTATCTTATGAAATATCCTTTATCTCTAGTACATTTTAAAGCCAATGTTCTCTGATATTAGTATAGTTACCCCAGCTTTCTTATGGTTGCTGTTTGCATAACTTTTTTTTGTTTTGTTTTTGGTACCAGGGATCAAACTAGGACCTTGTGCTTGCAGGGCAAGTGGTGGTACATAACATTTCTTGTTATCCTTTCACCTTCAATCTATTTGTATCTTTGAATATAAAATGTCTCTCTGAATCAAGTTTTTAAATAAAAATCTGACCATCGCTCTCTCTCTCTCTCTTTTTTTTTTTTTTTTTTTTTTTTTTTTTTTTTTTGTGGTACTGGAGATTGAACCTAGGGTCTTTGCACTGAGCTACATCCCAGACCTTTTCTATTTTTCATTTTGAGACAGGGTTTTGCTAAATTGCCCAGGCTGGTCTTGAACTTGCCTCCAAGAGTAGAGGGATTATAGACATGTGTTAGCATACCAGGAAATGTGTTCTTTTTATTGGATATTTCAATTTATGTGCAGTTAATATTATTATTGACATAGTAGATTTATATTTACCATTTTGCTTCCAGTTGTTTATATGTTTCATATTTTCCTCTCCTTCTGCTTTGTTTCGCAGCAAGTGAATTTTAAATATACTATTTTATTTTCTTCAAAACTTTCCACTATATATTTTAAAGTATTTTTGTGATTGTTTTGGGATTCTCCCTACACTTTTTAACTTAACAGACTCAAGTTAAGATTTGTGCCAGTTTAATTATAATGATACTTAGAAATGGTACTCATAGCTCTGTTTTCTTGTCTACCTTGGTGGTATTTCTGTTACACAGATTCCAAACATTAACATTACAAATCTAATGCTCTACTGATGTAGTAGTAATTCCAGTTATCTTCTGTCATAATTTACATAGCCAAGTTACAGCTTTCTTTTCATCTACTGCCTTTGTGCTGTTCATAGCAAGTACATTAGACACACACTATATTTTGGTATGTTATAGGTCCAACATTACATTATATATATATATATATACATATTATTGCATGCATTTGTTTTTAAATCAGTTATAATCATGAAAGAGAAGAGGCACACATCGTTACTGCTTTTAATAATTGCTTTCCCAGTGGTAGGACTTCATAGAATGCATGTGGGGTGGCTTTCAGGGATTCCTACTTTCTCCACCCACCCTCCCCATCAGCACTGTTCAGTTTTATATTATCTCAGTCATGAAAATCTGATTGCAGTGAAGCCACATGATACACTATGATTAGCTGTCTTTTCTTGAGCACTTAGTTTTCCTCATATTAATTATTATCCTCTGTTATGGCTTGCTTAGGAATTTCTGTATCTAGTATAAAACCAGTGTGAAACTTTCCTTCAGTTGCAGACTTCCTGAACAGGTTGTAACTCACCAGTTAAAGCTCAAATTTGTCTTCTCTTTTTCTTCAGTGCTGGAGAATCCAAGCAAGCCCCTTGCACACGCTGGGCCAGTGTTCTGTCCCAGGAGCTACAGCCCAGCCCAGTTCAGATCCATCCGCCTGAGTATCTGGGTTCTTTTCCTCACAGGACTGGTTCTTTTCTGGGCTTGCAGCCAACCATTGCCCCAAGGATTTCCTTCCCCTGTGCAGAAGCTGTAGGTATCTCCCAGTTTTTCTCTGGGTGTTAATCAGCTGCAGTTCCTGGAGTATTCATCTTACTCATGTATTTCCTAGAAAAGTTAAAAATATCAGCTTTGTAATTACAAATAAGGCCGTACATATCACAGAGTAAAACTTGCTCAACTAACAAATACTTTCTTAGTGCTTGGCCTGTGCAAGGCCCAAGCTCCATTCCCCCTGTGGGTTCACACCCTGCTGTAAGAATGAGAGGAGTCCTCAGTCTTGGAACTGTCCGTCCTGGAAGTCAGTTGGAAGCTCCCAAAAGGATGGCAGCAAGATGTGTACACAGCAGTCTGCAGAGAGAGCAAAAGTACATTTTAAATTAACTTTAAAGGTAAACACACAATTGTAAGTCGTTGCCATTCAGGGGCTTTTTGGCTCTTCTCCGCTAATTACTTGGGAAATGGTGCTCACTTTTCTGTAAAATACTTTAAGAAAAGTGTCTCATCCAGGCATTGTATGCTTTTATTAAAAGGTAAATAGAGACAAGTGAATGGTAGGTACCTATGGTCCCAGCTATTCAGATGGCTGAGGCAGGAAGATCACTTAAACCCAAGAGTTGGAGGCAACTCTTGGCAACATAGTGAGACCCCATTTCAAAGGAGGTGGGGTACAAATAAATGAGCCTTAGCTAAGGAAAGGATCTCCAGGGAAGGAGCACAGGATGTTCAACCTGGCCCAGTAGGGGAAGTACTGAGGGGGACATAGACCCAGTGTGTCAGCGTGTACTGGAGCAGGAACAGGTCCTAGAGAGGAATGGTGCCGGCTCCTCACCCAGAAACAATCTTCACCATGGCTTCCTCCTCTCATAGCTGACTATCTGCCCAGATGCTGATGCCCATCCTGGACCCTTCCTTATCTGCACTTTCAGAAATCACGATTATAGTATAACTGCGGTGTTAAGTTATTTTCTAATGATTTTATGTACATTTTCTCTGGCTTCTAGTCAATATCGGGAGAACATCCTTTGTGTGTCCTACTCATACACAATATGCTTTGATGGGTGGCTGGATAGGTAGACAGAAGGGCATCAAAGCTATCCAGCCAACCAACAAAAAATACCAAGTTTTCTTGGGACAGTTTGCCACTGGCTCTTGGAATTTGGTGTTTTGGAGGTAAAGAATGACTGTTGGGAAAGGGGGAGAGACATGTGGGGAGTCACTGTGATAGCCATACAGGGAGAACTTCACCAAGAGGCAAACCAGCAAAAAGGAGAAGGGGGATAAGAGGATACTGGAATGCTGCTTGACATGAGATTGGGGAAAATGGGGTAGCAAATCTGCATTCTTGGGGCTCAAATCCAAGGTGAAATCACTCTTGATGCCATAAGCAAAACTACCTCTGCCTCCTCTAGTTAGTACTGGAGACCGGAAATTCAAGCTGAAGAAAAGGATTAGTTAGGAGGCACTTCTGAAATGCTTTCTCTCTGATAGAGAGCTTCAAATAAAATAAATTTGGGCCTAACAGAAGAAAATGAAGGCTCAGATATGATTGAAGAGATCTCTTGTTCAATCTGTCTCTGGCATGAACACAGCTGAAATGGATCATTTCAGGGAGGGAAAGGTATTGTTGGAGCCAGTGAGACTCATCCATGTTTGTGGGCTTTGTCCAGATGGGCAGCTACAGTGGTGGTGTGGGCCACCCGAGGAAGACAGTGCCTGAACTCCAGGGCACCTGTTGCTATAGGAAAATGAAATTTAAAAGCCTTTCTAGCTCTAAAACCTTCTAATCATGGGTCTTACACTAAATCTGATGTTTAAAGTGCCTTTCTCCCCATACATGACAAACTCCTTGGAAAAGATGTCCCTTATGCTTGGTGGGCAGCATCTGCTTGTGAATGCTGCAGACACAGGGAGCCTGCCACAGCTAAGGTCTTACCTCAGGGCAAAATCACTTGTCTTGAATGTCTCCAAATCTCAGAGTTGTAAGATTCTATTCTTTCCCTGGACAGGCTGGGACTCTCCTGCATCACTGCCCTGCATGATATTGCCTTTATCCAGCTGTCCCATGTCCAGGCAAGTGCCTCTTCCTGCACTATAGCCAGAGGGCATACTGGTCACCTGTGCACGTTGGTGGCAGGTGTTGTAGAGTACCTTCTAAGGAACTCTGGCCCTGGGTTTGAGGTGCAGAACCTGGGAGGAATCTTTCCCAACACACAAGACGTGTAGCATGGGTGTTTCCTGCACTATAGCCAGAGGGCATACTGGTCACCTGTGCACGTTGGTGGCAGGTGTTGTAGAGTACCTTCTAAGGAACTCTGGCCCTGGGTTTGAGGTGCAGAACCTGGGAGGAATCTTTCCCAACACACAAGACGTGTACTGCATGGGTGTGGGTCCTGACAGAACTCATTGAAATCTAACTTCATCCATCTCTGTGTCAGGTTAGGCAAGTTATTACAATTCTCTGCGTCCTGCTTCCTGAAAATTTCTTTAAAATAAGCAACACTGTGAATGCAGAGACAAGGACAGATCATGAAAGCTACAAAATGAGGCAATTTATAGGTGGACAGGGGGCCCTTCTCATTCCTAGGAACTTGATGCTTCTGCTCTGAGGGATGGTCAGGGTGCCCTTTCTCAGGGTCAACAGTTACAAGAGTCTTATATGATGTATTATCTTGGTTCTCCCATGGAGAGGAAGATTCCACTGAATTCAGCACTTAGAACATGTTTTCACTGATCTCATTTTGTTCTCAACCTCTAGAATAGTCAGTGAAGACCAGAAATTCCCCAGAGCATTTTTCTCACTCATGAATGTTACTGATCCCAGCACCAGATCCAATATATACTGATAAAAGTTTGTTGCAATATTTTAAAATAATTAACAACACAAAGAAGAGGAAATGGGGGAATTTAGGAAAAGACAGCAAGAGAGGGAAATAACCCAAGGCACTTAGGGGAAGCACATAGACGAATATCTTTCTGATGAAATGGCTCCCTGTTTATCCTACCCACTCCTACAGTGTACTTGTGAAGGAATGGCTAATTGCCATCCCCCTGACTGCTCCCAAGTGTCCTCATGGGGGACAGCTGTGTTTCACCACTGTGCAGGGGCTGCTAGTGTATTCAGTGGGCTGATTGTGGGAATCTGAAACTCCCTGATTTTGTGAGTCCCTGACACCTGGGAAGTTCATATGGGAAGGAAAATTTAGGGCTGTGAGAGGAAAAAAGAGAAGATATTTCTTTGGATTAAAAATAGATTTTATACTCAGGAGGCTGAGGCAGAAGAATCAAAAATTAGGGTCAGGCCTGGGACCTGGCCACTTTGTTTTTCCCTTCCTGTCAATTGTTCTTTTATCTCTTCACCTTGCCCTCTTCATTCATGGCCACAGCCTCTGAGGAAGTTGCCAGGGGCAGAACAGGTACTCAGAAAAGCCACAGTGGAGCCCTCCATGTCCTCAGTTATCTGTGTACAGCAAAAACAAACACCAGTGGGCATGGGTCTGTGCCAGGAATAGCAACACAGCAGTACCAGCTACTCAGGATGTGTCAAGTCCCAGGGTTGGCTGGGGATGCTCATAGTCAGCATTGAAAGGAAGGTATTGGTATGTGCAACATGGCCTCTGAACCCAGGCCAGATGTGCTCAGCCCGCAGAACCCTCAGGTGAGAAGGTAGAGAGGGCCATCAGCCTCAGCAAATGGAAGACACCTGTGAGTCCTTGGAACTTACAGGAGACATGAGGAACTTCAACAGTGCCACTATTGCTCTTTGAGATAGATTACAATCCTGAACTATTTATGGAATGTTTCCCATTTCCAGCCCCTAAGTGGAAAATCCATGTCATCACAGAATCCCAACACCACTGAAAGCAGATGTGCTATTTCTATAGAGTCCAAATGAGTGCCTTCTTCTTCTTTTTGCATTCCTACTTTTCTTATGTTTGTACTTTTAAGTTTGAAAGCACTCGATGGCCTCAGGATGCATCAGACTAAATTAACAGAACATGCAAAGCTGACCCAAAAAGCTGAGGTAATCAGCTGATGCTAAATGAAAAACAAAGAAACTCCTCTCCTTAGGGGCATGCTGACCTGAAAGTGAGTTGCACTGTTTTGGAAAAGGGAGAAAATCTCTAAACTCTCAGACTAGAACTTGCTTATGGGTGGGGGAACAGATTATTACATGGGGGGGTTCCCCCACATTTATCCTAAGAGACTAGGGCAATATGGTTTCACAAAATTACCTTAAAGTAAATAGAAAGTGTTCTTTATGTTCATTGACTCCTGATATATAGTACAATGTCTAAAGTCACTTCTGTGTTAATATTCAAGACCCAATCCAGGCTCAGAGGCACAGGGGGAATCCACTTCAAGGGTCTCAGAAACCTGGTGAGATGCAGCAAGTGCTTGGTAATAGATAAGTATTTACATGTACAAGACTTTCTCTCTCCTCATTACCTCCTTTTTTCCTCCTTTCTCCTTCTATTCATTCTCCAACTACCTATCATTAAATCACTCAATAAATATTAGGCACTGGAGATTTATAGGAAATGTGATAACATGTACAATCTGCTACATGAAGACGATGATAAAAACACTTTCTATTTTCTTCAAGGGGTATGAGGTTGCTGTTGCCTATATAATGTTTTACAGTTATGAAAGTATGTTACAAATACAAGATGTCCAAAATAAGTGGTGAAGATAAATTTTATAAGGGCTTAGAGGAAGGAAAAAACATCATGGACTATAGAGGAAGATGAGGGACAAGAAAGTTTTATGACATATAAGTCTACAGTTGGGGTAGTATATTCAGTTTCTTCAGAGAAACAACCCACTGGACCTTGACAGATGATAGATAGATAGACAGGCAGGCAGGTAAGCAGGATGTTACTTACTAGGGGAATTAGCTTCTGTGGAGGCTAAGAAGGCCCACACTTTGCCATCTGTGAAGTAGATAACCAGAAAAGCTGGAGATGTAGCTCAGTCCAACCCAGGGCCCAAAGAATAAGAAGTCCAGGTCATCCAAGATCAAAGGCCTACAAGACCTGGGCTATAGGCCCTGGAGTCTGAAAACCTAAGCTCTACATTCAAGGACAGAAGCAAGTAGGCGTCCTACTTCCAGGACAGAGAGAAATCTCAACTCTCCTCTTCATCTTCATCCTTTCTGGATCCTCATACAATTGTCCCACCCACATTAGGGGTGGATCTTTTTCATTCAGCCCACTAATTCAAAGCCCAAACTCCTCCTGAGACAGCCTGGCAGGCACACTCAGGAATAGTGCTCAACCAGCTGTCTGGGCACACCTCGACCCACTCAAGCAGACACTGAAAATAACCATCATAGAGAACTTTAGCAGTGAGAAGAAGGGAGAACATTAGAGGCAAATGTCATCCATGTGACTCAAGAAATAGCAGGCATGTTGTGAAAATGAAAACTATCATTAAAATAAAGTGATAGTTTAGCAGTTTTATTTATACAGTGCTAGATTGTGTTTCAGGAACATGAGTGTTGCTAGGAAGGTACAAGCATTCTTGCCACCACTTATTCATAGTACTTCATTTAGGAAATCACACATTTTAATTTACCTTTGTTCTGAATTCTGCCTCCTTTCTCTCCTGGGAAGGCCATGTATAGGAGGTTTTAACTGGGGTGTACATACTGTACCCTTGGCAGAGCATCCCTCTTTTATTACTGGAAAGGCCACCTAACTCAGGGAGTTTAGGGCCTTCAAACAGAGTGTGGCCATAATGGTAACCATGTGTCCTGCTGTGACTGGGGTGGTCTTGGGTTCTAATCATTTCACAAGTGTCCAGATTGAGTGATAAACCATACAAAATTTCAGCCACAAAGGAGGTTTGCACCCCACCCCCAGCTGGGTTGTGAAGTGACTCTTGCTTGTAGGAGCCAGAAGACCTGAGCTTGGCTCTGACATTCCTATAACAGTTGCCCAGCTGAGCTTTTCAGGAATAACCAAGCCCCCTTCTTCTGACTGGAAAAATTATAAATATGTGATCCTGTAAACTTTTATCAATGGAGTTTATTGTCTATTATTTTTCTAATTTATTTTATTTTTATTTTTTAAAATTATTTTTATTTATTTTAAATTTTACATTTCATTCTGTGACTTACTATTTTGTTTTAATTCTTACATATCTGAACACACTTTCATTCTCTGTGATGATAATTTCCATTTCTTCAGTAGTCTAGAAAAAACCTTGTTCCCATAGATGGACTGTTTTTCTTATGTGAATTTTTCAATGTGTGGTCATTTATTAATTTAATGTATTATATGATATTAGTTATGATCTAATTAATTTACTTCCATGTTCATGTTTAAATATTTAGTACATTAGATTCTATTTTCAAATTGCTACTAAAAAAGAAGTATTTTTTAAAACATTGCCCTTTGATGCTCATATATTAGCACTGAGACCAGATAGAAACACATTCCAATATACATCACAGTATCCAGGGAGTGATGGCCACATTTTATTAAACACACAGTAAAGTGAGGCAACATTTGAGGATGATGTAAACTTTTCCAGTGCAATGGCTACCATTCTGCAGAAGCTGAGAAAATAATATCTCTAAATTCAGAAATGAGCTTTTCTCTGTGTTGGTAGACAAAGATACAGACATTTACCATGGGAAGGGACTGTGATGAGGGGCTGGAGGGAGAATCCACTGGACACATGGACAGGTAGCCTTGGAAGTGTGTTTTGGGCTGCAGTTTCACATGTGAGTAGATGCACACCTTTCCAGGGGAGTGGCACCCGTGCTGTAAGCCACATCTGAGGAGCATCAGGCTCTGCATTCTGCAAGAAGGTTACCAATCCAAGAGGGGTAATGTTACCTGCTCAGGGCTACAAATACAATTAATGAGAGCCAACACCAGAACTATTTTATTCCAGTCTGCTGCAGAAAACTGCCTTTGTTTATTTTGAGTGAGATCCTATTATCTTTTTCTCTCCAAAGGACCAGGCAGCTGTATCCTAGGCCAGTCCAAGGTCAGGGGTATAGCCAGGTAAGCTTGGCTTTTGGTACCTTGTCTATCTTGAACCCTCTCCAAGGCTTTACTGCCTATGGGTCTAGAGAGCTGCTATCTCTGTCTACTCCTGCCAGCAGCATCACAGTCTCACTGGGTATCCCCTCTGTGCCAGGGTCTGTACTGGGTACAGGACTAGTGTGACGAGTTCCATGCTTCATTCAGTCGGGGCTCTGTTCTCTACTTTACAAGGTGACAGGCTATTTCTCTGCATATCAAGTGAGATGAAAGTCAGTCACAGTGGTTTTCTGGGACTGGTGTCTTGTCTTGTTTGTTACACCACAGATGGGACAGGGCACAGTGAGAAGGGTAGATATCTTCACTGATGTATGTTGCAATAGTACTGGTCGAGGTCCTGCCACTTTGTCCTTGGAACAGGAGGGGAGAGAGATGTCCAAAGGCATCAAGAATAATGATGTTAAATCTTGCTCTAATGCCAAACCAATTATCATGTTTTTTCAAGAGTAGTCATTCAGTTAAGGATTTTGTGTGCATTGAAGTTAATATTTGCTTTTACTTAGAATCCTGATCAGAAACCATTTGAGGAAACTAAGCATTAAATAAGGCAAAAAGCACTAATTGGTTAACCTATCTGTTTCCTGATGCTCACAGTCATGTGATCTGGGCAGAGCTCTGCTCATACTGAAATGTTCATGACTGACACAGGCAAATGTGGTCCTCTGCAACCATCAGCATGACAGCTGAAATGAGTGCCAGGCCACAGCCTATTCTGCTGATACACACCAGTTCATTAAGAGGGTCCTAGGCCTTTACAGTGCTAAGTAGAGGGCAGAGACAGGTAGCTCACAGTGGCTGGGGCCTAAGCCCTGCTTCCAGAGCCTGATTACCCACAGGGCACTCACAGAAAAGACAGGGCTTCACAGAAGACCACAGACACAGGTCATGTCCTTTTCCTTTTGGTGATTTTCCCTAAGGCTTTAGGAACAAGTAGAAAATAGGTATTTCCTGAAGTTTCACAAATTTTGATTTCTTTGAGGTACTTCTGTATAAACTGAGGTTCTTCTTTCTGGGAGAGAAGCAGGCAGCTGAGGGTCAGGCCTAGTAACTCACAAAAGACCAGTGCTCCAACACAAAACTGTGAGTCTCAGCCATCCCCAGCACTGACCTGGGTTTAGGCCACACTGACTGAACAGCCACATATGAGGCAAAAGATGGTGAAGAAGGGCTGGCCCAAGTCCTACTAGCCTATCCCAGCTTTCTCAGGGCAATTTAAAAACTAGTCTTGATGTTGAACTTTCTCTTTTGTTTTTAAATAAAATTATTTGGGAAAATTTCATTGTTTTATTTATCTCCAAAGATGAGGATGTCCATGTCCTCTGGCTAGTCCAAGGGAACACAGACCCAAGTTGTAGCCTTTGAGCTCAGCCCTCAAGTCCCCAAAGCTCCTGGCCAGGCAGTTTGAGATGGCATCAGCTCTGATCAACACAGAATGACAAGTAAATTACTGAAAAACAAGGACAAAGCATTGGTTTTAGTCAACACTGTGTTCCTATCTCACTATGGTTACACATTAGTCTCCATGCTTAGGGCTGTGATATTTTTGTTCTACACATTTTTTGGAGGGCACCTTAACAGGCTGTTAACAAAGGAAAATGAACAGAGAGGAATCTCTGGCTCCTAAGGTGGAGACAGGTTGGTCTTCATGGACATAAGTGTGGGCTGTGGAAGCCTCAGGACATTCATGGTTGGGACTCAACTCTGTGGAGCTCTTGTCCCAACCCATAACCCCCACACCTGCCTTATAGCTGCCCTTTACCCACAACCTAACACTGGCTTTATGTCTGGCTGTCCCTATACCCTGTCATTCTACCTGGTTTCTGGCTATCTGAGGAATCACAGTAGCTCCTGGGGGTTGAAATCTACTTCCAAAAAGAGAAATGTACTCTTCTCATATTGAACTTTGCCATGCTCAGTTTTATTTTTATGTGAATAAAATGTCTAGCATTAACACATACAAATATACTCCTAATTTAAATCATCTAGAAATATTGCCAATTCCTAAACTTATTTACATTTTAAGGAAAAAGTTCTTGGGACAAATGCCTCAGACCCAGAGACATTGTTCTCCAGTGTGGCATTTTAGGACCTTGGGCAGAGCTAAACATGGTACCATTTATGTTAGTAACAGAATTACCAACCCTTATTAATTGCCATATCCAAGGTTCCAGAACAAGTTCTTTAAAGTTGCATACATTCCAGTGCAGTCGCAACTTATAAGCAAATATCACTTCCTTTTTTACAGATAGGAGAATAGCTGCTTACAGATGTTAAGTGGACTACCCAGGTCCCTCAGCTGAAATGGCAGAATTGGGCCAAATAATTAACCTCTGTGTACTAAGGTCTTTCAGCAAGGGATTTCAACAGTGAAGGCAAATTGGACCACAAGTATTTGCCAACTGTGTCCACACAGCCTGTTTTTGGGTTGGCCCTTGGCGTGTTTCCATGGGAAGTTTTTACTAAATTCATTCTGCTATCCTGGTCTGTAAAGCTAGAAACTGTGAGGAGCTGAGCACAAGGGGAAGGTCAACCCCAAAATGCTTTTTTGTCACCGTTGGACCTCAGAATCTGGCCTACTTTATCCTGGCTGTGTATAGCAAATAATGCTGGGAACTTAAATATTTGTTTTATTTTATGTTTAAGAAAGATGCCCTCATATGGATGTTTGTGCTCCCTTGTTGACTTTGCTAATAGAATTGAGTTCAAACCCTCAGGACCTAATTCTGAAGTCTTAGCCAGACTTCTTCTCCTTTTCCGTGTCCCTCTAGCACACCGCCTGCTGTGCACTTCTCATCTCACAGCGCTCTTTCTTATTGTCTTCAGGTTTCCATTTACATATCTGCCCTTTCCCAGCTCAAGTCACAAGGGCAAAGCTGATTCTGGCCAATGTCTCCAAGCAGAGTCCTCAGAGCAGTGAGTGCAGGTATCAGAGCTGAGTAAGGCTCCCAATCCCCGCCCCACTCCAGCCACCCCAGAGCCCCAGGCAGCCAGAGGAGAACCAACATCAGGAAACATGCTGGACTTATGGGAGCTTAATTTCTCAAGAGTATCGACTTCAAAAGTGACTATATCCCATAAGGAACTGGTGACATTTGAGGCAAGTAGGACACATTACTTTTCATATACTGTACATTCAACATCAGAATTTCTATTTTTTAATCACTTTTAAATGTACTGATAGTCTTTATTTCATAAGAAATTATTCTCAAAGTTTAGTTCTTTACAAATGGTTTTCTTTATTTCTGCTTTAAAATCTGGTTATCAAACCCACCTGTGTGCCTCCTCAGAGACAGTTCCCCCCAACACACATTCATCCTTTCTGATTTCTTTGTGTGTGTTATAATTATTTTCCAAAATATGATATTTGATATAATGTACAAACTTTGGTAATAAGATTCTACATCCACAGCAGGGATCGCTGCTATTGCTACTTTTATTTTTGTAGCATTTATTATTTAGTGACTTTGATAAACAATTCCATAAATCTGTATTTAGTTGTATATAGTTTCAGCTTTGTTTAGCCTGGTGCTCAGGCAATGAATTTAAAGAGGCTTCCTTGGGACCAGTAAGTTGCTCACTACTGCTGAATGAGGATCAGTGTGAACCTTTAGAATCAATAACTCTGCCTTAGCCTTTATTTCTGTTGTTCAGAGCCTCAAGGTCAGGTAGAGGTAAGTGCTCAGTTCTTTTATGGTCTACCCCTGCCCATACACAGCCCTTTCAGATCCCCAGAAATATAGCAAGGCTTTACAAAGTCCTTCAGGGCTCTCCTTGCCCAACTTCCTTATCATAGCTGTTACCAAGTACATCAGGGTGATGTAAAGTTAAAGAATTGTCTATAATCACTTTTTACAAATGCCTACAGGGAAAAGGCTTTTTGCATCAAGCAATCCCCTCATCAGCTCAGATCAAGTATGGGTAGTTTGTGAGAAGGGTCTTGCAGAGAACATGGGGAGATGGGGTAAGGAACTCTAGCTCTGCATTCCTGAGGGGGCTGCCAGACCTCCCATACAGATGCAGACTATCCAGGCACTGGAGATAGGAGACCAGGGAAAGTAAAATCTCTCAACATTGGCTTTTCTTACTGAATTTCAGCCATTTTTCTTTAACAGAAGCTTCCTTATTACTGTGTGCATTTAATTGATTTCCAGAGCTCTGATAAAGTTTATTCTGACAATTTGTACCAACATTATTATTGCTTTTATGGAGACTGTTGGAGCTTTTTGCTGATGTCACCCCACAATGTATATTGTAACAACTCACTTTAAATTACATATGAGATTTAGTGAGCATCAAACATTTTTGCTTGTTTATACCAGAAAAAAATTTATGAGACTGAACCTAATTGCATACTATTAAATTGACAGCTAAAATTTCTTAGTGTAAATACCTATGAAGGATGTAATTTCCAGAATTTTGTAAATGTTGACATTTTAAAATTAAACTGTTACACTATTCTTGTAAACATTACCAATAAAATCTAAATACACCAGCAATTTGATTCCTACCATCACACATTTAAAATGACATAGCTAGGATTAGTGGTACACACCTGTAATTCCAGCACTCAGGAGGCTGAGGTAAAAGGATCTCAAGTTCAAGCCCAGGATGGAGGAAAGGGGGAAAAAAAAGGTTGAGAATGTAGCTCAGTGGAAGGCCCTGAATTCAATCCTTAATACCAAATAAAAAGATATGGATGAGTTCTATCTTAACAGACATAGTGTTTATATATGCCTCACTTTTTTTAATGTACCAACACTGACAGAGTTTTATTGTAATGTAATACTTTTGTGCCATGTAATCACTTATTGATCAATGTTTGTGCTGGGATGTGACAAGGTCTAGCATTAAATCTATACCTGATTTTCACTTAAATGAAAAGAAATCCTACTAACACAACTGGAAGATGCAAATGGAAGGAGTTTTGTTGTAACAGTGTCATTAAATTGTCTGTGTTTTGACAAAATCAATGACTTATAGACACAAATTATTTTTATGGTGATCTAATCTTTAATTGATCCTTATTTGGCTTGTTGAAAGTAGAAACCATGTGTCACATGGTCAGTCAATTTCCAGACTAATCCAGGCCTTTTCTGTGAGAACCATACCTTGAGAAGTTTCTTTACTGACCAGCATGAGTGGAAGTTGAGAATCTAGAAAATGCTTCCCCAAAATCATTCATGTCCACAAAAAGTCCTCCACACTCTCCACAAGTTAAGTATTCTGACTGGAGACCACTGGGCCCTTCATGGCATAATGGAACTACTGAGTGCAGTGTCGATACTCAGACATGGCCTCAGCTATACCCAATGAGAGAATTCCATGGACTGCACAGTTAAATAGCCTGAGGAAGTTTCCTGAGCCACATTTATTAAACCCAGATATAAATCAACTCAAAACCAGAGAAAATCATGCTTTTCAGTGAAAAATGAACAGACCTTAGATAGAGTCTCACATGCCAGCTTTGAAATCTCTCACCATACAGCTTATTTGTGAATCCACTTGAGTTCAGTGTGAGCAAGGCCTGCAGTGCACTTGCAAAGACAGTGGAGTTTTTTAGTACCAGTACACTTAAAACCAAAGTACCTGAGGCAGGAGGATCACTGCGAGTTTGAGGACCATCTGGTCTACAGAGTGATTCAAGGCCAGCCTGAACTACTCAACAAGACTCTGTCTCAAAAACAAAAATAAATAAGTACATAAATAAATAATTATTTAAAAATCTTTTCCTGAGCCTGGGCCCCATCCACCGTGGGAAGGAGAGCCATGCCTTCTCCCGCCCCATCGACCATCACTCCAGCACTAGGAAGGTAGCAGCATAGGTGCCCCTGAACCCCCATAACTCCCCTTACACCCGCCCCTCCCCGTGCACTTTCAGACCTCCTGATTGTGCCAGTCTTTGGACCCACTCTGCAGAGGAAGAGGTGGTCATCAAGGGTATATTTTTCTGAGTTCCCAACTTTGAACATCTTTAAAGAAAAGGCATGGGAAACCTGTAGTAGAACAATGTGGAGTTCAACCATTCAGAAGGTTGGGGAACTCAAGCTGGGCCTTGCAGCCTGAGGTCAGTCAGCATCATGGGGTTCAGCTGTCAGCTAACTGAGATCAGGGGTCTTGCATCCTTACTCTGTCTGAGCCATTAAATGGTAAATATACTATATTGAAATTTTGTTCACTGCAGACATGCTCTGGACTGCATCTTGATTTCAATTTAATTCAAATGGTTTAAGGGTGCTAGATTAGTGACTAACACAGGTGGTCAGTTTCCAAGCTGTGCTTGATCTAAATGTGTTGGTGATTGTATCAGTTGGGATAAAGCATTGTGGTTAATTTGATGAGCTGTTTTCTCTGATGTTATGAAGATGAGAATGTCTATGGGTTGTTAGAGACACAGAAGCTAGGGCACAACTATATCAGGAAGCTTTGGGTGATAACCCAGAGATTAAACCAAGGACAGTCCACATCAAAAATAAAAATGAGAAAACACTAAAGCAAGACACAAGGACAGACTTCCAGTTCACCAATGGCAAACAGTAGGGCAAGTGAGGATGAAAAGGCTGATATTGAACAACCAGGACACCCTGAACTCAAATCACAGGAAGTAACAAACAGATCAATCAGGCTCTAGAAAAATTCAAAAGAGAAATAATTTCCCAGATAACCATAGAGATAGTGAGCAAAATGGAAATCGTGATTCGAGACTCTAGAGCAGAAACTGACAAAAAAATAGATGAGCTCAGGACCATGATAGAAGCCATGAAGGCCCAGCATAAGAAAGAAATGGAAAAAGTAAACGCCTAACATAGGAAAGAAATGGAATCCATAAAATAGATTCAAGCAGATATCCAGGAGATTAAAACTCTATTGAAAGTGCATGCAACAGAATAAAAGAATGCAAAGATAGACTGTCAGATATAGAAGATAAGATTTCAGTCAGTGACTATGAAAAGAGAGGTCTCTTAAAAACAGGGTTCAAGGGAGGGCAGGGGTAAGGGGAAAAAATGAGAATCAAGACTTGTCATATAGAGGTACAAGACCCCAACAATGAATGTAACTGTACTATATCCCTAAAATGTACCAATAAACTCAATTAAAGCTGAAAAAAAACAACAGTAAGGGTTCATGAAAAATCGTTACAACAACTCCTAAATGATGCAAAGAAGAATAACATAAGACTGATAGGAATCCATGAAGTAGCAGGAGAAAATACAAATGACTTAAAAAAGCTGTTTGCAGAATTAATGACAGAAAACTTCCCAAACAGAGGGGAAGAATTTGAAAGTCAGATATCTGAGGCATATAGGACCCCAACTAGCCACAATCAAAAAAAAATCTACACCTAGACATATAATAATCAAGATCCCAGAAACCCAACAGAAGTACAAAATACCACAAGCAGTAAGAGAAAAGAAACAAATCACATGCAAAGGAAAGCCCATCAGAATCACAGCAGACTTTTCAACACAAACCCTTGGGGCAAGGAGAGCCTGGAATGAGATATTTCAAGTACTAAAAGAGAACAACCTCCAAACTAGACTGATGTATCCTGCAAAACTCTCTTTCAAAATGGATGGGGAAATAAAACACTTCCATGACAAAGAACACCTGAGAAACTACATGAACACTAAACCAGCACTAGAAACAATGCTAAACAAGATCCTAGAAAAAGACAATGAAGGCAACAGTACCATGAGGCCCAACACAGCAAATCAAACAGGCAAGGCAAGAAACTAAAAGGAGAAGGTGAAAAAGTAAAAAGAGTCAACAAAAGGCCAATAACATGTCAATAATAAGTTAGCACATATCAGTTATAACCATCAATGTCAATGGCCTCCAATCAAGAGAAATAGACTGGCAAAATGGAATAAGAAGCAAAATCCAGCAATATGGTGTATACAAGAAACACACCTAGTGCAAAAAGAAGCCCATAGACTGAAAGTGAAAGGATAGAAAACAATTCTCCATGTGACGGGAGCCCAGAAAAAAAATGGGTAGCAATCTTATTTGCAGACAAAGCAAATTTCAAACCAAAACTGATTCTAGCATTATTGATGTAGGATGGTACTGTATCATACCTCTGCCAATTTAAAATATCTTGTATCTGCTTTATGATATGTAGTAGTGACCATGCTTTATCAGAGCTATATTTAATGATATTACTCTAGAATGTTCTCTTTCCAGATGATGATTAAGATGCTAATAAAAAAAAAGGGGTGCCAGGTACCACAACAGCAACAGAACTTTGCTGTTTTCTGGATATTATTCTTTTCTTTGTTTATTTTTTTGTTTTCTTTTGATTTTTAATGGAATGTGCTGAATGTCTATAATTTTGTTCATATGACTGCAGAACCTGGAAAAGCTGTTGCTGCTATTGATGCACAACATACTGCTATTATTAGTCTTTTTATATAAATATATATATATGTTGAATTTTGGGAAACTTTAACAGTGCTGCCAACTTTGGAAAAAGTTATCCCAATTTACTGTGTTGAGTTAGCATTGTACAGAAATGGACAGCCATATTGGTCTAGAAATGTTAATTTTTTTTCCATTTGTACAGGGGTAACACACTGTACTAAATATGTAAGGTCATATCTACGTGGGTTTGATTACAGAAACTAATAAAGTATTCTCTAAATAATGAAAAAAAGAATAAGATAAGACTACAAGAGCAAGAAGCAATTTAAATATGTTAAGGGACCATTTTCACCTTCAGAATTAAGGATTATTTTATTGTTACATCATTGCCTTTTCTCTTTTACTTTCCTTTTTAGTTTTATTTTAGGATTCCCTATTTTTAAGGTTCATACAGAAATTTCTTTAACTGAAATACTGAATAGTTTCTCTGGTGTGAAAAGCTGTAATAGTACACAGGATCCTAATG
This sequence comes from Fukomys damarensis, assembly GCF_012274545.1. NCBI lineage: Eukaryota > Metazoa > Chordata > Mammalia > Rodentia > Bathyergidae > Fukomys > Fukomys damarensis. The sequence goes on from NW_022900928.1 coordinate 83,251,345, forward strand.
AGATAATTAAAATGTGAAAAAGGAAGTAAAGGGATAAAGGTGTAGGGAAAGTGGGAAGGGTTGGGGAAAGGTAATACGGGAGAGGAAAAAATATGAGAAACTGAAAAAATGGAAATAAAGTGTTTGTAAATGGGGAGGAGAGGAAGGGGTGAAGGAAGGGCAGGGACAAGGGGAAAAAATGAGAATCAAGACCTATTATGTAAAGGTACAGGATCCCAATAATGAATGTAACTGTATTGTATACCTAGTTTGTACCAATAAACTCAATAAAAAGAAGAAAAAAAAACCTTTTCCCAAAGCATCACAAGGGTTTGGCAATGTGGTACATAAATTGACATTTTACAGATGGAATTATGTTGTCCATACATTATAGGCAATTTATTATTTAGAAGAATCCTATGAAGTTTTAAGAACAAATAATGCCTTCAGTGAATGAAAAGGTAGCCCCAAATTATTGTTAGATTTTCATTGCTAAATAAAGGGTCTGATCAGGAGAAGCACCACAGTGTCTTTTTACTATAGCTTTGCCTTTTTTTAATTTTACAAAACTGTGCACTCTCTTCTGAGCTCTGAAGAAGGGCTCAGCACTTGACCTACCAAAGTGCCTCAACTCATGTGCAGCACTGACCCAATGAATCCATGTGAAATGTACTCTCAGACTTGGGGTTCCAAAATTTTGGTTTGTGTGTGCCGCAGTGAAAGAAGAGGAATTTTGGAACACTATAAAATATATAATGTACGTAATATATGTAAGCAGCAAAACTTTTTTATTTTTATGTTTTAATTTGTGAAATTATTTTAGAAAATAACACATCAAGCCCAAAGTTAGTACTTAAAAAGGACAATTTACATGTCTGTCAGTGGGCCTCAGGTTGGACTCGACTCCTTGAAAATCTCTCAGTCTCTCAAATCTTAGCTTACTGGACACAAGCCAGCAAGAGGTGATGATAAAGACAACATCTGGGCTCATTATGTCAGTGAGAACACTGTGCTGTGTCTGTTTTAGGGGATGAGCAGCTCCTGTTGAAGAGTGCAGCCCCTCCTGGTATACAGCTGTCTTACACAAACAGAATGTTGTTCTGCGAAGTTGTTTGTGCTTCATCTTTTTTGGGGGGTGGGGGGGACCACGGATTGATCATCTTATATTTTAAACTTTTTGATCAGAGGGAGAGTTTATTGCCCTAAACAAGCTCACCATTTTTGTCATCCATGTTGCGTAAGAAATATTAATAATTTTCCATCTCATTAATTAGTGTCATCTATGGAATGCTGGACCCAACTACATCCCACTTCCCAGACAGAAACAGCCCATACTTATGCATTAGCTATGAGCTCCTTCAACATCTTTCATATTTAAATATGTGTGGTTCTGACCATTTTCTTTCTCTGAAATCACTGCATAGGTATCTCATGACATCACACACCACAAAGAGGAGGAGTAACATGAAACAGTCTTATCTTATTTTATTTTCTCTCATTGAGTTTATTGGTACATTTTAGGTATACAGTACAGTTACATTCATCATTGGGATCTTGTACCTTTACATGACAGGTCTTGGTTTTCATTTTTTTTCCCTTGTCCTTGCCCTCCCTTCACCTCCTCCTACCCTTCCCATTTACAAACACTTTACTTTCATTTTTTTCATTTTCTCATATTTTTTCCTTTCCCTTATTATGTTTCCCCTACCTTTCTCACTTTCCCTACACCTTTAGCCCTTTTCTTCCTATTTCACATTGTCAATTATATTATTAGGATCTTATGTACTATTATAGTTTTTCACACCAGAGAAACTACTCAGTATTTACACACATGTGACTTATTTATTTCACTTAGGAGTATATCCTCAATATATATCCATTTTATTATGAATGAATCTGATTTCTCATTCTTTATGGCTGAATAGTATTCCATTTTATAGAAAAACCACATCTTCTTTGTCCAGTCTCCAACTGATGGGAAAATGGGCTGTTTCCAAGTTTTAGCTGCTACAAACTGTGCCACTATAAACATAGGTGAGCATATATCACTGTAATATGATTCTATTAATTCTTTTGGAAAGATACCCAGCAGAGGGTTGGCTGGGTCAAATGGAAACTTTAGTCCCAGCTCTTTGAGGTATCTCCATATTGAGTTCCATAGTGGTTGCACTAGTCTGCCCTCTCACCAACAATGGAGAAGGATTCCTTTCTCCCCACAACCCCTCCAACATTTGTTATTGTGTGATTTCTTGATAGCAACCATTCTTTGTGGGGTAAGGTGGAATCTCAGTGTTGTTTTCATCTGCATCTCTTGAATGAACAAGGATGCGAAACATTTTTTCATATATTTACTTGCTGCTTTTACTTCTGTGTCTGAGAAATGTCTGTTCATTTCAGATGCCCATTTTTGAATTGGGTCTTTATATTGGGGGGGGCTGACTGTTTTGAGTTCTTTATATATTCTAGATAAGAGTCCTTTGAGGAGCAGCTGGTAAATTTTTTTCCCACATTGTAGGTTGCCTTTTAGTTCTGTTGATGGTTTCTTTTGCAGTGCAGAAGCTTTTTAATAAGATGAGATCCCAGTTGTTGATTCTTTCTGCTAGTTTCTGTGTTACTGAGGATTTGTTCATAAAGTCTTTTCCTATGCCAATGTCTTCAAGAGTTCTGCCTAACTTATCTTCCAGCAAGTTTAGTGTTTCTTTTTATTTTATTTATTTATTTATTTATTTTTGGTACCAGGGATCGAACTTGGGTCCTTGCACTTGCAAGGCAGGCGGCAGAACTGCAAAGTTAAATCCCCAGCCCTAGTGTTTTTTTTTTTAATATTTAGATCTTTAATCCACTTGGATTTTAGTTTAGTGCATGGTGAAAGATAAGGGTCTAGTTTTAATCTTTGGCAGGTTAAGATACACTTTTTCCAACACTACTTATTAAAGAGACTATCTTGCCTCCAGTGAGGATGGTCAACTCCTTTGTCAAAGATTAGGTGAAACAGTCTTATTTTAGAAAGCCAGCTTGTCAGTAAATAACTTGTGACTACAAGCTGAAACCTGCAAAGCAGAAAACCTTTGACTTACACATCTCTGTATGTCTGAATGTGCAGAGTTAAATTTCCTGCTAAGTGGCCATTGTCTAGCACCAATTAGCCCTATGTACCTGCTCAAGGTTGGAGCATCCCTGGGCATTAATCTCAGGAGAAGAGGAGATCACTGGAGAGCTAAGTCAAAAGGAGGCAGAGGCCTTTGATATGGACTCCAAAGGACAGGGCTTAAGAGGCTAAAAGCACAAGGGCTGTCTTAGTTACTTTTTCTCTTTGCTGAGACAAAATACTTGACACCCAAAGTTAAAGGTGGAAAGGTTTATTTGGCTTACAGTTCATAGGTTTCGGTCCATTATCGGCTGGCTCCAAAGCAGGGTGTCACGTGGCAGAGGGGCAACAGTTCATGGCAGCAGAAGAAAAACCAACAAGGGACTTTAACAGCATATATCTGCCCATTTTATCATATTTAGACTACTTAGGGTGGCAGCACTCACACCCTTAGTCTTATTGCCCTTGGGCCTAGCCCCACCATGAATCAACCACAAGCTGTAGATTCAGCCTCTGGAAAAGCATGAGGCTTTCAGGGAACATCTAAACACAAGCCATAATGGGGGCTAAGGCCACATGACCAAGGCCACGGTCTTGGTGAGCTGCAGAGTAGAGGGCCACAAATTTGTAGGCAATTATTTCTCTCTGCTCCACTGGGCAGCTCAGCCCTATCTAGTCTGTTCTAAGGAACCCTCCTGTCAATAATCATTCTCCATTGCTACTGGTTTGTTTCAGTGATTAATTTGTACTGGCAGAAGGCACAGCATGAAGTAGAGTGGAAAGGGCAAGGGCCAATGCAGGCACAAGATATGGGCCCTTGGCCACCTCCTAACCACAGCTGCCAACTGAATCCTGGGAAGTGGGGATGATGGTACTTTTCTGATTTTCTGAAAATAATCCCAGCCACAATTGTGTGTTTCTAAGTCCATGCTTTCATTGATGGTTTCGTAGTGTGTATATCCTGTATTATACGCTTTGAATGCTATCACTGGACTCTCCATGCTATATGTTCTTCTCTGTGAGTTGCTTTTTCCCTTGGTACTGTATTTTGAAGATTGATTATTGTTGCTTTTCCTGATATATACTGTTGTATTGAATTAATATGTGATTCTTTGTCCATATTTCTGCTGCTTGACACTTAGGTTATTCCCACATTTGCTGTTACAAACCAAGTTGCTCAAACTTTCTGACACCATATTTCATAGGTGTGTATACAGGCTTTTCTCTGGTTATAACCCTAGGACTGGAAGTGTGAGGTCACATTATCAGAATTACTGAATAATGCCATATATTGTTTTCCAAAGAAGTTGAAGGAACTTAGATATCCACCAGCAGTGTGAGGGTATTGTTGCCTCCCCAATTCTTGGTATTATCAGGCATCTAATTTTCATTAATCAGTGGGTATCTAGTGGCTTTAATTTACATTTTATAATTACCAGTGACACTAAGCATATTTCTCACATTTTTTAGCTACGTAAATCTACTCTCCTGTGAATGTGTCTATAAATCTTTTGCTCATGTTTCTAATTTGGTTGATTATATTATTATTATTTTTATTTCTACCATTACACTTTATCATATATATCATAGCTAACATTTTCTCCCAATCTGAGGTATGTCATTCTGCTTTCTTTGAAGTGTTTTTGTCATTTTTTGTAGTGAATAAGTGATCTTAATTTTTGAAGTCAAGTTTACCTGCTTATTTTTTTATGATTTGTCTGTCTTTTTGAAAATATTTTATGTGAGATCATAAAGGTAGTCTTCTATATTTTCTTCTTAAAATTTTATCTCCTACATTTTTCTTTAATCTTCTGGGAATTCTTTTTTATAAATGGTATAGAGAATCCAATTCCATTTTCCACAAAAGTAACCAAATGATGGTCCTGGTATCATTTATTAAACAATAAAATTTTACTATAAATTTGCTGCACTAACATTGTCCTAACATCATTTTTCTACCTTTGAAAATAAGTTGAAAGTCTGTATACAAACTGATCTCTTCTTTGGTTCTCTGCTTTGTCCCACCCTATTTGTGCCAATATTATACTACCTGGTGACTATGATATTAAAGCAGATCTTGAAAGTGAAGAAAATGTCACCTTCTGAGCTACTTCACACTCTGTTCTTCCGTAGAAAGTTTATAATCAATGCTTTACATTAAACAAATGCACACTCATACAAATGCACACAGATTCAAAAGTGGATGAGGGGCCAGGGGTTTGGCTCAGTGGTTCTGCTGCCTGTCTTGCAGGCCCAAGGGCCTGAGTTTGATCCCTGTTACCAAACAAAAAAAGAAAATTGGAGGTGATCTATTTGGAATAACACTCATCTATCTGGAGAAAATTGAAGTATTTGTAATTAAGTTTTCCAATCAATAACTTTTGCACATTTCTCATTTTATTCAGGTATCTTTAATCACTTTCAGTATTTCATCATTATCTGCATAATAGGCTTTAATAATTTGACCCAGATTTGAGCAGATTATTCCTATATGTTTAATAATTTGTTGCATTGGAAATGTTACTTTTAAAATGCTTTTCTGACTGTTGTGATGCACACATACACACACACAAACACACACACAACTTATACCCAGCAATCTTGCAAAACATTTCATCAATTATAACAATTTATGGACTTATTTTGAATTTTCTGTGTAAATAATCCTATATTCTACAAATAAAAAAAATACTTTCTTTAAAAAAAATTTTTACTATGATAACTAGAATTTCCATTTCAAGATTATCTTATTGTTGCTATCAGGACTTACTTCTTATATCTCACTATTAACTATAACACTTGCCCTGGTGTGGGGTTAATACTCTGGTGTTTTGGGAAGAATTAGGTGAGAGTCTTTGGGGCTCATTCTGGGATACTTGAACAGAGACTCACTCTACTTGTGTTTGAGGTGTGACTCTGAGCTCCCCTTCCCCAAGGAAGGTGACCCTATTCACCCTCCTTGGAGGTGCTAGTGTCCCTTGAGCATCCAAGGCATCCAGCTATGGTTTGCTTTCTGTATCCACAGTTTTAACTCTGGTACTAAAAGGGTGAGAGGACAGAGCATGATGAAAGGCACAAGGTCTTCCCTTCTGGCTTTTGTCTTTCCAGTTCCCAAGTGGACCCTGTGCTTAGTCTGGCCTGAAAGGTATAATGGACTTGGCCTTAGGCCTGTGGATCAGCAGCATGCTGCACCAGATAAGGCAAATCCTGGAGCCTAATTGTGAATGGTCGTTTTTTATTAATTGTCTGTCTGTATCTGTGGAGGCAATTATAAGATTTTATGAAGATAAACCCACTATGTCTTATAGGGATAAACATGGCCTGGACTCTGGACTAGTTTTCTAATAGTAATTTTATACTCTGTCAGCTTAGGTTGGCTGATGGTTTGCTAAAAATAGAATTTGCATGTGTAATTATGAAAGAGACAGGTTGTTGTTTTCCTTTCTTACTGGTTTGGTTAGTTTGAGACACTATATTAGGGGATGTTTTATTTCTGTATTCTCTGGACTTATTTGTGTAATGCTGGAATTATATATTCTTTCATTATTTGCAAGGCTTCACTTATAAAACTATTCATTTATTTAAATTTTTCTTGTACATAGAATTTTAAATGACTAATTCCTTTTCTTGTGTAGGTATATTTTAATATCTCCCCATAAATTTCTGAACATTCACACATATGAAATTATTTAATTATTTTTCTAATGTTCTAGTTATTTTCATCTTCTTTGCTAACATATGTACCCATGCAAATGAAGGAACTTTATTCATATTTTATAAAATGACTGTTTTTGCTACATCCAGAGGAAGACTTTAGATATCTGCTGAAGTTCTGATGAAAGAAATCATGGTCCTGTTTGTGAATTTTGAGAAAGATTATTATTCTTAAAAATTATTCTACCCCCCCCAGTTATTTCTCTTGTCACATTGCCATCTTCACTCCCACCTGCAGGATTATATCTGAGGTTAAATTGATTTAACTTTCTGAGGGCCACCAGGCCACTAGAAGCATGAAAGCTGGGCCTCCCAAGGATGGCAGAAAGGAACCTCTGTCCTTTTGTGAGAAGAAAGGGGTGCTGAATGAGGACTTTTGCTGGATGGCCGCTGTCATAACAGGGCACTCAAGTCTAAGAGACTCAAGGTATTGCAGGGGTAGAGGGGCACTGCATAGCAGCCTAGGATGCTCAGGCCAGCCTCACCACATGGATGATCCTGTCAAAACAATGGTAGTGCAGAGGTTGAGAAGCCAGCGGTGATAGGAACCAGGCAGTGTGAAAACCCAGGCTCTGCTGGCAACTCCCCAGCACAAGCCAACCAACTCAGGATATGCTCATAGTGGCCACTCAGGATCCAGGGAGAAAGTGGCTAAGGAGTAGCAGGCCTGAAATCACCCAATTCATCCCCAAGCCTTGAACACAACTCTACCACACCCCTACCTCCACCACACTCCTCACATGTGCTAAGAGTCCAGCAGGTAGATGAGGCCCAGAACTTAACCTTAACTGTAACCATAACCATACTGATAACTCTCACCCTTAATCTAATTCTCACCATCCTTCTCAAAAGGTCCTAAACCTAAACCAAACACTAACCTCACTCTAACTCTAAACTTTGCCCTAATCCTAATTGACATTGTTCTTACTTCTAATGAACCAACCCTAAGCTTGACTTTAACCTTAATCCTAAATGTCATCCTTAACCTCATTATAATCCTAACCCTAACTCTAAACCTCACCCTGATTCTGTCCCTATCCATAATCAACTAATTTGATATTTGATGCTGACTATAACTTTGACCCGAGACAAAATTCTCACCAACACTGTCACCAAACTTTCACCTGCATCGTAAATCTTAACCCTAACCCAAATTTCACCTTCACCCTAGCCTTAAATGTAACCCTAACCCTGATTCATATCCTAACCCCTATCCCTAACTCACCCTCACTCTCACCCTAAACCTAACCTGAAAACCTAGCCCTTGCCCCAACCCTCACCTTCATCCTAAACCTAACACTAACCCTAACCTTAACCCTAACTTACCCATATCCCTTCCCGCAGCCTGTGTCTGTCCAGCTGGGGCCTGAACATCACACAGCTGCCCTGGACCAGGAGCCCTGGTGGAAACATGACAGACTCCAGCTCTCAGAACCTGCCAGGAGACCTGGTCATCAGGACCTGATGGAGTTAGAGGGCTGCCTGGACTTGCAGCAAGTCCATCCAGCAGCACTGAGAGACAGCAACAAGAAACTCATGGTTCCTGGACAGATTCCAAACAAAACCCTAAGATATTCTGGGAGATGACTTTTTATTGCAGTCAGAGCAGTAATGTGAGAGAGAAAATACATATTGCAAATACAAACAATGTAGAGAAAATGAGGGCCCATTTGCCAGTCAAGATCGTAACAGTATTATTTCATTCCTAAGCCAGAGGGAGCCTGACTTTAGTGATCCAAAGACCAGGTCCAGTTACTCAGCCCAAAATTCACATGGAAAATAATGGTGAAGTCAGAAGGGAATTTATCATTCATATGACTACCCTGGGAAGCAGGCAGCCAGCATCCTAAGCCTTGTTTTGGGGATGCTAACCAGGGCTCCAAGATCATGTAGAAGGAACAGTGGGGGCCTGAATCTTGGCCAAACTGTAGAGATGGTCACATCTCAGATCTGGTTCTGTGTAGCTCACACAGAACTAAACAGGAAACTGACCTCAAGGTTTATGTGACAAAGGAGACCATGACAAAATGAAGGCAGAAATGCCAGGCCTCTATCCTGTTTTCTGTTACCCATTGACCACCTGCAAACACAGTGAGAAGTCTATGCTCTTCAGTAAAAGCATTCCTAAGTCTCTGTTGTAGCCACTACTTTAGCTGAAAGGTGGGTTGTGTCCCCAACCCTCATTCTCTTTCTGCACCACCTTTCTGCTTGAAAAGAGCGCACAGAGTCTATCACCAGTGTATTTAAAGTCCGTGTTCAATTCAAAATCTCTGCTCTTTCTGCATCTTCAGGCCTGTCTTGTTACCCTAAAAGGTTTGCCAGAGTTTTAAAATGCCCAACTCTCCTAAAAATATGGAAACAAAGTCTGTAAATAGTGAAGGCAGGAGCAAGTGAAGGGGGAGGTCAGGGGAATGGGGAAAAAATAAGAACCAAGATACATCATATAAAGGCACAAGATCTTAATGATGAATGTAACTGTATTGTATACCAAAAATGTACTAATAAGCTTAATGGGAAAAGAAACACACACACACACACACACACTCCTATCTCTGGGAAGAAATTTTTATTTTCCAGTAATATTTTACTTTGTATCAAACTTATGCCAGCCTCACAGAGTTTGGAATTATTTTCTACTCTTTGATTGATTGCCTGGAAGTATTTGAGAAGGAATGTTCTTAGTTTTTCAAATGTTTGGTAAAATTCAGCCAGGAAGCCATCAGGTCCCAGGGGTTTCTTAGGTGGGAGACTTTTTATTATCTATTCAATGTTCTCATTCATTGCTATTCAGATTTTCTGTCTTTATTATGTTTCTTGATCATGTTCATATAAATAGGGAAGTTTCTTCACCCTCTAATTTCTCCTTTCCTCTGGGTTCTCACAGCTCAATTCTACATGTAGACATGCTCCTCACTTATGGGGTGTTTGTCTAAAAACTGATAATACAGGTTGACTAGTCCTAAACTTACCTAACCTCTCTCATCCTCTTCAAGACTGGTCACTAAGAGTAGGATGTTCTTGGTATTCCAGGATCAGAAGCCTTGAAGACAGATCACCCCTTGCTCCCCTCAGCAGAAGTCATTGCCTATAAATCCATAAAGAAGCCAAGAATCACAGGCATGGCATTACATGCCTGTAATTTTGGCACTTGGGAGATTGAGGTAGGAGGACTGCTATGAGTTTGATAGGCCAGCCTGGGCTACACAGTGAGTTCAAGGCCATCCTGAAATACATAGCAAGACCCTGTCTCAAAAAAAGAAGAAAGAGGAGGAAGAGAATGAGGAGGAGGAGACGAAGGAGGGGGAGAAGGAGGAGGATCTGCAGCAAGAACTAGGTAATGTCCGTGCTTGCTTTAGAAGTGGTGTGCTCCAAGGATCACATTTTGGAGCCTGGTTGTGGGGACTTTAAGGTGGTACTAGGGAAAGCTATTCCATCATGGAGCATTGACCTGGAAAGGCATTGGTTGTTCTCATGGGACTCTTGAGTTCTTTGTTACACAAAGAGCAAGACTGGCCACTTCAGTCACCCCAGCTCCCTGCCTCACCGTGTGATCTCTGCTTTTCCCTGTGCTCCATCACCATGCCATCTGCCTTGAGGTGACATAACTAGGTACTACCCTCCCCAGAGTCAGCACCACACTATCTCAACTATGGGCCTTCAGAACTGTAAGCTAAACAATCCTCTTTTTTTCTATAAGTCACCAAACCTTAGGAATTTTGTTGTACCACAGAAAGTCAACTAAAATAGGCATCCACCACTGCCGTGGTCTGAAAGTGGCCCCCAAAGGTCCTGTGTGAGAAACTGAATCTCCATATCACAGTATAGGAAGGTGAGTAGTTATGAGGACTTGGTCCTTATGAATGGGTTCTTGTCATTACTTGGAAGTGGGTTGGTTACTGTGAGCTGGCCTTGTTGTAAGAGGAGCCCACCTAGCTTCCTGCTGCCTCACATCTCCTGCACTTCTGCATGGTTCCATAACAGGAAGACCTCACAGGATGCCTGACCTCCACCTTGGACTTCCAAGCCTTCAGACTCTGAAAAATAAAGTTCTTTTCTTCATAAATTAAAATCAAAACTTGATGGGAAATTTAAAATATAAATATTTTTATTAAGCAAGTTAAAGGATTAATGCCAGAATGATAACTACTGTCAAAGTCACTTCACAGTCCATATCAGCTGCCAGACCAGCTGTGTGTGTGTCAAAGGGAAAGAAAAGTATTCTAAGGTCTGTAGCTTTAGAAATAAACAGTTTGAGGGGACCAAGGATTTAGCTCATTGGTGCTGTTGCTGCCTGCCTCACAAGTACAAGGTCCCAAGTTTGATTCTCCATACAAAAGAAAAGAAATAAACAAACAAGTTGTAGTGATTGTTGTTTACTTTGACCCTGTCTTCTGATGTAGGAACAAAGCTGTGCAGCAGGCTGTCTGTGCATGGTCCCTGCCGACATCTGCTCTGAGACATCTATCCATGTTCTCCCTGAGGATAAGGCCCCACAGCAAGCAGCGTGAAGGTGAGGAGTGGGCCTCAGAGCCAGGTAGTGAGTTCACACGCATTCACTGTGCCTGCTGTTTACGCGGTGCAGGCAGGATGTTGAGCACCAGAGGTCCCCGCCTGTGAAGGTTTCTTTTCAATGAAAGAGACAAACAAGGAGAGATGACAATATACAGAATTTCAGCACAAATACATACAAGGGCAGAAACAGACAGATCAAGCAAGGGAGAGGCCTGTGCATTTACATGATGAGTGAGAATATACTTTGGGAGGGCAACAATGAGAGGGCTGTTGTGGATGACTGCCCAGGAATGACTATGTAACAACCTTAGAGGAGCTATGACGTGGAGATTATGGCTGGTTTCATGGCAGGAGACAGTGAGCTTTGGGACTGTAAAGGAAGCCTCTGACTGAGGAAGGTCCTGAATCAGGGTGGCCCATGACTAAGGGAGGTCCCTGGCTGAGGGAGCCTCCTGATGAAGAAAGATTGTTCAGTGAGGATGGTACACCTTACTGAGGGAGGCCCCTGACCAGGTAGGCCCAAAGGAGTGAGGAGGCTCCTGACTGAGGTAGGAATGTGAGAGGAGGAGGTCCCTGATTGCGGAAAGCTCTCATGACTGAGGAAGATGCCTGACTAAGGGAGCTCTGTCACTGAGGGTGACCCCTGACTGAAGGAGACTCCTGACTGAAAGAGGCTCCTGACTGAGGGAGGCTAGACACTGAAGAAAGACCCTGACTTATGGAGATCCATGACTGAGGGAGGCATGCACTGGAGCAGGTGTGTGACTGAGGAAGGCAAGTGAATGAGGAGGCCCACATGATAGAAGGAGGCCCCTCACTGAGGGAGGCTTCTCCACGACCAAGAGAGGCATGTGACTGAGAAAAGCATGCAACAGAGGGAAACTTCTGACTAAGGAAGGTTTGTGACTAAGGGAGACACATGTGACTGAGGAAGACGTGATAGAGGGAGAGGCCCCTAACTTAGGGAAGCCCAAGTGACTGAAGGAGACCTTTGACTGAGGGAGATAAATGTGACTGTAAGAGGTACATGTGCCTGAGGGAGGCCCCTGCCTGAGGGAAGCACAAGTAACTATGGGAGGCCCCTGTCCGAGAGAGGCCTGTGACTAAGAGAAGACCTTGGCTCTAGGAAGCCCAGATGGCTTCATGAGGTCTGCGAATGGCCATATGTCTCCTCTACATTATAGTAACTGACTTGCCAGTGCAGCAATGAGAAGATATAAGATAGTGGAGGAAGGCTTTAGAGAGGAAGTGAGGTTATTCTATGGGCAGAGGGAACCTGTGAGAAGCTTTTTCATGAGTCATATTTAATCTGTGTTCTGGAAAGCTCCAGGAGCTGCTTTCAAAGAAGAAAGGGAAATGAGGGGAAGATGGAGAGGAGAGATGAGCCAGGTGGCCTCTGGACATTCTGGATAGGCAGGGAGATGCTGTAGCACAGACATGGGAGCCAAGAAGCAGGGGGAAGATATGTTCCACAGATGCCATCTCCAAGACCCATCAGCTTGGAAGTTGGGATGAGCAAGGAAGAGGAAACATATTCCTGTGTTTGGCCTGAGCATCCAGGTCCTTCCAGTAAAGGAGAATCAAGTAGAGGATGGATGAGTCAGGAGCAAGGACACCTTAGGAGCAAAACCACTGAGAAAAAGGTGGGTCTGCCTAGATGTGACGAGTCCATACCCAGATGGAACAAGCCAAATTTTGGGTAACCATTTGATTTGTGGCTGGAAGACAAGGCTCTTGTCTGATTGCTCCAGTTTTATTTAAGTAGACAGTGGAGCAAAATTTCGAAGAGTAGCAGAGGAGAGTAGCAGAGACCTGCCTTTGGTCTTGGAGGTAGAGAAGCAAGTTTGCCAGGGCACAAGAGAGCCCCCAGGCACCTCTAGAGCAAGTCAAGGTAAGGTCAAAGTTAAGAGTCAGAATAAGATTACACAGCAGATTTGGGGCTCTCCCACAATAACCCTAAAGGATCAGAAGAGAGATTTCACTACAGTTGCGGTAAGGGCAGAGAAGAGAGGAATAGGAGCTGGGAGCAGTTCGCATAACTCCTGCAGAGTAGGTCATGAAGAGCGGGGAATGCGGACATGAGGCAAATAGGAACTACAAAGAAAGGATGGCAGCCCCATGGTTTAAGGATAGAGTAGGCACTAAAAAATGGGGCAAAATATAGAGGATTATAGTCAGAGTGAGGGTCTAAAAGATTTTGATTTTAAAGAAGGGGCAGAGATGGGTGCTGATGAGATCAGGAAGCAATTGCAATCCTGATTGTATTAGAAGCACTTTGAGGGCTTTTAGAACAATCTACTGGCCTATTGGAATCCACTTTTTAAGCGATTCCACCTGTGCTGGTGGAGTCTGTCCCTGAATGTAAGCAAAGAAATCACAGGTTATATTGCACAAGGGAGTAAAACTTGTTATCCTACCTCTCACACAGTAAAGTGTACTAACCGGAAGGCATAGCATCATCCACACTCTATAATTGACAGAACTATGGATAGGACACACTTGCCCGAAACTGGACCCCATATCAGTGCACAGTGAGGACCATGCCCCAGGACTTTTAGCTTCACTCTAGAGCTCTGGGACAGGCATTTATTTAATTAACATCCAATGCATGTTTATTGAAGAAAATTTAAAAATTCAGAGTAAAGATAAAAAATAATATACAATAAAAACTCTATCACCAAGAGGAGGTGCAGTTATATCTTATTGAATATCTTCCCATCACTCCTTCCACACCCAGGTTTTTCATGGGTGGGCTTTCTTGGCAGAGAACAGGGCACATGTAACCTTCTAGCTGAAAAATATCTCTGCAGCTTTTCAACTTCTAGAATAAATAATGCAAGTCCACAAGCTGGGTGTATGTTGAGGGAGCTAACACAGTATAAGGCATGTTAATGAAAACAGTTCTTAAAAAAAAATTGGGCTTCTGTAAAGGAAGCCTCTGACTGAGGAAGGTCCTGAATCAGGGTGGCCCATGACTAAGGGAGGTCCCTGGCTGAGGGAGCCTCCTGATGAAGAAAGATTGTTCAGTGAGGATGGTACACCTTACTGAGGGAGGCCCCTGACCAGGTAGGCCCAAAGGAGTGAGGAGGCTCCTGACTGAGGTAGGAATGTGAGAGGAGGAGGTCCCTGATTGCGGAAAGCTCTCATGACTGAGGAAGATGCCTGACTAAGGGAGCTCTGTCACTGAGGGTGACCCCTGACTGAAGGAGACTCCTGACTGAAAGAGGCTCCTGACTGAGGGAGGCTAGACACTGAAGAAAGACCCTGACTTATGGAGATCCATGACTGAGGGAGGCATGCACTGGAGCAGGTGTGTGACTGAGGAAGGCAAGTGAATGAGGAGGCCCACATGATAGAAGGAGGCCCCTCACTGAGGGAGGCTTCTCCACGACCAAGAGAGGCATGTGACTGAGAAAAGCATGCAACAGAGGGAAACTTCTGACTAAGGAAGGTTTGTGACTAAGGGAGACACATGTGACTGAGGAAGACGTGATAGAGGGAGAGGCCCCTAACTTAGGGAAGCCCAAGTGACTGAAGGAGACCTTTGACTGAGGGAGATAAATGTGACTGTAAGAGGTACATGTGCCTGAGGGAGGCCCCTGCCTGAGGGAAGCACAAGTAACTATGGGAGGCCCCTGTCCGAGAGAGGCCTGTGACTAAGAGAAGACCTTGGCTCTAGGAAGCCCAGATGGCTTCATGAGGTCTGCGAATGGCCATATGTCTCCTCTACATTATAGTAACTGACTTGCCAGTGCAGCAATGAGAAGATATAAGATAGTGGAGGAAGGCTTTAGAGAGGAAGTGAGGTTATTCTATGGGCAGAGGGAACCTGTGAGAAGCTTTTTCATGAGTCATATTTAATCTGTGTTCTGGAAAGCTCCAGGAGCTGCTTTCAAAGAAGAAAGGGAAATGAGGGGAAGATGGAGAGGAGAGATGAGCCAGGTGGCCTCTGGACATTCTGGATAGGCAGGGAGATGCTGTAGCACAGACATGGGAGCCAAGAAGCAGGGGGAAGATATGTTCCACAGATGCCATCTCCAAGACCCATCAGCTTGGAAGTTGGGATGAGCAAGGAAGAGGAAACATATTCCTGTGTTTGGCCTGAGCATCCGGGTCCTTCCAGTAAAGGAGAATCAAGTAGAGGATGGATGAGTCAGGAGCAAGGACACCTTAGGAGCAAAACCACTGAGAAAAAGGTGGGTCTGCCTAGATGTGACGAGTCCATACCCAGATGGAACAAGCCAAATTTTGGGTAACCATTTGATTTGTGGCTGGAAGACAAGGCTCTTGTCTGATTGCTCCAGTTTTATTTAAGTAGACAGTGGAGCAAAATTTCGAAGAGTAGCAGAGGAGAGTAGCAGAGACCTGCCTTTGGTCTTGGAGGTAGAGAAGCAAGTTTGCCAGGGCACAAGAGAGCCCCCAGGCACCTCTAGAGCAAGTCAAGGTAAGGTCAAAGTTAAGAGTCAGAATAAGATTACACAGCAGATTTGGGGCTCTCCCACAATAACCCTAAAGGATCAGAAGAGAGATTTCACTACAGTTGCGGTAAGGGCAGAGAAGAGAGGAATAGGAGCTGGGAGCAGTTCGCATAACTCCTGCAGAGTAGGTCATGAAGAGCGGGGAATGCGGACATGAGGCAAATAGGAACTACAAAGAAAGGATGGCAGCCCCATGGTTTAAGGATAGAGTAGGCACTAAAAAATGGGGCAAAATATAGAGGATTATAGTCAGAGTGAGGGTCTAAAAGATTTTGATTTTAAAGAAGGGGCAGAGATGGGTGCTGATGAGATCAGGAAGCAATTGCAATCCTGATTGTATTAGAAGCACTTTGAGGGCTTTTAGAACAATCTACTGGCCTATTGGAATCCACTTTTTAAGCGATTCCACCTGTGCTGGTGGAGTCTGTCCCTGAATGTAAGCAAAGAAATCACAGGTTATATTGCACAAGGGAGTAAAACTTGTTATCCTACCTCTCACACAGTAAAGTGTACTAACCGGAAGGCATAGCATCATCCACACTCTATAATTGACAGAACTATGGATAGGACACACTTGCCCGAAACTGGACCCCATATCAGTGCACAGTGAGGACCATGCCCCAGGACTTTTAGCTTCACTCTAGAGCTCTGGGACAGGCATTTATTTAATTAACATCCAATGCATGTTTATTGAAGAAAATTTAAAAATTCAGAGTAAAGATAAAAAATAATATACAATAAAAACTCTATCACCAAGAGGAGGTGCAGTTATATCTTATTGAATATCTTCCCATCACTCCTTCCACACCCAGGTTTTTCATGGGTGGGCTTTCTTGGCAGAGAACAGGGCACATGTAACCTTCTAGCTGAAAAATATCTCTGCAGCTTTTCAACTTCTAGAATAAATAATGCAAGTCCACAAGCTGGGTGTATGTTGAGGGAGCTAACACAGTATAAGGCATGTTAATGAAAACAGTTCTTAAAAAAAAATTGGGCTGGGTATTTAGCTCAGTGGTTCTGGTGCCTGCCTCACAAGCACAAGGACCTGAGTTCAATCCCTGGTACCAAAAAAAAAAAGCACAGTTCTAGAATATCATTTTTAGGTTGCATGACATATTATTTAAACTATATTTACTTAGTTGTTTCCCTTGCTTATATGTCTGGAAAAGCATTTCTTGGTCAAAGAATATAATTTTTTCAAGGATTTTTTGCTATGTTCTAACAAACTAACCCACAAAAAAGGATTGCACAAATGTGTTAATGTTCACTCTGACCCTAAAAAGAAAAAAACAATTTAAAAGACAGTGACGTTTATTCAAACATTTTAAAAGCCTCATTTAAAAAAATAAAGCAGAACTAGCATAACAGAATAAAAACAAACTGAGGAACATAGCAAGAATTCAGGCACTTTGAAATATGCTAGGTTTTAAACTCATATTCTCTCATCATTACAGTGACAAGAAAAATGATTCATGTTTATTCAAGAGCTTCCAATGCATTATAGCTATTTTTATTTAGATAAACATTTCAAATATCAAGTTAAGATCAATATTTTTAAGTTTTACAAATGGTTTTTGATTCAGGGACCTATCAATTTTATCCACTTTGGCCTTGTTTCAAGATGTTGCATATTAATGTTCTTTTACTTCATAACAAGCAGTGACTGCTTTTGCAGTTTTTATTCTGAAGCTCTTTAGTATTTTTTAGTATTTAATATATTCCCAAACTGGGATTGAACTCAGGATTTTACACATGCTAGACAAGTACTCTACCACTGAGTTATAGCCCCAGACCATTATTTTGTTTTTCAAAATTACTGAATTTAAACTATGGAAAAGGCACATTCTTCACACATATAAAGTAGTTATGAAAACGTTTCATTCTTCAAAAATGAAGTTGTGTTGACAATTTGAAGTGAGAGTATTGGATGCTAGGAAAGAAACCAAAATAACTCCTAGAAACAATAAATTTCAAATAATTGGAGAAAGATATTGATTGTATATGTCTAAAAATTTTAAACAGGACAACTTTTGTGATATTCTTTAATGCCTTATTCTTCACTTTTTTAAGTAATGAAGAAAACTGAAAACATGTTCTAGTCCTGAGAAATTCTCCTTCCTGAGCTTTCCAAAAAGTAAAAAAAATGACCTTGCTTTTAAATTGCTCAGCCATGATTTCCAAATGAAGTATCTTTCTCAGCTCAGGTTTTACCAGCAATGAGACAGCAGCCTCTGAAGGTGTTCTCTCTTTCTTGGTGTTGGCAGAGGTTGCTAAATACAGGATGTGTTCATATAAATGGACAGCCAAAGAAAGACACCATGAACCATGGAAATGCTTCCTTCTTCAGGAATCCACATGCAGAGAGACAATGCCTAACAACATATGATGAGCTCTACCAGGTGCTGCCAAGCTGTGACCTAACCTGGTCGGGTACCTCACACACACTTAACTGGTACCAGGCTTAACTAGTACCAGGCACTCACACATGCAGGTGTCACATGCAGCTGCTACAATAGGGGTAGTGAGACTGTCTTCCATACAGCTGAAATGTTTGCTTGTTTATTTTGTGGCTCAAAGCTGTAGTTATTTCTCAGCAAAGATTCCTTTGGTAGAAATGGTACTTGGAAGTCACGATCTGGGCACTGCTCACTGCTGCTCCTGTGTTAATTTTTGTGCACAGCCACATAGGTGAGATAAGATACATTATGAGTTCATGTTGATGCTATGGTTTAAATTCAACACAGTACAATACTTGATAACTCCTCTAATATTTATTCATTTTAAAGTCTTCCCTTATTGAAAAGCATGCATTCTCAATGACACAGGCATAAAAACCATTTTCTTTAATTCATAATATACAAATAATGGTCTCAGTATATTAATGTTAACCAACAGTTCTATTTCTGTAAACAGTCTGAGATTTTCTGTGGTGCTTTTGCCCTTAGAGTACATCCTGTAAAGACATACAATCCGCCATTATGTTTCAAAGTAATTTTGAAATAATTTCTGTGTAGTTTGTCATCGATGCAGTGCACAGTTAAATTTTTTTTGTTTTATCGTGCTTTCGATTTTTAGGGATTTTTTAATTTTTACATTAAAATTATCTAAAAATATTACAGGGTTCTAAGGTATTCACCAAAGCATAGAAAGTCTAGTTTCTTTCAGCTCTGTCCCTTCCCACTTTGTTCTCCTCTTCCTTGTGATTCCTAACCACCTTTTTAGAAGTTGTTGCTTTATTGCTTTTTTGATTCTTTCAAAAAAGTGTTAGTGAATATAGTTACATATTTGTATCCCTCTTAGATAAGTGGAAGTTTACTATACACATGGTGATCGAAATACAGGGTGAATGTTTACATTTAAAATACATATTACAATAAAAGACACATTGTGGCTAATTGCCTCAAAATACCACCCCCCTTCCTTTAGAACATAGTTATCCCATCAATCTTGCCACTTTCTGAATCTCTTTCCTGAATGTCTTTCTGAGGTATAATAAAAAATTGAGTGAATTCTTCTGCTGCGTGTTGTCCAACAGAAAGGCAGGCTCATAAAAACATGACAGTATATCTTTATCTACCTTATTTACTGAATTCCAACATTGTGTGACCTCTGGCTCTTCCCCAAAGTAAAAATGACCACAAAGCTCAATGTTATGAATCGATTCCGGACATCAAAGCAACCAGGACAGCTCAACTAAAGACACTCGTGAAAAAGGGCTTCCGGCATGCTTCGGAAAGTGGAGAGAGTGATGAAATAAGTGTGTTAGAAGGAGAGAGGGAAGACTTTAGAGGGAGGGAATTCATGGCAATGTGTCTTTTAAGGTAGTAAATTTTTAAAAATTTAAACACTCTATCATACCTCGTAAATTTTTTTACTTGTTTTTTCTTAAGTATGACATTGAATTAAACAGTGAATCCAGTTGTGAAATTAAAATGTCAATTAAGTATTAAATACATTTTAGAAAAAATAGCACTACGTAAACCATTTCTTGTAATGGCTATCTTCTTGTAGTTCATTGAAAATACTTGATAAACACTCACTGGATTAACTAATCAGAATTCAAGCTACAGAGCAATAAGTCCTTTTTCTTTCAGTATTGGGGATTGAACCCAGGGTCTTCCCGCTGAGCCACATCCCCAGCCGCCCCCCCCTTCTTTTTTTGAGATAGGGTCTCAATAAACCACTAAGTTGACCAGGCTGGAATGAAACTTGTGCTCCTCCTGCCTCAGCCAGTGCTGGGATCACAGGCATGCACCTCCACACCAGCTGAGATTAATTCTTTGTCCAGATGAGCATGGTGGAGACTTTTCAACACACTTGGGCTACCCTGGAGCAGACTGAGTTTTTACCATTACCGTGTTCGCTGCCCAGCTAAAAGGAAGAAATGCTGACATTTCTTTAAATTTTTGTAAACATCTTTTCAGCAAATAAATCCAGATAGAATCAATATTTAGAAGCTCTCAGATCATTAAACATATTTAACAAGGGAAACTGAAACTGCCTCTTGTGAGAGGTGTTCACACACCCAACTCCAAGCCATGCTCTGGTGGACAGCCTGCAGCACACTGCCTGCCTGGACTTCAAGTGGACACTTGTTCTGTCCCATAAACAAAATCATGTACTTTTCACTCTTGGGATTAAATTAAGAGTACTAACTGCTCATGAATCTACATACACACAAGAAAGATGATGTCATTTAAATTTCAGAATTGAGTACTACAGAGCCATTTCAAATGCACTTGTTTTATTTATATGCATGGCCTTTAAAGATTTCTGCCCTGATAAAAAGCCTATTGATTAGTTGAGTAAAAAAAAGCAACCACCAAGGTCAATTACACTAAAACCTGTTATCGTCCATGATTCTTTAGCACCTCTGAATTCACAAAGGTCACAAATACACACTAATTACTAAATGTAATTAGAAACTGAGTCTAAATGAACAATATGAATTTCCCTGAGGTTTTGTTTTTTAAATTAAAAAATTAGACCTTATAATTTGTTATCATGATGTCAGGAAAATACTCAAATATATTCTTTAAAAATCATATTTGCAGGAGTTTCATATTTACAGATGAGAGGAAACTGATATGACTGTTTAAAGCTGTTGCTCTCACTCTTTTAATGTTTTAAGGTACTCTAAAGGAATTATGGAGTACTCTTTATAAGACATTACAGAAATCTGTAAACAAAGCAAAACAACACCTAAGTGCCTTTTGTTCCAGCAGTATCTTCAGCTTAAAGTGGAAAGATTGAGTTGAAGAAGTATTCAAATGCCACTGAGTAGTAAAGAGTCAGTTTCAGGAAAAATAAATGTATTCTTTGACTCTCCGTTAGAAAGGTACTGTTCCCATTCAGACACAAGAGCACTGAGTACAAAGGGTGACCACTTTGTCATGGCCAAAAGCTGCCTGGTGCAGACTCAGCTCTGCCACTGCCTCTCCCACTCCTCTAAAATCCCCTCAAGATTTGTCTTCTCCCTTCCAGTGGGGTCATTTATCTTTTGTCCTGACTCATATTTGTGCTCCTCCGAAGGGAGTGGGGAAAGCCCACACCCAAAACATAAGCTTGCTAAAATGTGTTTCCCAGCCCTACCTGAAAGATTACTGTTCAGTGCATTTGTGGTGCCAGGAAAACAACTTTTAAAATAATCTCCAGCAGAGACACTGATGCATGACCTTTGACAATATTTTGAGAACTACAGCTTTGGAATTTAAGCATTCACTTTCCTTAATAAATTGCCTCCTTTAGTAAAGTGAATTAATAAATCACCAACATAGGAATTTATGTTTTTGTTGCTTTTCTGTATTAGTTACATACTATTGCGTAACAAATTTAGCAGCTTAAAACAGCAGTCCCTTCTCTCACATTCCCCTGTGTGAAGACTCATCCCTCAAAGAGTTATAGCTGCAACCTGGGAGGCAGTGACCCTCAGAAGGTCATGGGCAGGGCATGCTTGCAGCAATGCTGGGTTCCTTACTGAGGGTCATTTCCAAGTAGCTCTGGGCCTCTCCACAGGGAGCCCACAGCATGCCTGGCTTCTCTCACAATGAAAGTCATGATCCTTTGTAACCAAATTTTGAAAATGACATCTCAC
Source organism: Fukomys damarensis (assembly GCF_012274545.1). Taxonomy (NCBI): domain Eukaryota; kingdom Metazoa; phylum Chordata; class Mammalia; order Rodentia; family Bathyergidae; genus Fukomys; species Fukomys damarensis. The sequence goes on from NW_022900928.1 coordinate 83,273,210, forward strand.
CCCTTTTGCCATATTCTTTTCTTAGAAGCAAGTCTCTATCTACCTCCAGCCCACACTCAAGAGGAGAGAATTACACAGGGCACAGGGTTGGATTACTCAGAAAGGGCTTACAGCTTCTTGTCACTAATCGCTATCAATCTGAAAGCAAAGTACCTACAATTTTAAATACTGCAATAATTCATTGCTCTGTTGTTATGGTTGAGATTCAAAATGTCCCCCCACCCCAAAATCTCATTTGTGTTGAAGGCTTGACCACCAGCTTATGGGCTTTTGGGCTTTTGGACTGAATCATGAGAACGCTGACTTCAGCAAGTGTATCAACCGACTGATGAAATCATGATTTGACGGCTTTAGAGGGAAGTGAGGGATACTGTAGGAAGTGGGCTCTGGTTGGAAGAAGTAGGTCACTCCATAGAGGCATGGCCTAGTCAGAGCTGCCATCCACATCTGTCCTGTGGCTGCTGAAATCCTCCTGCAGTTTATCAAAAAATTACCCTAAGGACTTAAATCTGCCTGCATTTTCCCCAAGACAGTTCTAAACAGTGCCAAGGTAATGCATGGCAAAAGGTAAAGCTCTGCAAGATGCTAGTGACGTTAGCAAGCAGGATCATGGGAGCCTGGCCAACAGAAAAGCCCAGGAAGGTGGTGTCTGTCATCTCCAACTTACCACTGTTACTATATTAATGGGTTGAACCTGGTGTTGTTAAATTTTCTGCAAAAATTATCCATTTTCTACTGAGTTATTTTATTTTTCTAAAATTGTATTTTGATATTTTTGTTCAGATTCAAGTATGTAGGCAGATAATGTGAATAATCATATTCTTGTTGTGAGTGTAAGTACAACTGTAGGGACAGAGGATAACAGGCAGGACAGAGTATAAAATAGGATCTCATTAGGCTTATTCTAAAAATTAACAGGTGGGCCAGGAATTTAGGTCAGTGGCACCACACCTGAGTTCAATCCCCAGTACCAAAAAATAAACAAACAAATAAATAAATAATAAATTTAAAATTAACAGGAAATCTTACTAAAGGCAGCTTTTGTCTCTACAGCTAGACTCCAACAATTAGAAAGACAAAAGTTAAAAAAAAAAAAGAGGGAGAGATATCTCCATATTGATTTCCATAGTGGTTGTACTAGTTTACACTCCCACCAACAATGGAGAAGGGTTCCTTTCTCCCTACAACCCTGCCAACAGTTGTTATTGTTTGATTTCTTCATAGCAGCCGTTCTTTGTGGGGTGAGGTGGAATCTCAGTGTTGTTTTCATCTGCATCTCTCTAATGACCAGTGATGTGGAACATTTTTTCATATATTTACTTACTGCTTTTTTTTTTTTTATTGAGTTTATTGGTACATTTAGGGATACAGTACAGTTACATTTATTGTTGGGATCATGTACCTTTACATGGCAAGTCTTGATTCTCATTTTTTTCCCCTTACCTCTGCCCTCCCTTCACCCCCTCCTCCCCTCCC